>NC_037595.1:3021583-3332297 GCF_003073045.1 Pomacea canaliculata | reverse complement strand
TCTCGTGAAAAAGTTAAAGGCAATAATTTTCATCTGTAGTATAAAACTACACGCACACACAGAGGAGAGATAAAGAAAAAAAATCGTAAATCTCTTTCTTGTACATTTAAAAAAAAGAAATACATAGAAGAACTTGTTTATTCCATAAGAGAAAACAACAAACGTATGTCTTGTACCATTCGACTTGAGATGCGCAGCTACGCCTGCTGCCAGTTCCTGGTGGTCCACCGGACCAATCAAAGTCCGTCAGTAGATGGGTTGAGTATGATTATAAAAGGCTGACACACACCTGTCAGGTACCTGGTGCTGCGGTGACAGTGACTGTGAAGGTGTCCCTGGTGTCCACATCTACAGGAAGAAAAAGGAAATGGTTCTGTTCAGACAGCTGTCCACCCTGCTGTGTGCGGCGGTAAGTCGTTCTCTCTGGCACCTCCATCGACAAGACCTTTCTGAGAGTTTCAGAAGGACGTTGTCATGTTTGCTGGACGAATTGTTTATTCACTGCGGTGAAAGAGATATTACAGAATGTTCAATATTGTTTGAACGTCTTATCATAATTCATTTCTGTGAAGGTCGATACCTGGGTTGTCCCCACACAAAGATACTCCATTGTAGTTCCTGGTTCTACAGCGGTTTGGTTTTGTTTTTAAACTGACCCTACTTAATCGCTCTTTATCTGGGTATCTTTTATTTATTTTCTTATTGTGCCTGACTGCACGTTCATCTGGGTACAGTAAGGATGTCTTATAAAGAAAGCTTCGGTGAGGTGGAGTGTGCCATAGTCTGGGAATTAGTGCCATTGATGTTGAGCAGAAGGTCACCCAAGGCTCACCCGGAGTAGACTGGACGATCACACCCTCCCGCCCTGACTCCTGCACACCGGCATATAATATGTAGGTGATTTATAGAGGGAGGTACACTCACCCTCCACCTTTACTCCCCTCCAGCCAGCATACAAGCAGCTGATTTATACGGGAGGAAGGAAAGTTGTGCGCCATTCATTCCGTACTCTAGACACGATGAACCACTTAGAATACAGCCCCCCCCCCCCCTGCTTAACTATACTATGTGGTTAAATTATTAGACACGCACAAAGCACACGGGACAAGGGGATCCACTGCAATCGTGTGATGGTGGACATATTACAGACTGGGGCCTCTTGTTACAGGTCCTCGTCTGCATCCTGAAGCCGAGTGAGAGTCAGATAGGAGCAGCTTGTCCTTCTACAGGGTGTAGTACTGTCATACCAAACAGCGACTGTCTTAACGGTGCTTGTGAGTGTAAACAAGGCTTCTATGATGACCAGGGAAGCGACTGTCTTCCTAGTAAGTGTCTCATGCTTCGATTCCTCCGGCTGTCTGTCTGCATATATGTCTTTCCGTTTTTTTTCTTACATCATCATAATCATCATCATCATCATCATCATCATCATCATCATCATCATCATCATCATCATCATCATCATCGCTTTCGTCTTGAAATATTTTTTGCAGCTGTCATTGTTAAAACACTGCTGATTATTCCTCTTGGCAGAAAAAGGTTTGGGAGATGCGTGCGCTTACAACGATGAGTGTCAGGATTCCAGCCACTGCGACGGTGGTCACTGTGTCGGTACTGCTAACAACACGACTGTTGGCACCACGACTGTTGGCACCACGACTGATGTCACCACGACTGTTGGCACCACGACTGCTGGCACTGCAGGTCAGACATTTGTCTTACACCCTCGTAGAATGATGCGACTTCTAAACAGTCTGCTCGCTGTATAGTAAAGTAAACAATCTAAAGTAAACATCTGATCCGTTTAGCTGAGTAAGCGATGTAGAACAGCGTACTTCGTCTTGTAATACCGAAGTCTGGGCGAAAATACTAAAGTAATTGTGAAAGTTGTCTGGAATCGCTCAGCTTTAATCGTGGTACTCTTTACTACTCTTTACTACTGGCCTGTAGATGAGAGATTTGCAGCAAGGAAAAAAATGTTCTTTGAGATCTGAGTTTTTTTAAAAATTATTTCAGACCAAAACAATCCAAGCAACGGCGCACGTACTGTTATTTCCATAGGAGACAGAGCTGTGGTGATTCAAGGGTTCCTGCAGTACGTGATGGTCAACCGGAACTGATGTCTGAAGTCTGAGCATGCGCAGGGAAGATGTGGCTCCCACTTCCCTCGATTATTGCGTTTATTCTTTATTCATGCGCTCTTGTATATCAAGCGTTCTATTTGCTGTCTTTTTTAAAAATTAAATGTGTCGCACGTGATGACTTTTTCTTACCAGGTGTACAGGAGAATGTAGCTGTGACCTCACTGCGAGCCTGTGCTGTCTCTTGTCCACATGTGGACTGTATGTCCCACAAAATCGTCTCAGTAGGCCACACCTCTAAGAAATAAAACTGTTCAAATAAAAATGCTAATATTTTTGAAGGTCCTAGTGTCGCGTCTCGATTCATGTGCGTGTGTGTGCGTGTGTGTGTTCGTGTTCCAAGATTAACAGGTTAAAAGAACATTCTAGAGGTCTGAGCGACCGATGCATTCACTGATCGCGAGAACGGGAACATCTCTGCACCAGTGAACATTCAGAGGCCGATATTACTTGTGATGTCAGGTGACTGACATGTCCAGGTGTAAGAGCTTGTCTAAGGTGTCCTCCCGTCCAGGTGTATCAGGTGCAGGTCATCTGCAATCCCCACCAACATCCTGAGCTTTGAGAGGACAGACACGCAGTTATGTCCACAGGAGCTCGCATAAGTAAATCTTATGGATGTAAATATTCTTGTGGTCTGGTGATACTGATGTGTCGGTGTGTGTGTCTTGTATGTGTGTCCGCCTGTGGTTATTTCTGTACGTAGGACAAAGAGAAAGTCAGTTGCTGTGAACACACATATACACAGAGTATGTCGCAGTTACACAGACGGCTGCACTTGATTAATAAACAATTACCTAGGTGGTGCAAAAGGAAGTTTCAACCTAGACAGAGCCCAGTAACACTTGTAAAATTAGATTTTGTTTTACAACTCATCATCAAACTACACCTGGGAGGGGGGATTGTGTTACTTTTGTATGTACATAGGGGAAAATGTGTTAATTGACTACTGTTACTAACTCTGAACTATTCCCTTCTTCGTCCTTTTAATGTTTGGAGATTGTGAGGATGGGTGATTGGGTACACACTGTACCTCACAGTGAGATTCCCTAGTCCACTCACACCAACACCATCAACAACAAGCTCCAGACCTTTACCAACCGATGTCTACGCCATATTCTGGGAATAAGATGGCCTGAAAAGATCTCCAACAGCACTCTGTGGAAAAGAACTAACCTGAATGCCACTAGCCAAGACATCAAAAAGTGCAAGCAGGGTTAGGACAGGACAGGACAGGACACACCCTGCACAAACCAGCTGACACCATTGCCAGGCAGGCACTTGACTGGAACCATCAAGGGAAGAGGAGAGTTGGGAGACCGAAGCAGACTTGGAAAAGAACAGTAGAGAACGAGGCAAGGGACGTGGGGACCACACGAGCCCAACTGAAGGGGGAGGCTGCCCTATACCGGGTCCGCTGGCGAGGTGTTGTTGCTGCCCTATGCTCCTCAAAGGAGAAACAAGGAATAAACGAAACTAATCTAAACAGCTGTCAACAGCTGACACCTTTATACAGGAAGAAGCTGATAGTCGTCAAGGTCTACGGTCACAACAAGGATCACATACCTGGCTATCCGGAGCCGGAGATAGTAAACAGAACTCAAAGAAATGACTAGATCAGTCCAGAGAAACAAGGTGTTGACATTTTCTGCACAAGTTTGACAAAAATTGAGACGATCTATCCTATCTGATCACTTTCCTACCTTTCGGTCAGCATGGCGTCTTCTCCACACGAGAAAATGTACCGGGGTGGGTAGGTGATGGAGATGGTAATAATATTAAAAAGTATATGATAAGTTTTCAATAACATTCACACCGGTTTAACCGCATTCAGTTAAGTGGTTAACCTTGAGAGAGAGACTGTCCCCCAGTCCAACTGTCAGCACCCTCCCACGATCTTGAGACCAACGTGGCCTTGGTTGTCTCCCTCCTTTCCGGGGACCTTCCCTTCTCCCCTTTATCAAACCCCTACCTATCATTAATATAGACTGGATTAGAGCGAGTTTACAAGTCACACCAGGTATTTCAACAACCACTAGGATGATTACAAAAGAAATAAAGTTGGCACCCGAACAGACGAAGTACTCGGGTTGGAGTCGGTTCTACTTACCAAGAGCTGGGTGTGGTGTGATGGCAACATGATGTTGACGACGGACTGGTGCAAGGAGCCATAGGAAAGTCAGGAAGGAATGAAAAGTGTCAAAGGTATTTGGGATTGGGCCTCGGTGACTGTTGTCACAAGAGATAAGCTGTCTTGAATGATTATTTTACAGTCGATTTTTGAGAACTTGCTGATAAGGAGCGAAAACATTCTTAATTCTCGTGATCAACCGGAATAGAAACAGCGCCAGCCACGACAAACAAGGTGACGACAAAAACGATAAGAAAAAACACATGCGATATGTTGGGTACAAGTCAGGGTTGCCACTTGGTAAAAACTGAAATGTGGGGAACGGGAATTTATGTATCCTGTGAATCAGTATTTAGCATAGTTAATATTTAGCTTAGCAAAACAGTTACACGAAGTAGTTTTGTCTGTAATTTTAGACCACACAGAGACAGAGAGAAAGAGGAGAGAGAGAGTTGACAAACTTTTTCTTGTATATTTAAATGAAAGAAATACATGTTTGTTCGCAAAAAAACAAAAAATATATATTGTCTTGTAGCATTCCTTTTGAGAGACTATCAGCCACACCTGCTGCGAGTTCCGGGTGGTCCACCGGACCAATCAAAGTTGTCCGCCAGCAGGTAGGTGTGATTATAAAAGGCTGACACACACCTGTCAGGTACCTGGAGCTGCTGTGACTGTCACTGTGAAGGTGTCTATCTACAAGTAGAGGAAGGAAATGGTTCTGTGCAGACAGCTGTCCACCCTGCTGTGTGCGGCGGTAAGTCGTTCTCTCTGGCGCCTCCATCGACAAGACCTTTGTGAGAGTTTCAGAAGGACATTGTCATGTTTGCTGTTTGTACTCAGTAGACCGAGAAAACCTGAACACCTTCGGTACACAGTGTTCTGTCTACAGACAGGTGATGGCCAGGATCCTTTCTATCACGAAGAAAACTCGCCAGACAAAGTTAATTTAACTGAGCTGAGGAGAGAGATTATTAGAAACTGTGTCCAGTGCAGTATTACTGAGAATTTTACTGACTCTTCCAGCTGTTGCTGGTGGTGCAGTAGGAATATTCTGTAAGTGGAATGTAATTATCTGATATACACAATGTTTTTACAGAGTGGGGATGGTTGCTGTATCCACTGAGCCATCACCTGACATTCTGCACTAGATAAAAAAAAAACTAGACAAACATAATGTGGTGAGAACGTTAAGGCAAGTTTTTTTTTTTTTTTAGGTTTGATGAAGTAAAATAACTTTATTATTGAATGTATCTGAATTAACTGACTTGAAATTTTATTATTGAGTAGAATTGAAGTTTTATTACTGAGTTGTATTATGGAAGAGGCATAACAATGTGTGTGTGTGTGTGTGTGTGTGTGTGTGTGTGTGTGTGTGTGTGTGTGTGTGTGTGTGTGTGTGTGTGTGTGTGTATGTTTTATGGTAAGGAAATATTTGCCAGTTAGTTAGATGTTAGTGCGAACTATCATATTATAGTACTGAAGGAATTGTTTACGTACTGCAGTGAAAGATAGATATTAAAGAATGTTCATTATTGTTTCAAGATCGTTAATACGACGGAAAAAATAGAAACAATGAAACAATAATATTCTTTACGCTCAACTCTGACCTTTCACTGAACTCAAAGATTGAGACACGTGTCGATCGTAATGTGTGTGAAGGTCGGTACCTGGGTTGTCGTCACACAAAGACACCACAATGTGGTTCCTGGTTCTACAGCGGGTTGTGTTTGGGTTTTAAACTGACCTGACTTAATCGTTCTTTATCTGGGTATCATTTATAAACAGGATTTTACTGTGCCTGACTGCACGTTCATCTGGCATAGTCAGGATGTCTGGTAAAGAAAGCTTGGGTGAGGTGGGGTGCGCCATAGTCTGGTAATGAGTGCCATTGATGTTGAGCAGAAAGTCACCAAAGGCTCACAAGGACTAGACTGGACGATCACACCCTCCCGCCCTTACTCCTGCACACCCGGCATATAATATGTAGGTGATTTATCGTGGGAGGTACACTCACCCTCCACCTGTACTCCCCTCCAGCCAGCACACAAACAGGGGATTTATCAGGGTGAAAGAAAGGTTGTGCGCCATACATTATGTTCTCTAGACACGATGAATCACTTAGAATACAGTCCCCCTACATAACTATACTGTGATACTTTGTGGTTATCTTTACTAGACACGCACAAAGCACACAGGACAATGTGATCCACTGCAATCGTGTGATGGTGGACATGTTACAGACTGGCGGTCTCTTGTTACAGGTCCTCGTCTGCATCCTGAAGCCGAGTGACAGTCAGATAGGAGCAGCGTGCCTTCCTACTACAGAGTGTAGTGCCATACCCAACAGCGAATGTCTTAACGGTGCTTGTGAGTGTAAACAAGGCTACTATGCTGACCATGGAAGCGACTGTCGTCCTAGTAAGTGTCTCACATGCTTCGATTTCTTCGACTGTCTGTCTGCATATATGTCTTTCCGTTTTTTTCTTTCTTTTCTTTCATCATCATCATCATCATCATCATTGTAGAAAATATATTTTCTACTTTTGTGGCATTTTGTGTAGTTAGTGGATTTAGTGTGTTAGTCGGGTGGGGGTAAGGTTGTTACAATGATTAAAGCAGTGAACTGGTCAAGCTGGCGGCATATCGGCCCGACTGGCGCGCCAAATGTCTGGCCGCCCATTCATCACCAGCGGCCAGTCGAAGCTAACGACAACAATCGACGTAAGCGACAGCGAGTCAACCATGGCCAGGGGGAGACCACCGGATAACAGCCCGACCCCTCTTGTCCAGCTGAAGGTCGGGGACCGCCTGAGGCGAGCAACGCCCCTTACACCTGCGTCCAGACCCTTGCTACACCTCAAAGGCCAACGGGAGGAAGCTACGCCCACCGGAAGAAGGAACCAAGTCTGGCGAGGGGCAGAGAACGTCACTTCTCCAAGTAGCGAGCTGGTGAGCGGCCGCTGAGAGTCCGTCTTAGAGATCATAGAAGACGTTAAAGTCCACGTGGGGGACTGAACTGTGATGTGTGAATTTGGATAAGCAGGAATTTGTGAACTCTCGTTGAAGTCTGCATAGGACTGAACTGTAACTTGTGAATAGTGAGCAGTGGAATTATTATCGTGAGAAACTATCAAGAAGAAACACCAGAGAGATAAGTTTTAAGATATACTTGTAGCCACTCTGCTATGTAGATATGTGTATATATGTACATCTTTTCTTTCATTATATTCGTTATTCATGTTAAAATCTGTATTCTGAGGAGTGTTTTGGAGTGAGCGTGTGGACGCATGCTGGACGGGTGCATGCGAGTGGAAATTAATCCTTGCGCGCAGGACCCACACGTGGCAGTCCATTACAATCATCATCATCATCATCGTCGTCGTCGTCGTCGTCTTGATATATTTTTGCAGCTGCTTGTTAAAACACTGCTAATTATTCCTCTTGGCAGAAAAAGGTTTGACAGATCCGTGCACTAACAACGATGAGTGTCAGGACTCCAGTCATTGCGACGGTGGTCACTGTGTCGCTATCACCACGACTGTTGGCACCACGACTGTTGGCACCACGATTGTGAACACCGCAGGTCAGACATTTGTTTTACACGTATTGTTGTGCGACTTCTTAACGGTCTGACCTGTGTAGCAAAGTAAACAATCTAAATAAGCGCACATTGTCTTGTAATATTCAAGTCTGGACAGAGAATCATAAAGTATTTATGAAAAATTTCCGAAACCTCCACAGATGTCATGTTTTGCTTTATTATATCAAAATTGGAGTTGACAAAACTTATAAAAATTTTCCCGGAAATGAGTGTAGTCTCTAACACCTCACTTAGCCAGCAAATGTCGTTGAACAGAAAAATACAATCTGTTACAACATGAACTCAGCAATATAACCTTCGTATCACACGAATGTATATTTTTTTTAGTTAGGGAGCTTAGAAGTTATCACACTGGATGGGTGGGAACAATCATGAGCTGCTTGACAAATAACAAACACAATATCAAACCAATATGAGTGTCTGTAGGTTATTGTCCTTATCAGACGTTTGCAGTGAAAGATGCAGAGATTGAGCAGGTCACTGGATAAATGTATATTTTTGTGTTTACATTGTTTCAGGCACAAACAACAACAGCCACAACAACACCTCCAATGGCGCACAATCCTCTGTTTTCACAGGAGACAAACTTCTGATGATTTCAATGTTCCTGCTGTACCTGCTGGTGAACCGGAACTGAGCTACAGTCTGAACATTGAAACTGTGGCTGATACTTCACTCGATTACTTCTCATTAATTTCTTTAATCATGACATCTTATTTGGATAATTAATATGATACTCATGAGATTTTTGTTTTCCTTTTAGACAGCCCAATCCTTCAATCAAGAACATTTTTTTGTAGTTTTCTCTACAATCTGGACATCTGTTTCATGTATTTTGTACGACTCCAATCTTTCAATATCAACTTATTCGTTGTGATTATGTGACATTTTATTTCTATCCATAACATCTATCTTAACTGTAGTTGGGGTACAGCATGACACAAAGTATTGTGGATTGTACCACAACATGACACTAAGACTGCTGGAGGTCAAGGGTCATAATTTTACTACTAAATAAACTTCTTTCTATTTCTGATAAATTTTTTATTGTTGTCAGCACAACAAACTTGTTGACTGATTGACTAATTAAATAACGATTGCGTGATTGATTAATCATTAAAAATAAACTTTTACTAAATATTGTTATAACCTATTTTGCATGTTTCTTTAAGCAAAGTAGCCGTAGTTTCGTTTATATTGGAAACAGTTATATAGGTTTGTGTATCCTAATTTATTTCAAAACATAAAAACTATGGAGATTAAACTACAACCCTTGCACTTAAAACTTCTTGAATTTTCATATTTTTAAGTACATACATGTTTTAGTGTTTGTCATTCCTATCAAAGTGCCCAACATATGTTTGCTTCGGAAAAGCCGAGCGTCCCAGAAACTGACCAACAGAAACTCAGAAAATGAGATGAAGACAAGTGATTAAGGAAGCAGAACCTCATAATTATGACTCATTGTCTTGTGTTATTCATCCACTGCTATCTTCTCCACTTAACTTTTCTCTCTCTCTCTGTCCCATGTAACAAAGGCACGTGGCTCCCAGTACATCGAGTGAGGGGGGCGACAGTTTATACCGGGTAGCGAGGTGCCTAGTTACACTCTTTTTTCTTATTCTGTCTTTCCTTCTTTCTTTCTTTGAGGAATGACTAGTCGAGCCACGGTTCTACATTCAATATAGTGATCCACAGATATTTTAGGCGGGCGGGAGATATCCTGGGTACTAACCCCGTTGCCGCGAAGCGTCCCCGTCATAAATCCATGATCGCCATATCGTCCAACATCAAAAGTCAAATCGACCCAGGTCAAAAGGACGTATCTCTTGCCTTACACAAGTAGCTATTAGTGTCAAATATTACCCACAGAGCCACATGATGGAAAGTCATATATATATATACACACACACAAGCTCAGCCTCCGATCTCCAACAGAACCATACCAACAAGTTCAGCGCCATCTTACTAAACAAGAACAGTTGCTTGAAAAAACAAATCTCACAAAGTACATAAACACGATTTTCTATTTCATGTAAATTTTTCAAATTGTATCTTAATTTATAATGAGTGTAGCTGACTGCTATCGCCTTCGCTTCTTTAGTGTCAGCACCATGCTCTCTTCTCCCCTGTGTTGTCCTCAAACTTCAAATCTGGTGTTCTGACAAATTTTTTTTTTTTTGCTGCCCTACACTTGACATTCCAGACATTGCTTATACCAATCCTTGATCTGTGAATATCAACTTTAAAGTCCGGTGCTGGCGGGAATGGAGTGGGCATAATGATAAGTATGCTGAAACTTTTTGTTTTTGAGACCAGCATCCATTAGCATTATGTTTGTGTTTTTCTCTTTAGTAAAGCGCTTAAAGCCCGCCTGGTGGAGGAAAAGAGATATATACGTCAACTTTGTTGTCATTATTACTATTATTATTAGTAGTAGAATTAATTTGGAGGTTCGTGTTAAACGTATATGCAGATGTTCAGTTAACACTGTTTGACTGGCCGTTGTATCCACTGACATCATCTGACATTCTGGGGGAGATTAAAAAAACTGGAAAAATTGCAAAGCAGGAGATAAAATATTTAAAACCGAAAGTTAAAATTTAAAAAGTTTATGAACTAAATTAATTTTATCTCAATTCCTGTCAATTTCGATGACAGGGTCGTCCCCAGAGAAAAGTACCGCGATGTAGTTTCTGTTTCCGGCCTTTTCTGACCCAGCTTGACCTCACCGTGACCTGGAGATAGTCACGTTTTCTTGCCGTGCCTCTCCGTGCTGTGACCTGGGTAAAATCAGAATTTCTGGCAAAAAGCAAAGGACAGTAACAGGTGGTTTATTAATTTATTTAAATAAACTTGAACCGTGTGCTTCGAGGTCAGGGACGTGACGGGGAGGGGGGGGGGGGTCCGGCAGGTGCGGGGTCTGGGGTGTGTTAAGGGGGACAACTCTGTCTACTGCATCCCCCCTCTGTACTCTCCCCCTTCCTCACTCGTAAGTGAAGCAACAAGGAATAAACAAAGCGCAGAACTGGAAATATGACACATACGACTTCATTTTAAGAAAAGTTTTCTTATGTAGTATTTATATTTATGTTTTTATCATTATTTTGTTAAAGACTAAGGCAGAGTATCATCTGTAGTATAAAACTACGCGCGCGCACACACACACACACAGAGAGGAGAGATAAAGAAAAAAAATCGTAAATCTCTTACTTGTACATTTTTAAAAAGAAATACATAAAAGCACTTGCTTATTCCATAAAAGAAAACAACAAACGTATGTCTTGTACCATTCGACTTGAGATGCGCAGCTACGCAAGATGCGAGTTCCAGGTGGTCCACCGGACCAATCAAAGTCCATCAGTAGATGGGTTGAGTGTGATTATAAAAGGCTGACACACACCTGTCAGGTACCTGGTGTTACGGTGACAGTGACTGTGAAGGTGTCCCTGGTGACCACATCTACAGGTAGAGAAAGGAAATGGTTCTGTGCAGACAGCTGTCCACCCTGCTGTGTGCGGCGGTAAGTCTTCTCTCTGGCGCCTCCATCGACAAGACCTTTGTGAGAGTTTCAGAAGGACGTTGTCAGGTTTGCTGGACGAATTGTTTATTCACTGCGGTGAAAGAGATATTACAGAATGTTTAATATTGTTTGAACGTCTTATCATAATTAATTTCTGTGAAGGTCAGTACCTGGGTTGTCCCCACACAAAGATATTCCATTGCAGTTCCTGGTTCTACAGCGGTTTGGTTTTGTTTTTAAACTGACCCTGCTTATTCGCTCTTTATCTGGGTATCATTTATTTATTTTCTTACTGTGCCTGACTGCACGTTCATCTGGGTATAGTCAGGATGTCTGATAAAGAAAGCTTGGGTGAGGTGGAGTGCACCATAGTCTGGTAATGAGTGCCATTGATGTTGAGCAGAAAGTCACCAAAGGCTCACCCGGAATAGACTGGACGATTACAGCCTCCCGCACTTACTCCTGCACACCCGGCATATAATATGTAGGTGATTTATTGTGGGAGGTACACTCACCCTCCACCTTTACTCCCCTCCAGCCAGCACACAAACAGCTGATTTATCAGGGTGGAAGGAAAGGTTGTGCGCCATACATTCCGTACTCTAGAAACGATGAACTACTTAGAATACAGTCCCTATTCACCACTAAACTATGAGTCTTTGTGGTTATCTTTATTAGACTCGCACAAAGCACACAAGATAAGGGGATACACTGCAATCGTGTGATGGTGGACATGTTACAGACTGGCGGCCTCTTGTTACAGGTCCTCGTCTGCATCCTGAAGCCGAGTGAGAGTCAGATAGGAACAGCGTGTTCTTAGAAAGTGTCTCACATGCTTCAAATCCTCCGACTGTCTGTCTGTATATATGTCTTTCCGTTCGCTTTCGTCTTGAAAGATTTTTGTAGCTGTCATTGTTAAAACGTTGCTGATTATTCCCCTTGGCAGAAAAGTTTGGGGAGCGGCGTGCACTGATGAGTGTCAGGATTCCAGTCACACAGAGATAGGAAACAGAACTCAAATAAATGACTACATCAGCCGAGAGGACACAAGGTGTTCACATTTTCTACAGCAATTTGACAAAAATTGAGATGATCTACCCTATTTGATCCCTTTCCTACCTTTTGGTCAACATGAATTCTTCTCGTGAAGAAAATGTAGAGTGGTGGGTAGGTGATGGAGATGGTAATATTAAAAAAAGTAGATGATAAGTTTTCAATAACATTCACATCGATTTAACTGCATTCAGGAAAGTGGTTAACCTTGAGACTGAGAGACTGTCCCCCAGTCCAACTGTCAGCACTGTCCCACGATCTTGAGACCAACGTGGCCTTGGTTGTCTCCCTCCTTTCCGGGGACCTCCCCTTCTCTCCTTTATCAGCCCCCCTACCCATCATTAATATAGACTGGATTAGAGCGAACTCGCAAGTCACACCAGGTATTTCATCAACCACTAGGATGATTACAAAAGAAATAAATGAAGGTTAGCACTCACACGAAGTACTCGCGCTGGGGTCAGTTCTGGGGGATGGTCTGACGACATGGCAACATGATGTTGACGACGGATTGGTGGAATGAACGGTAGGAAAGAAAGCAAGGAATGAAAAGAGTCAAAGGTGTTTGGGATTGGGCCACGGTGACTGTTAGCACAAGAGATAAGCTGTTTTAACGATTCCTTTTACAGTCGATTTTTGAGAAGTTGCTGATAAGGAGCGAAAACATTCTTAATTCTCGTGATCACCCGGAATAGAAACAGCGCCAGCCACGACAAACAAGGTGACGACAAAAACGATAAGAAAAAACACATGCGATATGTTGGGTACAAGTCAGGGTTGTCACTTAGTAAATACTTAAATATGTGGAATATGAATTCATATATCCTGTGAATTAGTTAATTAATATTTAGCGTACCAGGTTTCTGTAGCAAAACAGTTATGCGAAGTAGTTTTTGTCTGGAATTTTAGACCGCACAGAGACACAGAGACAGAGAGAAAAAGAGAGAGATGACAAAATCCTTCTTGTATATTTAAATGAAAGAAATCCATGTTTGTTATCATAAAAAAAAAATGTATTGTCTTGTACCATTCCTTTGAAGAGACTATCAGCCACACCTGCTGCGAGTTCCGGGTGGTCCACTCGACCAATCAAAGTTGTCCGCCAGCAGATAGGTGTGATTATAAAAAGGCTGACACACACCTGTCAGGTACCTGGTGCTGCGGCGACAGTGACTGTGAAGGTGTCCCTGGTGACCACATCTACAGGTAGAGGAAGGAAATGGTTCTGTGCAGACAGCTGTCCACCCTGCTGTGTGCGGCGGTAAGTTGTTCTCTCTGGCACCTCCATCGACAAGACCTTTGTGAGAGTTTCAGAAGGACATTGATAGGTTTGCTGTTTGCACTTAGTAGACCGAGAAACCTGAACACCCTCGGTACACAGTGTTCTATCTACAGACAGGTGATGGCCAGGATCCTTTCTATCACGAAGAAAACTCGCAGACACGTAGACAAAGTTAATTTAACTGAGTTGAGGAGAGAGATTATTAGATACTGTGTCCAGTGCAGTATCACTGAGAATTTTACTGACTCTTCCAGCTGTTGCTGGGGGTGAAGTAGGAATATTCTGTAAGTGGAATGTATTTGTCTGAGATACACAATGTTTTGACAGAGTTGTGATGGTTGCTGTATCCACTGAGCCATGACCTGACGTTCTGCACTAGATAAAAAAAAAAACACAAACAAAACAAACAAAAAAACAAACAAACAAACCAAAATGACTAGACAAATGTAACGTAGTGAGAAAGTTAAGGCAAGTTAGATTTTTAGGTTTGATGAAGTAAAATAATTATATTATTGAATGTATCTGAATTAACTGACTTGAAATTTTATTATTGAGTAGAAAAGTTTTATTACTGAGTTGTATTATAGAAGAGGCATAACAGTGTGTGGGTGTGCGTGCGTGTGTGTGTGTGTGTGTGTGTGTGTGTGTGTGTTTTATGGTAGGGAAATATTTGCCGGTTATTTAGATGTTAGTGAGAACTTTCATATTATAGTACTGAAGGAATAGTTTACGTACTGCAGTGAAAGAGAGATATTAAAGAATGTTCAATATTGTTTAAAGATCATTATTACGACTGAAAAAATGGAAACAATGAAACAATAATATTCTTTACGCTCAACTCTGACCTTTCACTGAACTCAAAGATTGAGACATGTGTCGATCCTAATGTGTGTGAAGGTCGGTACCTGGGTTGTCGTCACACAAAGACACCACAATGTAGTTCCTGGTTCTACAGCGGTTTGGTTTTGTTTTAAACTGACCCTGCTTAATCGTTTTTTTTTATCTGGGTATCATTTATAAACAGGACTGTTTTACATTGCCTGACTGCACGTTCATCTGGCATAGTCAGGATGTCTGGTTATGAAAGCTTGGGTGAGGTGGGGTGCACCATAGTCTGGTAACGAGTGTCATTGATGTTGAGCAGAAAGTCACCCGAGGCTCACCCGGAATAGACTGGACAATCACACCCTCCCGCACTTACTCCTGCACACCCGGCATATAATATGTAGGTGATTGATTGTGGGAGGTACACTCACCCTCCACCTGTACTCCCCTCCAGCCAGCATACAAACAACTGATTTATACTGGCTGAAGGAAAGGTGCGCCATACATTAAGTTCTCTAGACACGATGAACCACTTAGAATACAGTCGCACTACGTAACTATACTATGAGACTTTGTTACAGGTCCTCGTCTGCATCCTGACGCCGTGTGACAGTCAGATAGGAATAGTGTGTCCTACTGCAGGGTGCACTGTCATAGCCAACAGCGAATGTGCTAACGGTACTTGTGTGTGTAAACAAGGCTTCTATAATGACCATGGAAGCGACTGTCTTGCTAGTAAGTTTTCGATTCGATTTTCAAGCTTCGATTCCTCTGACTGTCTGTCTGCGTATCTTTCCGTTTCTTTATTCTTTCATCATCATCCTCATCTTCGATCATCCATCCATCCATCCATCTCCTCCTCCTCCTCCTCCTCCTCCTCCTCCTCCTCATCATCATCATCATCATCATCATCATCATCATCTCTTTCGTCTTGAAAGATTTTTGTAGCTGTCATTGTTAAAACGCTGCTGTTTATTCTCCTTGGCAGAAAAGGGTTTGGGAGCGGTGTGCACTAGCAAGGAAGAGTGTCAGGGTTCCAGTCTCTGCGAAGGTGGTCACTGCGTCTCTGCTAGTAACGCCTCGACTGGTAACATTTGTCTTACATTAATGTTGTGTGACTTCTAAACGGTCTGCTCCGTGTAGCAAAGTAAACAATCTAAATAAGCGCACTTTGTCTTGGTATATTCAAGTCTGGATTGAGAATCATAAAGTATCTATGAAAATTTTTGGAAACCTCCAGAGATGTCATGTTTTACTATATTCTATCAAAAATGGAGTTGACAAAACCCTTACAAAACTCTTTCCTGGAAATGAGTGTAGTCTTTACACCTCACGTAGCCAGCAAATGTTGTTGAACAGAAAAATACCATCTTTATGCAGCGATTACGCAGGTCACAAGATAAATGTATATTTTTTGCATTTAAATTGTTTCATAGACAAACAACAACACTGGCTCACATACCTCTGTTTCCACAGGAGACAAACTTCTGATGATTTCAATGTTCCTGCTGTACCTTGTGGTGAACCGGAACTGAACTGCACTCTGAACATTGAAGACGTGGCTGATACTTCACTCCATTACTTCTCAATTATTTTCTTTAATCATGACCTTTTATTTGGATAATTAATATGATCCTCATGAGATTATTGTTTTCCTTTTAGACAGCCCAATCCTTCAATCAAGAACATTTTTTTTTTTTGTAGTTTTCTCTACAAGCTGGACATTTGTTTCATGTATTTTTTACGACTCCAATCTTTCAATATCAACTTATTCGTTGTGATTATGTGACATTTTATTTCTATCCATAACATCTATCTTAGTGTAGTTGGGGTACAGCATGACACAAAGTATTGTGGATTGTACCACAACATGACACTAAGACTGCTGGAGGTCAAGGGTCATAATTTTACTACTAAATAAACTTCTTTATATTTCTAATAACTTTTTAATCGTTGTTAGCATGACAAGCGTATTGATTGATTAATTGAATAACAACTGCGTGATTGATTTATCAATCAAAAATAAACTTTCATAAAACTTTGTTACAATCTATTTTGCATGTTTGTTTTTTTTTAACACGGTAGTTATGTTTCGTTTATATCAGAAACAGTTAATAGAGGTTTATGCCTCGCTTATTTCAAAAGTGTGCTTAAAAATCATGGATATTAAACTATGCAACCCTTGCACTTATAACTTATTGAATTTACATATATTTAAGTACATACATATTTTCGTGTCAGTTATTCCTATCAAAGTGGCCAACATACGTTTGTTTCGGAAAAGCTGAGCACGCCATAAACTGACCAACAGAAATTGCGATGAAGACAAGTGATGAAGGAAGCTGCCCAACGGCAGAACCTCATAATTATGACTCATTGTCTTGTGTTATTCATCCACTGCTATCTTCTCCCCTAAACCTTTCTCTCTCTGTGTCCCATGTAACAAAGGCACGTGGCTCCCAGTCTATTGGGTGAGGGGGGCGAGGTGCCTAGTTACACTCTTTTCTTTTATTCTGTCTTTTCTTCTTTATTTCTGTGATTGAAGAGCTACTAGTCGAACCACGGTCCTACATTCAATATAGTGGTCCACGGATATTTTAGGCGGGCGGGAGATATCCTGGGTACTAACCCCGTTGCCGCGTCACAAATCCATGATCGCCATATCGTCCAACATCAAAAGTCAAATCGACCCAGGTCAAAAGGACGTATCTCTTGCCTTACACAAGTAGCTGTTGGTGTCAAATATTACCAACAGAGCCACATGATGGAAAGTCATATATATATATACTCAGTCTTCGATTTCCAACAGAAGCATACCAACAAGTTCAGCGCCATCTTACTAAACAAGAACAGTCACTTGAGAAGACACACCGGAAGAACAAATCTCACGAAGGTGTATAAACGCGATTTTTTATTTAATTTTTTTTTTCAAATTGTGTTTTCATCTATACTGCGTGTAGCTGACTGCTGTCGCCTTCGCTTCTTTAGTGCCGGGACCATGCTCTCTTCTCACCTGTGTTGTCCTCAAACTTCAAATCTGGTGTTCTGACGAATTTTTCGTTTTGCTGCCCTACACTTGACATTCCAGACATTGCTTATACCGATACTTGCTCTATGAATATCAACTTTACAGTCCGGTGCTGGCGGGAATGGAGTGGGCGTAATGATAAGAACGCTGAAACTTTTTGTTTTTGAGACCAGCATCCATTAGCTGAATGTTTGTGTTTTTCTCTTTAGTAAAGCGCTTGTAGCCTGCCTTTAATGGTGGAGAAAGGCGCTATACAAATGAACTTTGTTGTTTTTGTTATTATTATTTAGTTTGGAAGTTCGTGTTAAACGCATATGAAGATGTTCAGTTAACACTGTTTGACTGGCCGCTGTATCCACTGACATCATCTGACATTCTGGGGGAGATTAAAAAAACTGGCAAAATTGCAAAGCAGTAGATAAAATCTTTAAAACCGAAAGTTAAAATTTAAAAAGTTTATGAACTAAATTAATTTTGTCTCAATTCCTGTCAATTTTGATGACAGGATCGTCCCCAGAGAAAAGTACCGCGATGTAGTTCTTGTTTCCGTCCTTTTGTGACCCAGCTTGACCTCACGTGACCTGGAGATAGTCACGTTTTCTTGCTATGCTTCTCCGTGCTGTGACCTGGGTAAAATCAGAATTTCTGGCAAAAAGCAAAGGACAGTAACAGGTGGTTAATTAATTTATTTAAATAAACTACAACCGTGAGTTTAGAGGTCAGGGACGTGACGGGGGGTCCGGCAGGTGCGGGGTCTGGGGTGTGTTAAGGGGGACAATTCTGGCTAGTGCATTCCCCCTCTGTACTCACCTCCCCCACCTCACTCGTAAGTGTATCAGCAAGGAATAAACAAAGCGCAGAACTGGAAACATGGCATACACAAATGGGTTTTAAGAAAAGCTTGTTATGTTGTATTTATATTTATGTTTTTATTATTATTTTGTTAAAGACACATGTAATTAAATAGATTAACAGTTTAATAGACCACTTACACTGTGGAGAAATGAATAAAATTATTGTATTGATTGATTCGCAACAAGGAACGGCAAAATGGTTTGTAAAATGGTCTGAAATGCGCGCGCGTGTGTGTGTGAGAGAGAGAACAGCCTGTGAGAGAGAAAAATTCCCCTCCTACTCCATTTCTGCTCTCCCACGGGTTCTGGACAAGAGCCAAGGCAGCCCAGACCTTCCTCATTTCAGTCACCTTTCTTATCAAAAAAAAAAAAAAAAAAACAACAAAAAAAAAAAGAAACAAAACAAACAAAAAAAAAATCCCAAACAACCTATTAATGTGCAGTCAATGTGTACCTGCAACCAGCTCACACAATATTTGCACCCCTCCCCTGGGACCGTTAGGTTTTAAATAAAATTCTTTTCGTTAAAACTCGCGATAACGTCCTAAAACAATAATACCACTGACTATTGCCGGGAAAATTATGGGGTGGGAACGAAGAAGATGGAGGGAGTGTGAAGAAGACACCTGCGAGGAAAGATCACTCGGACAAAGAGGCTATTTCTACATGAATGAATGTTCTGCTCTTATCGCTACTTTATTTCCGAGAAAGGAAGTAATGAGTCATTAAGACCTTGCAAAACAAGTCGACATGGAGTGTGTGACTGCCACAAATAAAGACAAAGCTTGCTAAGAAACGACAGACTGACCACAACACACACACATCCGGGTCTTCTAAGGTTGTACGTAAAGTTTATCAGTTACAGAAGCTCCACCAATCAAAGTTCTCCACCAGCAGAAGTGCGTTGTCCACAACATACCTTGGTGACAACGTCTACCTGTGCGGTGACCACAGTCGCTCGGTACCACACCTTGGCGATAACGTCTACCTGTGAGGTGACCACTGTCTCCACGTTCCTCCGTCACACGTGTGACGTCATTACAGGACATGGCGACGTGCGGGCGGGTGTCCGCCATGTTGTGTGCAGCGGTAAGTGAAATAATCTTTGTTCCTGAACATCCAGTAACGGCACGGTTCTGAAACTTTCTGAACTGATCTCTGTCGCACGTGTTTAGTGAATCGACAAGTCACAAAGTTCTGGGCGCTGGCAGTGTTTAACATGGAGACACAATAATCTATGCACCCTAAACTTTAAATACACACACATCTCTCTTTCTCCCAGCACAGAGATTTATTTTTTATTTATATGGAGTAGGGACACATCGACTGCACGGTGCTCACCGATGCAGGCAACAATTTAATAATTAAATAAGAAAGTTAAATATTGACGATCATGTAAATACAAAACTATCGGGCTCCATCCTCAGTAGTATCGCCGCTGTACACAGGACTAACGAGAGAGTGACAGGGAATTAAATAAATAAATTGAAATTTGACAGAAATAATAGATATATTAGTTAACTTCACCTCACTCTACCTTGATTTTTGTTTGTTAGAGGTTTTAATGCTTTTATTTAGTAAGAACGCGATCGTGACACTAGTCAAGCTCCCTCGGGTTCAAAGTTCGAAGTGTAAAAACATATTGAACACAAAACAGTTGTCAAAACCAAAAAGAAACATGCGAAATAAAATGAAGTCAGTGTTTGTTTGTCATGATGTTACTTGTAGACAAGACCGGTGTAGAAAGTGTCGATGTTGTATATCTGCTGCTTGATCTTTGTTTAAACTTTTTGTCGGAGTTGGTTTTAACAGCTTGTGTTTTGTGTTGTTGGCACTGATGTCGGAAAATCTCTGTATTATTGCAAGTCCTAAACTTGTTTGTACTGTATGGGTAACCATCACTTTTGAAATGACAATGAGTGCAAACTCCATCTGATTGTCAAAGAAAACATTCAGCAGCAACACATTGTGTCTTATCGAGGATTGCATCTTTATGCTCTGTTTCCAGCTATGTTCACAGAGAGAGAGAGCACGAATGTTTCAAAGTTTCTATAAAACCTTGAATGGTTTCTGGAGGTTTTTCTGGTGGGAGTGGGAGTGGGGCGGTAGTTTTATTGAAACTTCACACAACAGTCTGTCGTAGTCCCCATATGCGACAAATTTGTCCCGTTAAAGGTTCATTATTTTTCCGAACAAATATGTGCGAATGCTTGATCAAACTTTGTAATCTTTAAGTAAGAACGTTGCCAGGCTTGTACTCCTTTAGATGACACAGCTATCATGTGTGTGAACTCCATTTTAGGATATACTGATATGTTCTCATCTTAATTATCTTCACTAATTACAACTGAGGTCCTCCTGTTGATGCGAGATGCATGCTGGGCTCAGATCAGGTACGCCTGTCCCCCTGACCAGTGCACTTCCATCCCCAATGCTTACTGTGACCAGTTCGCCTGCGCCTGCAAAACTCTCTTCTACGGAACTGATGGCGAAACCGTCTGTCACTCCAGTGAGTAGAGAGCCCTCTAGTCTGTCTGTCCTTTTTCATATCCGTTCGATCGTTTGATCATTCGGAGAAATACTATACAGTGTTGAAGTTCATAATGATAACGACATTATCTTATTTCCTTAACATAATTATCAAATAAACTATTATAAAGATATTTTCTCATCATTTATTTATTGTCATGTCTCGTCAGGAAAACTGATCGGAAGTGACTGTGTGATCAATGACGAGTGCGTGGAGCATGCGCAGTGCGAAGATGGAACTTGTAAACTCATCTCCAGCCAGAAGTGTGAGTAGGAAGACCGTTTGTTTTATACTATTATCCAGTCGTGTGAACGTCCTTGTTGAGCCACAAAGACTATTTCTCCATTCTCTGTGTGTGTGAGAGGAGAGAGGTAGTAGACTTTCTAACTTCCTGCATTTGCTGTCCATTTAATTGCCAGGTTAAAGTTTTACAGATCTGTCAGAAAATGGCGGTGCATTACGTCACAAGTTGCGCTAACATGTTCATAATTAACAAATTACGTCATCGTCATCGTCATCAGTAGCAAATTACGTCATCGATTACTTGCAGCTTGAGCGTCATCACAGTAAACAAAGGGGA
The DNA here is from genome assembly GCF_003073045.1 of Pomacea canaliculata. Lineage (NCBI taxonomy): Eukaryota > Metazoa > Mollusca > Gastropoda > Architaenioglossa > Ampullariidae > Pomacea > Pomacea canaliculata. The sequence goes on along the minus strand of NC_037595.1, from coordinate 3,310,746 downwards.
CACCTGACAAAGGGGGTCACCACAATCACACAGGTGGAAAAAAGTTTCTGAATACGAAGGAGGAGGAATTAAGAAATTTGAAAGTAAAGGGAATCGAGACAGCATATCTAATACTTTCTTTTTTCTGTCTGTTTATTTGTTTGTTTCAGGCAAAGCCTCTCGTGTTTCAGTTTCTCATGTTTCTTCTGCAATCATCATGGCTGCTGTGTTGAGCACGTCTCTCTCACCTTGACCCTAGACTGATAGACAATGTTCTTTCTATCATGTAAACGACAGCTGATAAAGTTGTCCTATTCGTGTTTGTACGTAGATGATTTGGCTCGGCGCTGTTGAAATATGCATACAAATATTTATGAATGCTGACATGTCTGTGAGTGAGTGTATGTGTGTCGGTGTCTATGTGTTACATGCATGCCGTTCTAGGTGTTTTGCTGTTAGTTACACCGCTCATGTAGGGTTCATTTGTTTCACTTTCTTTTTGGCATAAAGCGTTTAGTAAACACAATTTTATCTCTCCTTTTTGTTATACTGCACAAAATTACACGTCCGTGCATTTTTTATGTGCCCTCGACTTTGGAACATAAGGGACACAACTCGTGATTGAGATTAATTTTTTGTTTTGGGTTGTGTCCCTTTGACCAGACCATGCTTATTTTCTTTGGACCAACCTATGGCGGGCAAGCATGTTCTCTGCGTTTAGTTTTTGACAATGATTATTTTAAAGTAACAAAGCAACATAAAAATGTTTGGCGAAAAATGGCAAACGGTTTTCAACAGTATAGAAAGAACAACAATGAACAAACACTGAAGCAAGGTTTACGTAACTTTCATGAACGACGAGCTCTAGAGATATAAATAGTTTCTGCAAAAACTGCCATTGTTGTTGTCACTGTGCTGAGTACAGAATAATTATCCAGCTGATTCAAAATAGCATTAGAATAGGTATTGTAAGAGTGTATAAAGACTGTTACTCTGTGTGTACTCTGCGTGTGTACGTATTGATATGACTTTCAATAAGTTATATTGGATACCCAGTCTAATTTATGTTTTAATACCGTTTTGATAAAGAATTTTTTTTTTTTTTTTTTTTTTTTTTTTTAGAGTTAGTCATGACGAAATCTCTGCTGTGGAAAGAAACTTTCACTTCCCAATCCTTTGCTTAAAAGAATGTTCAAAGAAGAAAAACACTCCAAAAGTAAACACTGAAGCAGCGAAAGGAACAACATGGGGGTGGTGGCCGTTAAGGTTCATGGCTCAAGAAATAAACATGACCGAGATTTGAGTCAACAAGCTAGGGTGGGGTCATCAGGCTGATATCACACACTATCGCCAGCTACCGGCGACAAGTGGCTCATCGTTGCTGTTTCCTTGGATTTTTTTTTACCTGACGGAGTTAAAAACCACGGAGTTGAATAACTCGGTTAGGCTAGAGTGAATAACTCGGTTAGGCTAGAGTGCAACCAAAATGTCGAGACGTTTTGTGTTGACTTGGAATGTCAATGTCTCCTTTCTGTAGTGCAACATCGCAGAACCTCTGACATTCTCCACCCCTCCCCTCTGTTTTCCTCTCGTCATGCCTTCCCGCCCTCTCCAGCTCCTTTCCGTCAGCGCCATCCATCACCCACCCCATTATTTCCACCACCACTCCTCTCCCCCACCCCACTATGTTCCTCTCACTTTCACCCTACCCACCCCAGTCGTCTTACCCGGTTTTTTTTTTTTCTTTTTTGGCCCAGTTTCACACGCCCAAGGCATCTTTGCGCCACGGGTTGCGGTTGACTGGAAACACAACACTCAGCCTCCCCACCAGCCTGTCTCACCACACGAGACTTCTTCCGTCCTGTTCTCGCGACGTACGAGCTCGAGCGAGACAGAATTAGTAGTAAATATTTACATGTACTCGTAGGTATGTGGAATCAAAAGTCTCTTGCGCGCGCGCGTGTGTGTATATATTTATAAAACCTAGATATGCACACATAGTGTATAAAATGTACATCACTGGGATATGGGATATATAAATATTTCAGTGTCCAATCTGTTGTATCTTGTCACACACAATGCCACTGTTAAACACCGCTTACACTTGAGGCTGTACTCACGACACAGTTGCAGCCATTGGAGACTGATGTTCCCTGAATCCATAAATAACTATTTCTAACGAATATCTAAAACATAAAAAGAAGATGAAGATCTTTTTAACAAGGCTTGTTACTCTGACTCATTCACACATGTTACCTGCCATGTCACCTGCCCGTGACATATCTGTCCTCTGATCGTGGCGCCACCTTGCAGAATTCAACTATCGAGCTCAAAAACATAAACAGGTAGCATGCGAGCTTGTGAAGATGTGTTTACAATTTAGGACAAGGGTGGATGGGTGCTATCCATTATTCCAATAACATACAGTGTATATTTTAGATATATACATGTACAAGAGAATTTTGATTCCGCATCAAGTCATCTGTATCTTACACACACATAATTAAAAAAATGGCGGCGTGACGATGTCGCTTCAAAGACGAAAGATGATGATACATAAACACTGTCACTGTTCCTCGTGGACAGCCGTCAGATGTCTGTTTTCTGGCTCATACTCTTCGGGACGGTCATCGCTGATATACAGCAGGTAGACGACTTATTATGCAGAAGAGAGATGTTGGGTGCTGGTGACGGCGATGAAAGTGCACGAGGAAGAGGGTTAGCACTAATCGGTTCGATACCCGAGTGGCGCACCGGTCGCCCAGATGTTAAATGGGTACTTAACTCTCTAGAAGAGATGAGATGGGTATCACCCTTTCCAAAAAAATAAAAATAAAAAAATAAAATAAAATAAATAAATTAAAAAAAAATAAATAAAAAAAAAAATAAAAAAATGCTTGTCCCGAGGAATGTACGGTCTCTACCGCCTCTTAACAAAGAACAGTAGCATTATGTGAGCTTGCTATTAGTTCACATTATAGAGAACTTGCTGGAGGTTTGAAGAAAACCAGGAAATAGACGAGATGTGATTGTTGTCCATGGCGTCAGCGACAGTCAACAGGTTGGAAGCTAAAGAGAGGCGGAGGAGACAGTGGGAGAGTGAGAAAGAAAATAGACGATAGAGAGAATAGAGAGAGAATGAGAAGGAAAACGAGAGAGAGAAAGAAAATGAAGTATGGTTAAAACGATATGGTTATAAGAAGATACTTCGCCCATAAGCTGTGCTAAACCTCTTAAACCTCTCCCTTTCCCTGAAATATGAGTTGGTGAAAAGATTTTTCTCTCCTTTCTCCTCCCAGTAGGGAGGGGCGTGATACACCCTTTATCAAAGTGCTCTCGGCGTAATGGTTCCTCCCCTCCATATCCCCCTGCACTTTGCTTTTGTATCTGTGCCCCCGGGGTCCTCTCGCCGAGTACTGGCTTACCGAGCAAAAAGCCTCTAAGTTTAGATTTACGATGTCGTAAGCAGACGAGGTCAAAAGGTTGCAAGGCGGCGGTCCACTTTTCAGGTCAGCATATGTTTTCATTACGACGTGTTTTGCTGGAGGCTCTACGTCGCAGTAACGTTTGTGGATCAACATCTCTCACGTTCATCGTCAACAGCCAATCAGAATGTAGCAGTGTTTGTCTCCTCGGGTATCAACAGGAACTTGGGTGTGGTGCTGGGTGAGGGCAGGGGGGAGCTGATGTCGTAGCTTCTTCTTTCTCGTCTTCACGTAGATAAAAGCTGCTGGTTGTGAATGCTATGTTTACCCCTTCCATAATAAAAGAGAGGATTGGGGATTTGAACGCAGCGGCTGAATCAACATACACCGTGCCCTGTCAACAACCACATGGACGAAATAAACATATCATATTTCGTAACAAAAATACAAAAGAAAAAAGCAGGTTCGAGGAACGAAGATGTGCAAAAAGAAAGGAGCCCCCTCCCCCCCCAAGAAAAAAAAAGCCAGGAAAATAAAATTCCATCTAGTCATCAACAGGAGATATGTGCTCTGCACTTAGTCTCTTATCGTTTTATTATTACCTGTCATAAACCACCCGGGAGTGTGTGCGTGTAAATAATAGATACTGTTAACAAAGACAGGAATGTGTGTAAACATTTATGGATATATATATATTTTATGTCTCAATACCCCTTAGAGGGTGACAGAATAAAGAATTTTGAAATGTCGGGTGTTTGTTTCTTGAACATTGACTTCGTATTGATATTTTATTTTTTGCGATTTTGCGATTTGTTGACCTTCTGTCAGGGTGGGTGGGTGTTGGGGTATTCTTGTAAATTCTATGCATCAAGCCGCTCACTGCACAGACTTTGATTATTGACAACATGAAATCCTGAAAGCCCGAACATTTATAGATGTTAATGACAATGTAAATGAAAATAAAGTCTGAACAGTAATGAAGGCAAAGTAAACTGTTTGTATACAGCTGCAACACTGTAAATGTGCTTTGAGTGTTATATACCTCCAGCCCCAGTCTCCTCGTGTTGTCATGATCGGTTTCAAGATGTCGCAGAGAATTAAAATAATAACGAACTCACTGAATTCATACTTCTTTAAGTTTTAACACCTTCGGTCAGACCATAAAATGTCTGTCTTATTCCAAGACTGTACTATGGATCTGATTGCCCTCCCACTCATTCCCTCTAAAACAAATCAAATTCAAACAAATAGCAAAAACAAAAAAAATAAAAAATGAACCAGCAAACCCCCCAAAAAACAACAAACAAAACCAAAAAAACCCGACATATTAACACAGACACACCTACAGACACCATCAGCCTGCTGACAGTCTGACAAGTCCTGTCGCCAGAGGAGCAGTGTTCAGTGTTTTTATCGAGGGACTGGCAGGTGACTGAGTGTTGACACAAGTGGCGAGAAGAAACAGTGGTTGACCTGGAGAGCGTGGAGAAGGCTGACCTGTGCTCACTCTACAATAACATGATAATGGACGGTAAACCACGAAACACAGGGTGATCACGTGCGTGGGTGTGTGTCCTGATGTCCTGCACTATCCTGTCAGCTCCAGAACAACTGTCAGAAGCAGCGGTCACTATACAAGTCACCTAGTGAGAGCACAGATACTGATGATGGATTGTTGATAGGCTCTTTCTCCTTCCTTCCCTCCTTCCTCAGGTTTCTTGAACCTCTGATGGTTCAGGTGAGGGAAACTGTTAGCGTACTTGTCTCACACAGGACAGTTTATAGGTGCTGTACCGTAAATGTTTGAATGATGTGTCAAAGACAGTGTTTTAGTAGTGGGATTGTTGCATCATCATCATCGTCGTCATCATCATCATCATCAAAGAATGCGTGAATGCACTTATGTTTATGTTGTGTTTGTGTGTGTGATATGTTTATGTTGTGTTTGTAGCTTGTGTGACTGTTTATGATATGTTTGTATGTGTGTGTTTGTAGTTTGTGTGACTGTTCATGCCGTATTGTGTGTGTGTTTATGATATGTTTGTATGTGTGTTTGTAGTTTGTGTGACTGTTCATGCCGTATTGTGTGTGGGTGTGTGTGACAGACACAGTGTCGGTGCATCTAGTGGCGGCGGAAAAGCAAGGCGTAGAACGGGTGTCGGGTGAGGCGGGTATTGAGACTGCCCCAGTGTTATGATAACAGTGATATGAATATGAATGGTGTGACGCAGATGACCCCCCACCACCACCACCACCTTTACCATGGCGCCGGTGATGACCGTGTTCGCTCGCAGGTCGTTCACTCCGCGCGTGTCAGTCCATCAGAAAAAGTAGTCCACGCTGCCCTCGTTGGTTGTAAAGATGTTTATTCTCACCTCATCCAGACTCACCAACGCACAGACAACAGCAGCGCCACTCGCCGGTTCACCGCGACACAGGCAATCGTCTGCTTGCTATCATCTCACCTGCCTGTCAACACTTGCTTGCTTGGCTGCTGGCTTTAGTAGCGAATGTGCTTCCACCTACAGGTGATTTCGCACTGTGAGAGGAGCTGAAGGCTGGGAGGAAACTGGAGTAATTGCAGAAAACTCTTCCCAGCTCTCGATTACAATACGGTTGATATTTATACATACATATAGGACTGCCCATCAAGTACACAACCATCCACCCGTCGCACAAAACATAGAACATACTAGAACCTCCATCACCTCCACTTATTCCGACGATCTATCATTCTGTCACTCACTCATTCTCGCCAGTGGCTTAGACATAGAACTTACAAATATGTCAGCCATCGCACCCTCATGGGGAGTTTAAAATATAGAATCCTCACGATCACGTGCTACCACTCCAACAAACAAACAACAGGAAATTGTAGATTATCGGCCTCTGACATCGTCTCAATGACCAGAAAGGTCGGCGGCCTTCAGGCTCAGAGTTGACCTGCTGTGACCTCTTGTGACCTGTCGTAGGGATCATGTCACCAACAGTCAGGGTATGGGATGATTTATTGTCTAGGAATTATCTTCCGAGTGACAGGCGCCGACCACGGTATGGATGAGAGAAGATGGGAAAGCTGAGATGTCTTGTTGTTGAGGTCACGTGATGCTGAGGTCTGTGTACTGTCCAGAAAGGGCAATAACTCTGGCCTTTGTTATGTCTACAAGCAGTGAGTTGTCTTCATACAGACACCTGCTTTTACTTACTAACATGCAACAGGTGGGTTAGAACTAAGGCTGTCTCAGGTGATATCTCTCAATATATATACATGCACGATATATCTATCAATACAATTATACGTATATGCACGACATATCTGTTTATATATATATACACACACACAATATATATCTGTCTATACGATTATATATATGCAGGATAATATCTGTCTGTACCCGTCTCCATGCGATTTCTGTACCCACATCGTCTGCTCCCTCGTGAGCCCACGTTCAGGAGGGGCTGGGTGGATTCTTTCTCTCTCTTGCTCGACACACACGTGTAAACAACTGATCGAGCTCACACGCGCACGCACGCGCACGCACACGCACACACTAGGATAGCATACATGTGCATGCACTCTCACACTTGACGGCGTTCCCACGGGGATTGGGTAGAATCAGTTCATGCTCTCTCTTCTCTCTCTCCTCCCTCTCTCCCTCCCTCCCAGGAGTATTGTCACATCAGTGGCGATGTTTAATAGTTACACCTCCTTACCGATGTGTCATGGCGCTAGGGCTGTCAGCTCCTTTTTCAACAGCTTGCTTTTAAAAATGTTTTCAGCTTTTTGCTACCTTTTCAAATGACCCGATGCATGTAGGGCAGTGGCCTCGTTACACGCTCGGTGTGTTCTGTCTTCCACGCGCAAACACATGTTACTTCCACTTTAAAATAAACTTTTTAAAACTTTGGTTCGTAAGTGAACGTGTGAGTTTTTTCTTTATTTCACACGCACACACTCACAAACACACATGTAATGTTGGTTCGAATGTTTTATCGCAGCTTATAAAACCTTTGTTGCTGAGTGAATGCTTATGTAAGAGAGAGAGATGGGGTCTGCTGCTGGATAGTGTGAAAAAACAACAAAAAAATCCACGGGGGGAAGGGGAAAAAATCTCCGCAGCAAGAACTCACCACCTGCGCAATTCATTCGCCCTGCAGAGGCCCTGACATACTCCACATTCCACGAGCGATGCATTTCCACGTTTTCCCGCCAACTTTGTTTTCTTGCGGCTTCTCTCCCCTGACCCCATCCTCTTCACCTTCACCTTCTCTCTCTCACCCTCCCTCGCCAGAAGCTGCCAGTGCGGGTTCGATCCTCTGGCGAAAGTCTGTGACTCACGGCCGCCTGTTCCACGCCAGGTCACAGGCAGGGTTACTACGCAGCCCTTTGCGCTTTGACCGACATTCCACAGGTCACAGGTCACGGGATTGCGCGCCGCGAGGCTCGTCCTCAAAACAGCGCGACCCGATTCCTTCCCAGCCTCAGCTCGCATGTTGTTGTTGTTTTGGTTTTTTTCTACCACCTTTCACCACCATCTACCCGTCTCCCTCTCTCGTGCGCGGACACACGCACACACGCACAATCACCACCGTACGGAGTTTTGGCGGGAAACAGTCACGTGACTCGGGATCCGTAGTAGCGCAGAGGATGAAGGCTCGGGAAGGAGAGAGAAGGAGTTCTGTTTTGAGACCTAACGACCTGAAAGGTGTTTGTGACCTAGCCTCAAATTAAGATTTGCGGTTCAAGTGGTCTTGTTTTCGTGGAGGGTCTTATCAGGGTGGCGGAGAACTGGACCACTTGTCAGGAAGCCAGGCCACACAGACATCGCCTTCTGTTTTGCCACCTTGCACAGGGGAGCGTGAGTTGTAATCAGTGTTGTTGGGATGTACAGGCACGTGTGAGCCTAGATTAGCAACTCTCCTGCCCCCTCTCTTCCTGTTTATTCTTTTCTTCCACCCCTCCCCTCTCTTTCTCTCTCATTGAACATTCGTAAATCAGTAAATCACGTTTTTTCACTTGCTACTTCATGACTCCAGAAACATCCCCAAATAAAAGTAAAGGGTTATTGCCCTTGAACATATTTTATCCCGTTCTATTTTGAACCCTTGTATTATTTGTTAATGTAGAGGTTGAGGTATTTGGGATACTGTTCCCGTTGTAAGACAAGTGCTGGATGTAAAATCATCTTCTCTGTTTGAAGGGAAAGGAGATGAGCTACCTCCCGCCATATTCGGATATAAAGGATTTTTTTTTTTCTTTCTCTGTTCCGGTATCTTTCTTTTTCTGCAAATACAGGTAGGTACATCGAAGCTGCGCAACCCCGAGTAGAAAAGTGTGACCTTTGACTTTTCGGGACTAGCCTGTACGTGACCAGCGTACAACAGCGAGTAGTAATACAGATGACAGTACATCGGAGTGTAGCAGTAAAGGTAGCGAAAATAGCTGGAAATAGTGAATACAGTTTCATAAAAACATATTCCGGTTGTATTTTATGACGAAGAGGCACAAGAGATTTTACATTCATATTTTTTCTATAGCACACGTGTCGAGAATTGTCGAGAAAACAAGAAGTGTCCGTATGAGCTCAGTTCGTAGAGGCAATCAGTAAATAAAACACACCAGGACACAATGTGTTGTTGCTGAATGTTGTCTATGACATCAGTCGTATCATTATTCACTACAATGTCAACAACAACTGACAGTGGGAGGGTCCCATTGATGTGTTGTTCGAAACAGGTAAATAAAAACTGAGGGTGACAAACGTATGAGGAGTTTAAAGGGAACACGTGCGAACATCACTAAGTAAACAGTAAACTTTGCATGCAGCTAAATCAGAAAAAATAAGTTTTTACATCGATAAACAGCTATTACATTATGTTATAGTTTTAGTGGTAAAACTGATTATCAGCAGCATGGAAATTGACCATCTATAAAATAAAAAAAAGTTACAGACGCTTATCTTAAACAAACCCACAGTTAAATGTGTTTGTATTTTACTAACAATCAAACACCTGGAAGAATTAACTAAAGTCAGTCAGTCCACTTAGAAAAAGACAACCAATAACAATACTATAACGAAGACTACAATGTTTGTGATTGTTGCCATTACACTTTGACCTGGAGAAGATTTACTTACCAGTCTGTTGAATGAATTTCATTTGGACCTTTTACTGTTTGTTTGTTTTTTTACAGTCGATGCTTCTAAATAAAGATCGAGTCTGTGGGGCTGTATTCCAAAATCAGCCGTTTTATTTTCTGAGTATACAAGTTGCTTCTTGAACACGACAGCTTGAGCGAGGTTTCTTCTTTGGACTCGAAGACCTGCAGATGCTGGCGCGTGACAGAATTCTTAAGTGTAGGAGAGTCATCATCTCCTGCTTTCCTAACGGCAGGTGAAAATGCGGATGTTTCAAGGCTTATATCTTTGAAAAATGAGATTAATTATGTACTCATATTTTGGGAATTATTATTTTAATATCAGAAAAATGTTGCACTGGGCTTGACCTTTACACGGGCGACGTGCGGAAGCGCCGAGCAATGGCGAGTGTCCGGATGTCCCATTGTACTGCAAGACACGTCGACTGAACTCCAGTTCCAGTGTCCCGATCCTCTCTCCCTACAAACCGTTGTTTTCCTGTAACCGTCACACACAACCCTGACAAACCTGCTCTAGCATTCGACATTTGCCGGGTCACGTGTGCGTACGTGCGTGTGTTGCGAGTGTCTGTACATCATATCGAGAGATGTGGACGGATGGATTTTTTTATAAAAAAAAAGAAAAAAAAAAAAAGAAAGAAAACCGAGGGGAAAGTTGCCCAAACGTGACCTGACCTGACACCCGACAGACAGATTTCTATCTTAGCATGCTTCGCTGATCACAAGTGCGAACACGCATAAATAACGAGTACACGCACTCCACATAAAAGTTCCTTGTGATGTTAATGTGTTCACACAACTGAACCTACAACTATTCCTCCCATGATTGTTCACACTGACAGATGGCCTTGATCTTGAACGCGTTGGCCACTTGCACCGTTTGTGGTCTGTCGCTAGAGGAAGTCAAAACGAAAAAAATAAATAAAATAAAAATCAGTCAGCACCAACCTACCTTATGTAAAAAAGACAATTGAAATGGTGGCACTGAACAAGATGACTGGACATATAGCCCAAGGCGTGTGTTTGAGAGGTTTGTAGAGGTGTGGCACCCGATGTCGTAACTTTTACTACTTACGGTAAACTGACTTTTTCTCGAAGGTAAGGGGGCGAATCTTTACGATGAATTATTAAAAATATGAATTCAAAAATTAAGAAAAAGGTAGAAAGCACAGGAAAAACAGGATAGATGGAAAAAAGGAGTAAAAATGAAAGAATTTGTAAAATGGAATGAAGGAAGAGAAGCAAGGACAGAGCCAGCAGGCCAGCCAGCCAACAGGTGGCTCAAGGTTAGGGGTTGTCACCAGTATAGTGAAGATTGGTTGTCCTGGGTTCATCTCTCATCTCCGGCACATGTAGGAGTGTTTTGCAAAGTAATATTTTGCAGGATGTCGATTATCAACTGACTTGGCCCGACATTCATCATCAAATGTACCAAGATGGCGCAGATACATGCTGATCAGTACGTTTCAACTGTTTAATTTCTTTAAATATAAAGTTTAAAGTATTTAAATCATTAAACACGTGGTAATTTCGCAGGTTGTTTGCTGTTTTTATCATGTTCATACATCCGTCTTCACCTGCTCCTACAGCAGCCATTCCTCCTCCTCGCTTTTCTTGACGAACACGCCAATGGTTTCTCTGTTCTGTGCAGTTTGTTCTGTAGTTAGGTTACATGTGACGGGTTCAGACCCCACGAGGCCCCACGAGGCCAGGGATCGCAAACAGCAGCCCTCGGTCCTCCCTCCTGACACCCAGCATTCAGCACCCGGCCCTAACTTGGTGGTTGCGCAAACAATTGCCCACGTCAGCAGGGAGAGAGAGAGGGATGTTTATAATCACCTGACCAGCCTGGGGTGACCTGTGAGGCAGAAATAATCCTTGCCCAGGCTGCTATGGCGCCCGCAGAAGGCCATAAATCAAGATTTGCGTCTGTTGCTAAAACAGTCTCCATAGTCGGCGTACCTATCGTTTGTGCCCTCGTCATCGAGTGCTGGCGTACCTGTGCCAGACCTGCAGGGGTCACGTCAGACTGGCTGACGCAACATCTCTGCTGGCGTTGCACGAAGATACCATCACGGCCCTGCGCTTTTGTCGGGGTTCACTGCGCATGCCAAACGGGTCCTTGAGATACTGTCCTGATAAACCTGATAAACTGAGACAAAAAACGAGAGAAACTCTGTTAATTGAAGGGAGGAATGTCACCGCCGACGCTGTGTGCAGCAAGGGATGACTATCTCTTCCATAGCTAAGAACGAAATAGCTTAAAAGTCAACATCACATACAAACTTTAAAGCTGAGCAGAGCTCAGTCCTGGATACTATTGTCCCCAGTGAGGAGTGCAGGTCTACAAACATCACCACACACAGAAAGATAAACAAACACATTCATCAGGGATGTACACAGATACACTCAGTCGAGGCTTCCTGTAAATAGGAAGCGAGGACTTCAAATTAATTAGAATATCTGAGAACGATCAGAATGTCACGAGTTTTGACCTCTGTATTGTGATATTTGAAGATGTGTATCTCGACAATGGAAAGAAACATCTACATATGACGGATTATTTTGGGGGGTTGGTACTGAGCTTCATCTACTTATTAAAATTGTGTTTTGTACCTGACTCGATCTTTTAAGATAGAGTCTGTTTGACGAGGAAGAAAGGGAAAAGAGGATAAAAAAGAGAGGGAAAGTAAAAAGTGATGGGGAAGAGAAGGAGAAAAAATCATCTTTATTGCAACCAAAAATCCTTATTTCAGCAAAACAAAATCTGATATATCAATTAATGTACACGTCATCGTGTCCACATTCACTGTAAGCCAATGGATCAGGGGTCCATTAATTACATTGAGATTTTTTTTCATAGAAAGCAATTGAAATCATTGAAGTCATTTTTAAAATGTAAAAACCACTCAACTGTTGGTTTCAAAGGTCAGATGCCCTGTAGAGAGCCGCGAAGCTAATTGTGAACTCATCTTGCTGCCGTAGTCATGGAGATAACCTCGCAGGCCTCATCTAGAGCAGCTTGTCCTTAAACTGTGGCAGGCCACCTCACGTAGGTTAGGGTTTCACATCCTCACCAACAGCTGGCCTCAAGGCCATCCTCCCTGCCCCTTGTGCACTCACGCTTATTCCAGAACGCACGCACTCCCTGTGTACCTACCTGGGGTCACGATTATAAGGGCAGGTGAAAGCTTACCTGGGAGTGGCGACACCAGGCAAGGGGCAAGGCGTTGTGCTGCTTGACCTTAGGGCATCTTTGCCACTTCTGTATTTCTACATCACCACGGGGAACTGTGTAACTGTCAGAGACAACTATACCCCATTTCCCCGATGTTCCCCATTTGTCCTAAGGCAGCGACTAACGACTCTCGCATCGTAACTATGGTCTAGAAAGTTTTTTTCACTGGATTAGTCCTTATTACTGCTGTAAAGTTTAAAAAAAAAAGTTTTCTTTAATACACCGCTTGACTTGTCCTTGTCTTGTAATTAGCACTTGCTCTTTCTTTACTTTGTAACTTTTGTACTTGCCCACTAATTATTAATAATTTTATTTTATTTTTACTATAGCCAAGCAAACAAAGTGTCACAAAAACTGTGTCGCATCTGGTCAAACATTTGTCCCGTTAAGATCGGCTTGTAAGTAGGTTTGATGAGAAGGAGGGGCAGGGAGCGATGGCTTACCAAGGCACTCGACTATGTAGGGGTCCGGTCCTGGTCAGTAATTATTTTTCTTTTGTTTTTCTTTTAAACAAAAGCGAAAAGAAAATGCATCAGAAGGAAAAAATTAGACCAAAGAACTCTGTAAAGTGCAGGCTACACCACCTCTAGAGTAATTACTACCTCCTATTAATTGTACCCTAGTCTGTGACAATATCACACATAGATAACGGTGAAGGATTTAAACCTTGTATTGTCTTTAGTCTTCGTTTCTTTAATTTGTCGAGTTTTTCACGCCTACTGATGACATTTTCCTATAGAAGGGTGCGAATAGTCTGACCTTTTTATACCGTTTGCCCTCACTGACTGACCACTCACACGTACACACCTCTAACACACTCATCTCATTCACTCCATCCTAGTTGTCTACACTTTCCCTAACGTTCGCTGTCTTTACTGTTACTAAATTTAATGTAGATACTGCCGGTCGAATGACAACTTGTAAGCACCGGAAAAATAATAAACGATTACAATTAATTTTAATGAAGTGACCCGAAAAGTTCGTTTGTCATTCCGTGATTACTGACGACAGAAACGCTACCCAGCCTCCCCACCACCCCGGGTGCTTGTCCATAATTGAGTACTAGTTGCTGGCTTGGTGAAAAACACCAGCCACCCACACCTCCCCTCTACACCCCTTCTTCCATCAATATATTTAAATTTAACCCTGGGTTGTGCTATTGCGGGTATGAATACCTACCCAACGTGTTTAAATCCCGGCTTGGCGCCCTCGTCAGCTGCGCCGCCATCACCTCGCGGCTGTCCCGCAACCAGGACGATCGGGTCTCGGGTTTTATGCAATTGTTTATCTCTGCACCAGGTCAAAGTGACTCTCCTCTCGGGTTCAACTTCCGCCATGCCGGTTGGGCGAAAAAAAAAAACGTTGCACGCGAACATTTACAGCCAAGATGGAGGCCGGCGCGCGCAGACGTTAGCTGGTGACGTGGGAGACGTTAGAGACGACTGCTGCCACCACACTGCCCTCCCATTACCCCCAGGCCCTGCGATCGACACCCGGTGGTGCTGCACACTGGGCTGGAACCTCGAATATTGTTTGTGGAGATTTCTGTTTATATGCTGGATGTTGTGTTCTGGATGTAAATAGCTCCTACCCTCTCCCTCCTACACACACATGCTCGCACGCAAATACGAGCTTACACGCATTTATATAATTCGAAACGAGACAATTATGTCTTTGATTGCACTGTCTTGATTAGTGTGTTATATCAGGTCATATTGTGTTAATTAGATTGTCATTCAGGGTGTGTTATCTCCTGTCTTATCATGGAGTGCTGTATATAATGTTTTATTTTGTTGTCTTCTGCGTTAATACAAGTTTCTCTCAATCATAATCTTTTTTTTTTCTTCTGGATCCAGTTTTAAACATCACTCTATTGTGTGCAGTGTTAACAAATATTCATGCCTAATTCGACCCCGCTCTAAAAAAAAAAAAAAAATGAGAAGAATCGAACCATATGCATCAAGGAGAAACTTTCAGAAACAAAGTGTAGGTCAGTAGGAAGTCACCGTTGGTTCCAGCCATGTAATCAAAATAATGAGTAGTTATTTTTACTTTAGCGAAAATCATCCAAGTGGTTCGGTAGTGTAGTGGCTATCACGCTCGCCTCACACGCGAGAGGTCCTGGGTTCGATCCCCAGCCGAACCAGATGTGGTTTTTTTTTTTACTTGCTTTCGTGTTTTTTCTCTCCTTATATATTTTATATTTTTCTCGCGCAGAGAAGAATCTACATAATGGCACATTAAACAAAATATTTTTTTAATTATGGAGCCACGTTGTCCAAACAATCAACAGAAAGGTGAGATGTATATAAGGTTAACTGTTACAGAATCGTGTCAGCTGTCGGGGAAGTGGATGGGTGGAGCTGTAGGACACTTTACAAACAATTTCACTCCTGCTTCGTTCTGCTTCACGCAGATTAGTGAGCAGTACAAATATCACTGCTGTCGTCAGTCACTCACATCCTCGAGGCCTTTGACTTCATCATCTGTGGATGAGGGCTGGGCGTACAAATACAATTCTGTCATCTGTATCTCACCACTGATGCAACTAAAACTCCCATCTATGCTGACCCCTCCTTTTTCAAAATCTGTTGTTGCTGGTCTCATACTTGGTGAAGTACTCACCATTAAAATAAGGCGACCAGGTACAACAGGTTCGGTAGTGTAGTGGCTATCACGCTCGCTTCACACGCGAGAGGTCCTGGGTTCAATCCCCAGCCGAACCATAACGTTTTTTTTTTTTAAATCTAATCTTTTGTTTTGCTTAGAGGGGAGGAACATCTACCCAAAGTAGCCACTTAGTAGCCGTGTAATATGCTTTTCGGTGTTTGTCTTGTTTTATACCGTGTCAGCAACAAATGTCATATCCAGTACCCGGGTAAGTGTCAATGTGTCAGGAAGTTTTTGCACTTTTTTCATAAACATGTAAGCACCAATTTAAGGACGAATGTTTTTGTTTATGTTTGTTGTTGTTTTTTGGTTTTGTTTTGTTTTTTGCTAATGAGGTAGCTATACCCACCCCTTGTCCTGCCAGTTGTACCTTTTCTTCCAATTTACAGTGATACCTCGGTTCTCGAACGCCTTGACTTTCGACCAAATCGGTATTCGACCAGGAAATTCGAGAAAATTTTGTCTTGGAATCCGAACAAATATTTGGAACTCGAACATCCGATGAGCAGTTACCCTCTGTTTTTATTGAAGAGGACTCCCCTTCAAAACAATAACCATCCCCCTTCCCTCCTCCCTCCACATTCATTCCCTCCTGCCATAAAGTTTGGTACAGGTACAGTAAATGAAACACAATTTACTGTACTGTACAGTACATTTTTTTTTTTTTTTTGTTTTTTTGTTTTAATAAATACACTTTTATTTCTTATTTCTTGTTGAGACTCATGTTTTTCTACATATTATATACAAATTAGTGCAGTAAATAGGCATTTTCTGGGGCTTGGAACGAATTAATCCAGTTTCCATTATTTCCTATAGGTTTCATTGCTTCGGTTCTCGAACAATTTGGTTCTCGACCGTCCTCCCGGAACGAATTATGTTCGAGAACCGAGGTATCACTGTATTTGAATTGTATGAATTGCCCGTTACTTGTCGGCGACAAGCGAGCATTGTAATTATCGTGACGTCACTTGACTGAACTGCAAGCGTCGCAACCAGGGTCAGGGTCAGGGTCAACTAGCAGACGACAAGTCAGCAGTAATGAGGCGACGTGCAGGATGTAGCACCAGCTCGGTCGTCTTACAATGCAGTATCACGTGACCTGCTGTAGTTTCTCAGTTGCTGCAGTAGAGCTGTGTCTCCGTTATCGTCATGCCCCTTGACCTTTGGAGATCAAGGTTAGAGGTGATTTAAAGTGAGCTACGGATTGAGTCCTGGAAAGGAAGGAAATCCGGGAAAGGGAAAAACAATTTAAGAGGAAATTATATGTCTAAAAATATGGGTTCGGCATGAGCATCGAACCCACAACCCCTGGTTGGGTCAGCTGAGGGAAGTGGGTGTGTACTGCATCACAAAACATTAATTGTGAAACCTTGTGTCCACTCTGGTAATATACGGTATATACTATATACGATAACTGGTTATTATTGATTAAACATAATCAACGACGATCATGATAGCAAACTGAGCAGCAGGTTTGTGAAAACATAAATAGCTAGAAAAGACTGGAAATAAATGTTTCTACAAGACAAATAAAGATAAAAGACATTTCAGAAGACAAAAATTCATTGTTCTCCAATACATGTAATAATAAAAAGAAAACAAATTACGAGTGCTTGCTTCATCTTCATCACTGCCTCCTTCTGTTTTCCTGATCAAGGCACGTAACTCTAGCTGCTGTTGTTTGACCTCAGGGGCATTACCGCCCTTACACCCGGAAGCAGCATGACTTGTCTGGTGAGCCTCAACAATACGACTCGTGTCTACCATCATTGATAGAAACAGTAATTTACACAGGGGTGGGATGTGAGGTGGCCCAGCCTCTCTTAAGAGAACCGTTGTCATCAGCGAGGAAGCTCACAACACAGACGTCGTCAAGGAGACTGCTCCAACACCACCAACAACAACAAAACCAACTAAGTATGAGAGAGAAAGAGACTGTGTGTGTGATGCCTTGTGTGTGTGAGAGGGAGAGATATAGAGGTTTGAGATAAAGATAGTGTATATATATGTGTGTGTGCTGTGCATGAGAGTAAACATGATTGTTTATTGTTTCTGGTGTGTACACTTGTGCAAATAAGAAACTGGTTAATGTATCAGATGTGAACAGTCTACATTGCAGACTCAGGCTGACTCGCTTTGACTGTCTTTTACTGTTGGTCAATACGGTTGCCAAACAGCTACCTCACCTGCTTCACAGGCATTGCAATTACATGTTGGCTAATTAAATGTAAATTAAGAAGTGCATGCGGAAGGGTGAGAAGCACGTTAAAACTAGTGAAAAATTTGAAATGCCAACCAGACCTGAGTATGAACTCTCTCTCTTTCTCATCAACACCCGCCTACATCTACAGTTAGGCTTCCACGCACAGTTAGGGAGAGAAAGAGAGAGCGACCATTATCTACAATAAAGTATCTATCACGGAGCTTTTCCAGCAGGTTCGGTAGTGTAGTGGCTATCACGCTCGCCTCACACGCGAGAGGTCCTGGGTTCAATCCCCAGCCGAACCACTCCGTACTGTATTGATCTTTTTACATACAAATGGTATGCTTCGGAGCAACTCGTGTCAACTAGTCTCTGTCTCTAACCTGTTTTGATGATTTGTGCTGCTTCTAAATTGATGCTTTTACTTGTGAATGAACTGTTCCTTGAAGTGATTAACTGTTCCTGTGGTGTGACATCACATTATAAGCAAAGTTCTGATCTGGAAAAGCAGAAAGAAAAAGACAAGCACGAGAACATGTACGAAGAAAGAAATAAAGAGTGTTGAGAGTATAACTATGTAAACACAAGGGACACAATACAACGAAAAGTTTACTTTCAGTGGTTGACACTAAACGTTAGCTGAAAGGAGCAAACAGTTGTCCCCCCTGTGTCTCTGCCAACCACTTCCTTGCTGGGACTGGAATGTCTCAATGTTTAGCCCCGACACACTCACCAGTGTGATGGGAGCCGCCCAATATTTATCGTCGACTGTCGAGGGCTCGCAGCTTCCCAAAGATCCTTGCGGTTGTCAGGGGCAGCTACTCTCACGTGTTGACCGTCGCCAGCGGCAGTTGCGCGCCTTTAAACACCGCCACGACCGATCAACCGTTGTTTTGTCGGAATGTAACAAAGAAAGGTCCGACCGCGCGCAAACAGGTCCCTGCTCGCACAAAACCATTTTCTACCAAACTGTAGAGCGAGGGTCAGACCGCTGACCTGTGTTGTGTGACCCGTGCAAACAGGTCAGCTGACCTGCTCTGGGAAAGACGCAAGGAGGGAGGCGTCGCCATTTTAATCGCTATAATTAGCGCCACGGGTCGGGCACGAGGGAGGCCAGGCGTCCGCAAAGGGCGAGGTTCTCAAATGGAACTTGTTTGAGAAGCTGCAGTCTTCAAACGGAGCACCTGATTGTGGACACATCGTCTGTGTGCCTTTGTCCAACGCTGCCAAACTTTTTGTTTTAACCATACAGCCTGGTCCTCAGCCTAGGGCTCAATTGAAATGCTTTCAAGATGAAGATAAATAACGAAAAACAAAGAGTATGAGAAGAAATGAAAATAAAAGAAAGGTCCAGAAGTTTCCAAAAAAAAAAAAAAAAAAGTCTTAAGATTACTACCTTTTGTACTTGAGTTATCCTCAAAAATTCTAATATGCTGACTACTATGTTCAAAGCCTTTAGAGTTTAGAGAATCTGGTTTTCTGTCCCTAACTTTGCTTGGTAATGTGAGAGTGGGAGCTGGGGGAGAGAGGGGTCACATACAGCTGACCCCAGTCCAACCCACACACCCCTCGTTATGAACACACTGTCGCCACATTCCAGGCGGGAACAGACTCGAGCTCCACCGTGACAAAAGAGAAGACAACAAACAGAAGGAGCAGACGACCACGAGAAACAACAAATAACTGGAAACAATGAAGCAGGGAAGAGGAGACCAATCCCCTGCACTGCACGTGACCATAAACCAGGATAACTGTGACTGGGCCACAACTATCCATTTCAAGACAGGAGTAATAAGGGTTTCAGTTGTTACAAACTTGAAGGAGAAGGAGGTGGGCATTGATGTTTTACACCGAGCCTTCATCTAAGATTATATCATCTCAAGGCAGGCAGCCCTGTAAACAGATGCCACCTGACAGGTACAACAGTCAACACCTGTACATAGGTTGTAGGCTAAAATCCACTTCTCAAAAACTGCTTGAAGTTGTTGGAGTTTATAACTGTCTTGTGGCTAGTAACATTGCTTTTATCAATGTGGGGTTACTTCATCTCAAATGTTACTTGATATTGATTATTACTGGATATCAAACAAACACCACCACTTGTCACACCAAGAAGATACCATGAACTAGAGAATTAGTAAAATGAAGTCTGCTGAATTAATGTTTATAAAGTTTGTGATAAAAATCAGAGCACCACTATACTCAAAGGCAGTGTCTGTAGCAAGCTCCTGTGTGAAATTTATTTTCACTTGACAGTCAGGCTGACCACTGGAGTTACTAATGATCTGCTGGGTCTACCAGTGTTCAAAATGATGATAAAAATAAACATTTCAAATAAATACACAATAGTTAAATTGTTAAAAAATCAATGTGTACATTCTCTAATCACCTAGTGGTGCAGTCATGTTGCCTGTTATTTTGTAGTGTCTATGAAGAAAACAAAATTAAACATTTCAGAGACAGCATGTACACACTGGAAAATATCACAATGATAATATCTTCAGTTTAATATTGTGATCACCCGACTCATGTGACAGACTGTAATTATGCACCCGAGGGGATGTTTATCAGTAGTCAGCTAAATCTTAATAAGTTTTATTCAGTTTGCAGCCTCCAGTGTACAAATGTAAGATTTGTCTGTGCGATTAGCGATGTTCCACCAAACAAATTGTTTATAAAAATTTTATCTCTCTTTCTGTTTCTATTTCAGAGTAAGGTTTTAAACTCACAGCTGCGATAAGAAATGTCTTCTCTCTTATTTATTTATTTTTTAATGACACCGATGCAGCTGTAGTCCCGTCAGGGTCCGGTGTGTACACGATGCATATGCTCCTGTTGACAAGTTTACAAGTTGTCGGCCCTGGGCGCTCAGACCGTGGCGCTGTTTGTTGACTTTCCACACGACTGTGACCGCGACTATCAGCCCCGCGCCCGATGGTTGGCTGGATTATCTCACCCGTGAGTAGCCATCTGCTTTAATAGCCTACACACAGCGCCCCCTGCCGAGCACGACTCTTTCCCCAAAGGGAGACAAATGGACGAGATAAGCTCGGATAGAGTAGCTTCCCATCCATCATCAGTCCATCACTGTGGGTGCGTATGTGGGGGTGGGTGGGTTGGCGGGGGTGGAAAAGGTAAAGTGGGATAACTCAGTCTCACGCTAGGGGAGCAGGGGCTGTAACTCGGGCCCCTACCTCTGGTACAGGCGTACAGCCACTAAGAACTGAGAGCGTCTTTACATGTCTTCTAAAAATCCTATTTGGGAAATCTTGTGGATCTTTCTTCCCCAGCTGAAACTATATTTTTAAGTCTACTGGGTCGACTTAGTGTATGTGTGTGGCTTGAGGGGGGATGGGTATCGGTGAGAGATAGAAGACTAGCATAGCCTTTAAAAAAAATTAACCCAGAGGAAAGTCCGTTTTTCTTTTCTTTTATTCGTCAAACGGAACAAAAAGGTCTTCTTCACTTTTTTCTTTTAGTTTGCTCCGTTCGCCTCCATGTTGCATCTTCAATGACAGAAAGAATTCTACTGTTCATTGAATAACTTGAAGACCCGGACTACCAAGATGGCGTCGGATGATGTCATTCAAAGCATCTCTTCTTTCTCTGCGCGCTGTGGCCGCGAGTGGCTGGTCGTGCAAATGTGAAACACTGTTTTCTGAAGCACTTTATCTCATGTGTTTGGCTATCACCCTCATCATGACCCCAGTAATTATGGCGCCTCCGGATGTGAGTGAGTGATCCTCAATAACAAGGTCTTCATTGTGAAACAACAACAATAATAAAATGCGCATAATCACGCTAGTGAAGGAGCATGCGCTCAACAAGTAGGAGATATGTACAGAAGGGTAAACAGATAAACATTGAAGGCAGAAAGAAGAATGAAGAAACTAACAGTAAATGTTTCAAAATATAAAGAACAGTGTTACAAACGCAATTTTTAAAAAGCAGCCTCGTCTTATTTAAGTCTGTGAGCCTGAAGAATGTTTTGTAGAAAGCGTCCTCTCTTCACCCCTTTGAAGAGGTGATTTCTCGATTAGCTGCTGTGAGAGGTGTGCGCTGATGGACTGCTGGGAGGCCGGAGGGAGAGAAAGAAGAAATGGATGGTGCTGGTGGAAGAGTAGGGAAGAAAACGATCCTCACCTCGGTTACAGCTCTGACTCACGAGGATGTAATCAAACTCTCTTGATCTTAGCTTCCAACCAATCGCTTTTCAACAAGTCTCCGAGCGAAGGACGAACCCGCTGACCTCGGGGCGAGACCTGCTGCGACTAAGAGTGGAAGACAGATCCTCTTCTCAGCCTTTGACATCTATTGACCACCTGCCCGTCTTCCAATCAACGGACGTACCACTCAAGCGATGACAACGGCCCCCGTTACGTAAGAGGCAGCGATTCCCAGGTGACTGGACATGCAGTGATTGTGTTGTAATTAGTTGTTGGCGAATGCTTGTTCAGAAGACCAAAAATAATAAAAACGTCTAGCAATAGAGCTTACATAAGAACCTTTACACTACCCAAAAATTTTTTTAATTGGAAATTATCTTTACGCGATCAACACGGCTGGCTGATTTTACCCCGCTCACTTGTCTACGCAGTATACACATAGGGCTGATGCATTGTTGTATTTTTTTTTTTTTAGGCCTATACACCTCGTCAGGCTCGTTCTTAGCCCCCGCGGGGCCCGAGGCAAAGGGCATGTGCGGGGCCCTCACGCCACGATCACACGGTTTAGTTGGGATCTAAAGTCACATATCAATCAAAAGCGCGGGGCCCCTTGAAGCGCGGGGCCCTAGGCAGATGCCTCGTCCGCCTGCCCCTAAGCACGGCCCTGCACCTCGTGGTTTAAAAGAAAAACCGTGGACGTGTATTTATGGACATGATTGTGGGTATGCCGAGACTCACTCTCAGCCTCTTGAAACGATACGCGGTCAGTCTCGGCGAGCCAGAAACCGGTCTTACTTCCGGAAGAGCAGCGGGAAAAGTGGAATTAAATGAGCAATGATAACAGCAATATAATTACCGTAAGTGTATTGCTTGTTTGCACTATTAACCAAACTTGTATCTATTTGAAACACAAAAGTATTTGCTTCACTAGTCTGAAATCTTTCTTATGAAATAATAAATAATATGAATCGCACATAAACTTGGAGATCTAGAATCATGAAGTGTTCGCGTATATATGCTTCACCTCGGTCTCTGATGTTGTACACGATCGTGAACATCATGCATATGAAAAGTTGAACAGAAAGAACATCCCAGAGATATTCCTGCTTCAGATGAAGGAAAATTTGATCACGAATGGTGTAAAAATGGTTTTCATCAGCTCCTGACTTTCGGAACACGCCATGTTTGAAAAAAAAAAAAAAAACTGTTTCCAAACTTCACATCATATACCTAATTTTGGTTGCATTATCATAAAAGTGAGTTCTCAAGCAAGATTAAAGCAAATTTTTCACTTCTACACATTTTGATCTGTTATAATCAATTTGAATTGTTGTTTTATATCTTGTTTAGCTATTTTAATAATTTTTTTGCAAAAGGGTAAATTCATGTGTACAGGAGGGGTTGACCACCTTTAGCCTTTCATACAGAAAGAGTATTTCTTTACAAGTAATAATGGAGTTTTAAGTAGGTTTTTAGTATGCAGCTGGTTTTGTTAATATAACTGCATGGTATTTTTACTTTTACATGTGGAACTGTATATAAAGTTTACCAGATAAGAAAACAAGAGCAGTAGAAAGATGTAAAACGTGATTAATTTATTCTTACATTTTAACATTGCAGGTTTTTGTTATAGCACCAGGGACAGAGACACCAGAAATGAAGAAGATAAGGACTTGTGTCCAGATTCAGTCAGACAGTACTTTAACAATAAAAGAAGAAAAAAAATCCCATGTAATCGTAGATGAAGAGGAAGCTATGTCTGCCATAAACAATCAAGTGCAGGTCTCATGTGTGCGCAGCATCAAGACTGAACCGAGGTCTGTAGCTGATCTACAAGAAGACTTAAAGGATAATGTAATGCTTAAGACAAGCTCATTTTGTTCTGATTCAGATATGACATATTGCTCACCAATTAGCTGTATGCAGCTTGAAAACATTTCTGCTCCAGCTTACATCAAACCTGAGCATACTTGGCATATTCCTGAATCAAACTGGAAACATGAGGATGCTGTAAAACTGGAGCTTAATCCTCAAGATGCCTATTGTATTAAAACAGATTGCAGCCATAAGAATGCAGTGAAAGTGGAGTACCACTGCCAAGATGTCACCTGTTCAATTAAGTCTGAGCAGCATCTTGTGAAGTGTGCAAAGATAGAAGAGCAGCTTCTATTTAAGCAAGAAGAACAAGATGATTGTCCCATGGTGAAGACTGAGACAGGGTCGCCTGGTCAGTATGCAATGTGGCAGAATAACATTGATGAGAATAGTCTAGAAATGAGTGTTGCTAGATGCATAACTCCTGAGGTGAAAGAAAATCAACATCAGACTCATCAGACTGTTGCAGAAGTAACCATCGATACAGCAACAGAAATCCACAAGAAACAAAGGATGATGCACTCAGATTTGAAAGCTTACAGTTGTACTCCATGTAGCGTTGTGTTAGAGAGAATAGATACTTCAAAACAGCACAAAGAAACTAACATTAATAAGAGATCTCACCACAGTGTTGAAAGACCTCACCAGTGTATTGACAAGAAACCTCACCAGTGTACTGTCTGTCATAAAGATTTCAGAAGATTAGATGCCCTAAAACTGCACATGGCCACCCACAATAATGTTAGACCTTACCAGTGCAGCATATGTAAAAGTACTTTTAAGCTTTCAAGTCATTTAAAACAACATATTGTGCCTCACAGGGATATGAGACCTCCGCAGTGTTATATCTGTCCTCTAGTCTTCAAAAAACCTCAATATCTCAAACAACACATGGTGAATCACAGTGATGTGAAACTTTACCAGTGCAGCATATGTAGGAAAACGTTTAGGTGGTCATCTGACTTGATAAGGCACATGCTTACCCACAAGGATGTGACTTTTAAGCAAAAAACAAAATACATTATCCATCCTCCTCTTGGGAATTTGTAGTCTTTGCTGAAGCTCTGACCTTTAATCTTAAATCTGGGCATGATTTTGAGTTGTCTCTTGTTTGTGTCTTCTTATGGTCTGTGCATGTGCATAATCCAATGTGTGTAAAATTGTCTTCAACAGATTATCTCATTTGAAGAGCACAAGCAGCTTCACAGTGATGAGAAGCCTTAGTGCATTGTGTGTAAAATTCCTTTTAAGTCCATATCTGGTTTGTAAAGACACATGCTGATCCACATTAATGTAGAATCTCACCAGTCCTGTGTGTGTAAAGCTGCCTTAAAATCATCTCTCTGTTTGAAAAAGCACATGGAGGTTCACAGTGATGCAAAACCACCACTGAAGTGAATGCAAAGTTTCTTTTAGACTTTTAAAAACACACAAGGTGATTCACAATCTTTCTAAACCTTACCATCGCAGCATTTCTAAAGTTGCTTTAAAGTCCTTGCCTGGGTAGAAAATGATAATCTGGGTACTGGGTTGATTAAAAACCACATATGGAGACTCACAATAGTGTTTGCTGTCATATGCATAGTATTTAAAATTGTTATCAAGTTCCAATCCTTGCAAGATGAAGAAAGCTGATTTTAGATGATTTATTTTGAAAACACATGGGCTAATCCATGGAGGTGTTAAGCCTTGCTAGTGCAATGCTTGTGAGGCTTTGATTCAGTAATTCTAATGCACTTGTTCATTCACTGCTGTGTTAAAACTCACTGGTGCAGTGGGTGCACTTCTTTAAGTCATTTTTTGGTTTATAATACGATGTGGTGATTCACAGTGATGCTAAGCCTCTGCAGTGCAGTTCAAGAGAGCAGACCATTTAAAGATGCACATGTTAAGCCACAGAGATGTTAAAACTTTACCCTTGCATCATGTGTAAAACTGCTTTTAGGAACTTGTCCTCCTTCAAAAGGTACATGCTGATAAACAGTGAGAGGATTGGAAAGCCTCTCTATTGCAGTGTGTGTGTAACTGGTTTGGGGCTGTCACTTGCTGATCCACAGCTGTTGTTCAACTCTACCAGGCCAGTATATTTTCTGCTACGTGTGCTTAGATACAGGTATCTCCTGGCTTTAAAGTCAGCAATAGCTAAAATTTGCAGCTTTTTGGAGTATGTACATATTGACAAATTCTTGTAAATTGACATTTTTGTTCTTTGATTAATACTCTTATCTTGCGATATGGAAGCTGGAGTTGTGTCTGTGTGCGTTTGGTGGTGGGAAGGTGGAGAATAAAAATTGATGGAAAGGAAGTTTTGAGAGCTGAAGGAGGCAAATAATAATTTATGTGGTCGACTTTACAATAACCACCTCCTGCTTTTCCATTTGTTGACTGTTTCCTTGCAATTGTTTTTCTTTTTGAAGGTTTTAATTTAATTTAATTCCTTTTCAATACAGATTTTTAAAAAATTTTGTTTTGCTTCAAAATAAAAATATTCATTAAGACATATTCAGACAATAAGATTTGATTTATGATCTACTACATGCAAGGCGCGTCTGTGTGTCTGTGTGTGTTTTTACTTGGTGCATGTGTGTGCTAATGTTTACTAATAGCCTTGCGTTCGTGATTGTGAGTGCGCTAACATGCATATAAGCGCGTGCTTATATTTGTGTGAATGTGTTTGTATATGTATGTGCATGATTGTGTGTGCGTTTCTGTGTGTGTGTGTGGATTGGTGGGTGGGTGCGTGAGTGAATTTACCTGTGTGTTTATTATTATTTATTGCGTCCATCCATGAGTTTTTGAGTATTTTTTTAATTGATCGCTGACTACATCTTAATTAATAGAAGCATGTACGTGAGAGTGGTTATATAACGGCAATTAACATTACTGTAGCATTTGGAAGTGGGATACCGTGGATAGCATAGGAACCTCACAGTCGAGGTTTAAAAAAAAATTGTAATAATATATTACATTCACTAATATTCGAAGACAGCAATATAGTTTAGGTACTGCCCTTTAATATAAATAAAGGGATAAATGTAAACAACCGGTATACCAGCAGCCCAATGAATCAGTTTTATTTTTCTTGTCTTTAGAAACACCCTCATGAAAAGCTATATTATCTTTATTGTTACTTTAAGTACAAGGTGGATCAATCTTTCTTTATTTTTAAGTACAAGGTGATTTAATCTGTTTATAAATTATTCAACTGATTTTGCAATGCATCAGCTATCAAAATGAGAAAAAAAAACAATTCTAAAATGAAAAAGATAAACAATTCTAAGTAGTCTACATGTAAGGATTCATGCGTTCCGCAAATAATCCAATTAAAATCCACACATCACCTTAACTCCCTTAGCCTGTTTCTTCTAAACATGTTTTAGACATTAACTTGATTCATTCACTCCTTTGGGGAAGGAAGCATGGTCAAACTGCCATTATACACAAAAGGCAATTTCCTCATTCAATTTGCTCATACTGACTTGGAATTAATATAAAATAAAAAGTAAATATAAAACAGTGTTACATAACATAAGACAATAATAATGGTGACATTGAAGATAAGAATGGCATTAATGATAATAATTTTTCGCTTTTGTCATTGTTCATCGTATGTCCTCAGGCTGCGGCAAATCATCTTTGATCGACTCCACCGCGGCACTGTCCGAGGGTCGCTGGGTTTATGGTCTCAGGAGATGTGTGAGGATGTAAAAGGAATTTTATAGTTAAGTACACAAAGACCTCACTAACCCAAACTAGTTTTATCAGACAAAGCTTTTTCTTTTGTTCGTCCGTTCGAAATCCATTAAAGAATAATGTTCGATATTTCTATACCTTAATGTAATAGCTTACACTAGTCCAGGCACTGACTTCCGCACACAGTAACAAACAAACAAACAAACAAACAAACAAACACTAGCGTCCCTTTGTCCTGTGCCATGGTCTGCAGGCAGCTGTGGGTGCGAGGGGCTCGTTGCTCACCTGCTGTCACATCGCCCTCAGTCGTCTGTGATGGCGTAACGAGGTGACCGAGTGTTAGTCTCTCATTCTCGCCACCGACCTCCTGCTGGTCGCACGCGCCAGTCGCGTGGAGGTCAACCGTCCGCGCCACCTGGAGCCCTTTGTTTCCGTCACGCGCGACCACTCGTCGTGCGCCCTCCCTCTTGTCAACGACTTTATCGGTTACGTGGTGTTCACGCGTCCCCTTACCACCCCGGGTGGTCCCGCTGCACACGCCCAGGGTGGACAGACTTCCGCGTTGATATAAAGGACAGCTGCAGCACACATCAAAGCGACCGTTGACCCCGGGCGTGCCTTTGATGTCCGATGACGTCACAGGGGGTCATGGTGTGGCGAGGGCTGCATCGGGAGGATGTTGATGTGTGTGTACGCGATGTTTCCAATCATTCAATATTTTCAGCAGCAGAAGTTGAGGCTGCCAATCCGAAAGTCAAAGTTTCTTTATTCAAAACTTTGTGTTTCTCTTTTTCTCGTGGTGTTTGTTCTGGTTTATTGTTTTCTAAAGGACTGCATTGGTTTATCGTCTCCAATACACATGGCCACTTACAGAATTATCATGAATATAGAGAGGAGGACTTGAAAAAAAAATAATCAGAAATAATCAGGGTTGGGAGTTCAAGAGATAAAAATTACCGTTTATCTTGAAATTTCATTCTTTCTTTAGCCGGGACTTTTTTCACCTTCTGCTACCGGCTTCAGCCCTCTCCCGTCCTACCTCCTTGTCAGACCCTCCCTTTCCCCTATGGCAAGCACCTTCC
Organism: Pomacea canaliculata; assembly: GCF_003073045.1. Lineage (NCBI taxonomy): Eukaryota > Metazoa > Mollusca > Gastropoda > Architaenioglossa > Ampullariidae > Pomacea > Pomacea canaliculata. Next base: position 3,282,258 of record NC_037595.1, on the reverse strand, counting down.
CCGACCCCCGGCACAGCTGTCGCCGCAGAGGTGTTGGTGGGGGTGCTGATGGCGGCCCCGGTGCCGGCACTCGTCAGACTGTACCGAGGGCTTACCCGGCGGGCCACTCTAAACAAAGGCCGGGCGACCGGAACCGCCGCACGACAAAACGTCAGCATCCCCCTACCCCTACCCCCGGGACCAATCGATCGTCGCCTTATCCTCCGCAAACGTGCACGTGGCAGGGGGCGCGCGCCGACCTTTGTCCTCTTAGCCTCTGGCCTCTTCAAACATCAGCGGACGTCGTCATCAATACTGCAGCACCTGGTAGCGCAGCGGTAGCGAGAGTCCGCGTGTCGCCCACAGACTCGCCGTTATGGATGTCGCTATGGATGCTGCTATGGATGTCGCTATGGATGTCACTATGGAGGTTGCTATGGATGTCACTATGGATGTTGCTATGGATGTCACTATGGATGTTGCTATGGATGTTGCTATTAATGTTGCTATGGATGTAGCTGGCATCGTCATTCCGATATAACGGAAAATTGCAAATGTTTAGCTTTCTTAAGAGTACTACTGACATTAGTAAAATCACGGAAATTTAAAGCAATAATTAAAGCGGCCATTTTAAAATGGACACATGCTGGGTACAATGCAGTGGTCACCCTTGCAGAAAAACATGAACACCAACAAAATATAAAAATAAATAAGATTTTCCTTTGAATGCAATTGTGCAGGTGACTTTTCCAGTTCTCTACTTTCTTTTTTTTCTTGTTCCTCCACTTCCGAGAGGAATACAGAAAGAGGGGAGGATGCAGCACACAGAGTAGTCGGTCCTTGACGTGGCCCAGACCACGCACCTGCCAGACCCCCCGTCACGTCCCTGACCTCTGTGCGTACGGGTCACGAACATTTGAATACATTAATTAAGCAGCTGTCGCTAACGAGCCTGGAACAGCAGCAGCAGCAGTGAGCGCATCTCACGCGGACAGCGGGTGAGGCCTGTGACGTCACGAGCTCGTGTGCTGCTCCGCGGCGCGTGACGACGGAGACTACGGCTCGTCCAGTTCAAACCATTTACCTTTTGATTTCTGTCTTTTCCCACTTTTGTGTAAGAATTGATTTGATTGGTTCACTTGAGAAGAAAGTATAAATATCCACTCAATGCTGATTTCCTCAGAGTGATTTTGAGGGATGGGTGTTGCGAGGGGGAGAGCGGGCGGGAGGGGGGTAATTGATAACAATAGGGAGACATCCAGAACATTCGGAAACAACTCTTGATCCTGTAAACATGTATAGTTTGTGAGTATATGTAACCTGTGAACGCCTGACACGCTCTCTTTCACATCAAAAAGTATGTAAATCATTTACCTAAAATAAAACGAAAATACAACTCTTATTTCAGATAGTTGAAACATCTGAAGGGTAAGGAAGCAGAAAAAAGTGGTTCGGCTGGGGTTTGAACCCAGGACCTCTCGCGTGTGAGGCGAGCGTGATAGCCACTACACTACCGAACCTTGTTGCGGGGCGGTACATATCTAAAAGATAAAAGTTATTCATCTATTTGATGGACACAGCAGATGATAATTCCCCACACCCTCTTCATGTCCCTTCTTTAACTTGAAAGGATGCCATGTCGATTGTTCTGCTGCTGCGTACATTAAATTAAGCAAGAAGAATATTTATTTTCCTCGCTCATACATCATACATACTTCGTCGGATTACTTCAAAGAGCGTAAATATTTTTAGTTTACTAACAAGGGCGTCTTCTCTATTACATCACGAATCTAGTTTGTATTGAAAGAAACTGGAATTTCTGTACTCGGGGTCGTGGTCCAATCGGTGAATGGTCGAATCGACCAATACGTATGTCGCAGTTTCTTCTTCCGGCCATTATTCCAGTTGTAGCCATTGGTAACATCTTAGAATAATAATTAAAAAAAAAAAAAAGAAAATAAACATCCAGAATGTGTTTGATGCTTATTATCTTCGCTTCAAGATGTTACCACCCACACGATCACGTGACTAAAACTGTTGTTTCGCTGGATGATTTCAATACATCCCGTTAGGTCTGTAGACAACATCACCATCATCACCACAGCTGTCACTGACACTGATGTGTGTCTGCAGTTTGTAACTGACCCAAAGTTGAGGACAGACTAAAAGTAGGTGGAAGATGACAGTTGTGAGAATGATGCCGTGTGATTATCACTCGATAATCATGTACCCCGGAGGCAAGTGCAGACGCCTGCAGGGTTGTGATAACTGGTGCGGTACACACATTAAAGTCCAGTAATTAACATCTTCTTGCCCTCAGTCATCTGTTTTTATGACTAGTTACGTTTGCAGGATCGTGTCACAGACGCGAGCCATTCACGGTTGAGTGCACAAAGAGGGCGCCTCGCCGACAGATGGCGCTCCTGATGTCGGTCGCTCACAGGACATGGTCGGTGATTTCATGCTGGTGTGCTTTCTCGCTCCAGGGTGCAGTCATGCTCCTTTTTTATTATTTTTTTTAAATAATTCTTATTCTTCTTATTCTTATCATCATCGTCGTCAACATTAATGTTAAGATACGACAGGTACAAACCACTCACCGATCACGTGCAGTGACTTTCACGCCAGACGTGAAATCAAGGAACAAGAAAAAATCTTGATCAAATCATGTCTGACTACAGAAATATCATTTCACTTTCTAGTCAATAAACGTGGAAAGCACGTAGTAGCCACGTAATCCCCCTTCAGGAGATAATTTATTGGCACTTGTTGAATCTGTTGGACTGGCCTCGGCACTTTCAGCAGCATCCGAGTTATCTCCGTAACGAAGGTGATGGACCATCTCCACCACTGGCCGGCGCAGGTTCCCAGGAGCTGGTGAGCGAGTCTGGAACCACGGTGACGAAGAACAGAAGCACCAGACATGGCTGCCAGTGACGGTGCGCGCGCAGCCGTGACCCATCAACGTCACGCAAGGCTGCCAGCACAAAGGGAGACAAATGCTGGAACCGTAGCGGTCACTGCCTCTGATTAAATCAAAGTCAATGGAGTCGGCCATCTTCCCACCCGAGGAGAGTTAGCGAGAGGACACAGGTGTGCAATCAAGCTTCCAGCAGTTTGTCCAGAATCGGTGCAGAGCCCGACCTGGGGTCAGAATATTTACAGGTCGTCTTCTTCACAGACAGAAGGTTTCGGGACGTGAAGGTGTTAGACAGAAGCAAGGAGACAGAATAGATGACAGGGTGTGACGAGAAGCAAGGAGAGAATAGATGACAGGGTGTGACGAGAAGCAAGGAGACAGAATAGATGACAGGGTGTCACTAGAAGGAATCCCAGACGAACGATGTGAAGGACAAGAGGTCTCAAGACAAAGAGGACACGGACAAAAATGCTGAAAACAGAAAAGGTCCATTCACTACCTGGATCCACTCACAGACATTTTTCAAATTTTAATTTTCAAGAAATGTAGTAAACAGAAGTGGACAGTAAACAACAACAACAACAACAACAACAACAACAACAACAACAACAACAAAAAATATGCAAACAGAACTATGAAATATAGTTATACAAACATATCTTCATGCAAACTGGTCCATGTAGGTAAATGTACTTTAGTCCAGTGCCAAAAAGCTTTGTCCTACAATAAATACAAACAATCAGTCTCTTTACGAACTAAAAGCACGAAGGCTGATATGCATAACACAAGACACAAAGCAAAACAACAAAGCTAGTTCGTAGAGGGGGTGCTACGTGCAGAAAACAATATTCGGTAACATGGCAGGTGAATAGGCGCAGTACATTTCTTTACGTTGACCTGGCAAAACACACCGGGTGCTGCTTGCTGGGAAGGAACAACATACCGAAGACCAATACTCAGTGGAAAGACTAAATTCGCGCGAATAATAAATATGTAAGATGAATAGATTATGTACAGGAAGTGTCTGCTCTAAGTTTCACAACAGGAACAGAATCTGATGAGCAAGCCGTTGTAACGTACGTCACAGCTGTCAAACGGACTTCATACGTCACTCACCAGCCTACAGTAGCTGATGAACAGCAAGATGGTCAAAGACAGGAGCTAGCTACCCGACACTGACGAGCTCAGCTGAGTAAACAAAAGATGTTGATGCAGTAGTAAGGACTAGAAGACAAGGCTTCTTTATACCTCTCTTGTTCAATCACACGTGGCAGGTTAACGACCTTCTCTCTCTCATTTCGCTGAAGGGAAAGTGTCGGCAGCTGAAAGTCTTTTGCTTTCCTCCCTCCCATTCCTATACCCCTCCCCCACCTACCACCCCAATCACTGCCGAGAGTGGGCCTCTGGTCCATTCATCACTTGCCGCGGACCCTGGGGGCCGCCACTTGGGCAGGTGAAGCCCTATAAACCCTGCTGTTAGAGAATGTCTAAGTCTGGCACACGATACAGTACAGTGACCAGCACCCGACATCGTACATATTAAAACACATCAAAAGTCTTATCACCCGTGCTCTGTCTACAACCTTGTTGCTCTACATCCGCCCACCCGCCTAACACCCACACTCCCACCGCTACAAACAATCCGGTTTCCTAACTGAAAATAAGGCCCGGGAGGCTCGACTATAAACCTTCATAGCTCATCTCCCAAAAACAGCAACAGCAACAAAAAACAAGTAAAATTTGCAAGCCATGATGGCTCGGATGTGCCAGGGGGCTTTTTTTCAATCAAATGCGAAAAGTTTGAAGCCTGCTTAGTGTCATCATGAAATTAAGGTGAAAGGTTAAACAAGCGCAGGTGTCATTAGTCAGTCCCCAAACTTGTGATCTCTCTTCTTGTTTCTCGCCTGACTTCCGTGTTCCCCTCCCTACCCTCCAACCTACCACCCTCACCCGTCAGTGATGCGATCCACGTCCTGTCGATGTCCAGTGCTTGCCATCCAATACTACCTACGTTGATCATGTGACATAGAACTAAAACACCGATATGACATGTGGAGAGTGACAAGTGCCATATCTCCCACGTCCAGACTTTGTCTCTGTAGTCACACACCTTTCTCTTCCTTTGTGACACTTTTGTAATCTTTGGAAAAAACCCACTTTCGTCACACTTCACAAAGAGGTAATCACACTCTTTTCATCGTCCGATCTAGGCCAGGTAGGACATCATAGCATCCTCACTGTCGGTGCCGACACAGGTCCGTCGCTCACCTGGCCGGCGCCTTTGATCTCCAGACACAATCATTTCCTGTGACATGCCGCCGTCCGCCTGACAGGCCATCGCTTGTCACAGGTAGGGAAGTGAAGCAAGGTGAGGGTGTCTTAGATTTGTCTCGTGACACCTGTGATCTGTATTCGTATACCTGTCCAGCCAAGACAAACGACAGTAAACATTCTTTTTGTTTTGTCTCGTGCGTCTGCATGAGGGGGAGATAAGTGGCACACGTCGGCATCGCTGAGAGTTATCCCCGTCAAGAAAAAAAAAGTGTTTATAAAATGTGGAGGTTGATAATGGAAACTCTTACCTCCACCCACAGAGAGACATACGTAAATACACATACGTGTATAGGTGGACTGCTGTCTGTCTGCCAAGACCAACGCTTAGTCTCTTGCGAAGTTCTCCGCTGTTAGTCTCGGCGAGCCTAAACAATGAATGTGACTAAACCGGAAGTTTTGTAGTCTCATGCCTCGTTTTAGTAGTTAACTGGAAAAAATCAGTCCAGTAATACAAGTTGGTGGATTGACAGCAACACTGTCCCAATCAGCATCCATAGTTATGTACATATAAATCCTTCACCCTCCATCAATGATGACTCATTCATCAACGTGATCTCTGCTGCTTTGTTATCGATGCCCTTTGCCCCACCCCCTTCTTTTTTTCCCCACTTCCTTTCTCCTGAACATGCGTGCTCACCCCACCCCTGCCAGCACCCGTCCCCTGCTCCAGCCTCCTTGCGAGTGCAGCTACAGGGGCCGAGTGGGGCTTGCTGTGGCAGGTGAGTTGTTTAAGCAAAGGTTTAAGGCAACACTTTGAGTTCACAAAGACGTGTCGGTGTGTTTAGAATAGGAAGATGACAGCACAGGCGGGTCTCTACTCCGCACGAGGTTCATGAGAATTTCTCCCTCCGTGCAAAGAATGGCCAGGAGCTGAGTTGGGGCTAGTTCCCTTTTCTCCATTTTCCTTCCTTCTTCTCTCCTCCTCCCCATCCCCCTTCCTGTGAACACCACTGTCAGGTGGAAGAATGAGGATCAGAAGCCCTCATCATCAACACCATCATCATGCGAAAGGTTTGAATTGTTAAAAGGAAGTTCTTTGCATATTTTCTTCATATGCTCAGTTAGCAGGCTAGTTAGTTCATGGGGTATGTTTACGTCATATTTACGTGAAACACCGGCAGGACTACGGCAGGACACCCTGTGAATGAATGCTTGTGTACCACTTGCAACTGCTGAAGGTATTGTGTGGACTGAAGGAAGGTTCTCGACCCTCTTCCTGCACAGAACATTGCAATGTTTCATTCAACTCCACTCAGTGTGGACACTGGCCCACTGTCTGAAGGCCCACATTATAATTTTAGTTCACACGATGTGCGCTGATAGAACACCACCATGGCTGACTGCAGCTCAGTCCTTTTTGCAAAGACTTCCAATACGTTTGGCCTTTGTGATTAGAAAATAGCAAACTTGGGGGGGATGATAGGGGGAGGAGAATAGGTGAGACACCCGTTGTGTGCTTGTCCTCTTGCTCGTCTTGTTGTGTAAGGTTGCCCCCTAACCATCCACCCTCCATCCTGGTAAGGTTTTCCTGTTTGACCTCTGCCTGCCTCAAGGCCCCTACAGGAGGACAGGTTGTCTTGGTCTCGAGTGTATTGTTATTCTCACATCCCTACTCGATCATTTCATCAGCACTCCATTGTGTAAGTACCTCACGGGAGGGACCACCACAAAGACCACACCAGCACCCGGCCTTCTACCTCCTTCTTTCTCTTCTCCCCTCCGCCTTGCATGGCGCGGGGACCAGAGACGGTTGCAGGCCGTTCATGATGGGGTATGGATCCCTGATGATCCCGGATTTCATTGGGTACGCCATGTCTGACGGTTACCTCACTTCAAAGTCCAGTTTGAAAGAAATGCTGGAAGAAATCAGAAAACCAAGTCTTCCATCCCTGACATTATTCCACTACCAGTGTGGAGGACCGCTCCACGTTCCTGAATATGTCTTGGTGAGTTGATGGGTGTCCTCATAGTCCAGACATCGAAATCTGAAATTATATGCATCTACATGTAGCTGTATATCAATCTGTGCCATGTGTGTCCTTAGTATAATATATTTTAACAAAACAGATGACATTCAAAGATGGAAAAATAAAAAAGAAGAGCTGTCTTGAAAACAGAAATGTATTCTGAAATGGAGAACTTTGGTTTGGTGTTCAGCAAACACTGCAGCAGTGGTCAGGATGTTCTGCTGTTTCCAAACTGAAGGCTTCTGGAATTTTTTCAAATCACCTAACCCTAAAAGAAAGACAACAATAAATAAATCAACAAGAATGTACGCTTGCAAGTTCTGAACAGAGGAAAATTGATATAAAGACCAGTACGGTTACATGTTCTCGCACCAAACTCAGGAAACAGGAAGCTGGTGAGGTAGCGCCAACTCAGGAACAACTTTTATTTCTGAGACAGTTGCTGAGGTGAAGGATACAGTACAACCCTACAGCCTCCTTCACCAATGCTCTGAATGTGACTCTGGGTATATATGTATACCCTGGGTGTATCGGTATACCCTGTTTAGGGGAAGCAGCCGACTGATTAGAACATCGGTGTCAGAGCCCCGAGGTACGAACTTAATGGGCTGTTTGATCACGTGCCTGTTGAACGGGTACCTCCCCCGTATATTTAAACAAAGGTTAGCAATGAAAAGGAGTGAGAGACTCTACCCTCACAGAACATCTACTCCATCTTACCACGTAAACATATACACACCTTTAAGGTATAATAACATAAACATATCAAATTGTAAATGTATCTACCAATGGTGTCATGCGCAGGAATTTAGACAGCGAGATGACAGGCAGGTGCACATTACACAGTGAGATGACAGGCAGGTGCACATTACACAGTGAGATGACAGGCAGGTGCACATTACACAGTGAGATGACAGGAAGGTGCACATTACACAGCGAGATGACAGGCAGGTGCACATGACACAGTGAGATGACAGGAAGGTGCACATTACACAGCGAGATGACAGACAGGTGCACATGACACAGCGAGATGACAGACAGGTGCACATCACACAGAGAGATGACAGACAGGTGCACATTACACACAGCGAGATGACAGACAGGTGCACATGACACAGTGAGATGACAGGAAGGTGCACATTACACAGCGAGATGACAGACAGGTGCACATGACACAGCGAGATGACAGACAGGTGCATATTACACAGAGAGATGACAGACAGGTGCACATTACACACAGCGAGATGACAGACAGGTGCACATAACTTCAATGTTTTCATTGTATTCTCCATCTCCCATGTTTTCTTTAGCACATTTGTCGTTCCTTGGTTTTGCTGACAGTCGGCGTGAATCAACATGTGCTTGTGTTGTTGTCCCTATAACAGCCACCAGTTGCTCTTTCTCTCTGAGGAGTGAGTGACTGTGTACGTATCCATTGTATATTTACGTGTACGTATCTATGTACTCATGCAGTGTGTTTGCATCTACGTATGCATAAATGCTGACATTTTCGTCGCTGTGGTCTTTAATGTCAACGGGGTGAGAGTCGCTTAGATACGTACAAAGACAAAATTGAGTTGATCACGTGACGCACCGGAAACAACTTTCGTGGCTGGGACAACCTTGCGAAAGGAGCGCGAGAGACAGAGACGGGCAGCCCCATGGTAATGGAAGTTAAATCTTAGCCTGGTCCCTTGTGTTTTATCTCCCCCTCCCCGAAGCTTTACGTGCCAGTAAATTACATCACGGGAGATCACTCGCGCTGATAGGTGGCGCTGCCATCCAATCTCGCGGTCGGCGTGGCAGATACCGCCTGGAATAAAACTTGCCGATATCCGTGTCCTCGTCGGGCGAGGCTCTTGACCCCTGACCCCGGCCAGGTCACCTGACACTGGCAGCGCGCAGGCGCGTCCCGACGCCATGCGGAACATCCGCCTCACTGCGCAGGTATCGCCTGTCCGCGGTTAGTGTACATAAACAATCGTTTGTCGTTCGCTTGTGTAAACAACCTGTTGTCAACGGTTACCACGCGCTTTAGGTACAAGTGTCACAAAGGTCAACATACCTACCTAGGTCACCCCGCAAACCATCTTTTTTTCTGTTTGAAAAGAAGTAAAGCATGACTTTACTAGCGTTTATCTACTTTAATAAACATGTCACGTGTCCAGAAGTCAAAGACAACACGGACTCATTATTATTATTGCGACTTGTTGTGTCATTTGCGAAATCAGTTGACTTTAACAAGCTGGGTAGTTATTTTTGTTTTGGGTTTGCTTATTTGTTTGTTTGTTGTTGGGTTTTTTTTTTATAGAAATGTCTCAAGATTGCATTTCCTGTTCTGTGACAGTGTCCAGTGGTTCTGTTGCCCGTGTTCTAGGAGTATCTTTATTTTTTCGCCAGTAGTAAGCATTGCATTGATATTTTCTGTCGAGTATCACGGTTTTCTGTACTGGTAACCAAACCTTCAAGCACTCAGTCGGCCATGTCGTGACCACGTGGGCTGTCAGCACGTGCTAAAACTACTCATCTTTCTCCTCCTTGACTGTGTCCTTCTGTTCGTCATCGCTCGCAGGCGCGATGACAGGACACGGACGCCAGATCATCTGCACATCTGTCGCCAGCGGGCACGACAAAGGCTGTTGCCATCAGCGAGTGGGAGGAGAACACTGGCCCCCTGCCTCCACCTGCTGTCTGGGGACAGGACACACGGAGGAACCGCTAACCATGGAGCTTGTAACATGAAGGAAACAGTGCTTAGTGTGCACGCGCACGCGAGAGAGAGAGAGAGCAGGAAGGGAGAAGGAAGGAAGGGAGAAGGTGGTGACATAGTTCATTTCTTCTTATTAACCTGGGCCCTGATACTCGGAAGCCCCTAAGCTCTATCTTGACGACTAACACGAAGCATAAGAGATTGAAAAAAAAAACAACAAAAAAACAATGAACAGTTCGCTCAGCCTCTAGGGACTCCCATGCAGATGGCCCCAGGAAGTCTATTTATAGAGTAAGGTAAGTCTTAGTCACAGGTAAATCAAGGGCAAGCTTCTTGTCTCGTGACCAGACAGTGGATGGGCAATAACAGACAGCTACAAAGTCTGCAGATGACATTAGAGTCCAGAACTCTTTTCTTCATTTCTCCATTTTTCTAACGACTTATCTTCACCAAAGATGATACAAAGTCTTTACCTTCACTTCGTGAATGCGGCCCCAGACAGCAAGCTCTACCAGTCGCCATGGCGCCTCCAAGCTCGGGCCGACACAGGAACTGCAGGTGTCCCCCCGGTGATAGTGGACACGTGGTCGGTGACAGCTTTACGAGGGCTGTGTTATCACTGTCTGTCACGGTCGTACACACCTCCCAGCGCGCTAACCTCGTGAAATCAAGCGGCAACATGCATGGAGGCACTAACTGCCAGCTCCTCGCTTTTTCCCCTTCAACTATCTCTCTCTCTTAATTCTACAGTGGTGAGACTGAACTGCAGTTTGCCTTTATTTGTCCTAGGTATGGTAATTAACGTGAGCAGTATAACTCTAAAAAGGTTTTCAACGGTCTTCACACTTTCAAATGTTGATATACCTGCCGATAGGTGTTGAGACTCGACATTTGACCTGTCTCCTGGGAGGAATGTAGTAAGGCATCACACTGTTAGTTAATGTGTCGACTGTAGGTCACTGGATCGAGGTCAGCATGGGGACGGGCTGGCGCGTGCATGACGAGGACAAGATTTTGCATGTGGTGAATAGTTTTGGCTGAAGGGGGGAAGGGGATGGGATGCGATTTTCCTCACAAAACTCTGGCCTACTCAACAAAGGAGTCAAAATTTTCGGTCTCTTCTCCCTCACACTTTCCCCCCAACCGCCTGTTCTTCTTTATCACTACCTGAGTATGGTGATGCCGTGCAAGCTAAAGGGTTAATTGCTCTGTGGCTGCTCTGACCTTTCAGTTGATCTTTGGAGGGTCGCAGTTAGCTGGAGGTCGCCCGAGTCTTGCTGGCTGCAATGTAATGTCACGAGGACGAGCCTCACGGGGGGGATGAGGATCAAACTGTTGGCCGCAGCTTTATCCTCGTCATAATCCCCATCATCACTCTCTCATCCTCAGCAGCACGTGCTCAGAGAGATCATAGCCTATGAACTATGTACAGCATGAGATCGACAGTAACCAGAGCTTATCAATGCTAGTCAATGTGTTATCTATGGATGTTAATACATATATATATACTCAGATGGAGGAGTCGCGGCTGTTCTTTAGAGTCACTTTGTATGTCTACAGACTGGACTCGGTGTAACGGTCGCCCCGTTGTCAACTACAGGGGAACACAAGAACGGGAAATTTACTTCTCAAATATTTGGTGATGCTTGGGTTGGAGCCACAGGCCATTTCCTGTTCAGTTGACAACACTGAACTAATGTCACCAGTCGGTTTTGTTGGAAAGGTTAATTCGGGGGAACATTACAACGATCAACAATGTTTACATCCAACTGTTGTCACTGTAGGTATACTGTATACACGAGATGTCCTGAGGTCGAAGGACTGACACACACACACAGTGGTGTAGGAAGATGGTCGGGTGTGGGAGGACAAGCTCCAAGCGGACAGACCCACCTGCACACTCGCTCATTACGAACATTAAGGAGGAGGTGCGTGAGTGCAGTCACACACACTGACACACAGGTGACAGCATCACACTTACAGACATTCACACACACTTACACACAGGTGACAGCATCACACTTACAGGCATTCACACACACTTACACACAGGTGACAGAAACACAACATCGGATGGTTTCGGTGTTACACGGCCAAGCAACACCTAACAACAAACAAAACTCATTGGAGAATGTTTAACCCGACCACAATATTCAGAATAAGATAAACTTTGTAATAGAATAGACTTTGAAGAATGCATGAACGGCAAGACGTTGCTTCCAAAAAAGCCAACCAACAACAACAACAACAACAACAAAAAAACAAAAACAAAGAACAAAAAACAAATTAACCAAACAAACAAAACAAACAAAAACCCTAAAAGACGATTGCTTAATATACACTTATCTTCCAATCCTTTCTTGTCTTTCTCACATACACTAATATTCACCTTCTCGTGCTCGCGCGCAGACACACAGACACATGAGCTCTCACGCACACATACACACTACCTCATGCATATCCAGGCTGAGGTGTGAAAGTTCTCTCATCACACTTCACTTCTCCCCCCACCCCCATCTTTAGATTTTACCCGTCATCCCCACTCGCAACCACCCTTCCACCCTTTAAACACTTCGCATCTATCCCTCCTCTCACTCCTTCCCCCAATTTTCCATCCTCTTCATCCGCTCCTCCATCGTCCGTGGCAGCCGATAGCTTCTTCCTCCCCTGGTCACAGCGATAACCCTCAACAGGGGGAGAGCATCCGACGTGCAGGGGAGGGCATCCTGAAGGTGCCCCTGATATTGTTTACGGGATGTGTTCTGCCTCTGGCTTCCATCTCCAGACAAGCAGTGCCCCTCCTGCCCCCTCTCCCACTCTCCTCCCCTCCCCCCGGCCAGACACAAGACCAATTCCGACAAAACTGTGTTGCAGACAAATAAACACAAGCCTCGCTCCGCTGGGACCAAGGTGGGCCTCGAGCACCGGGTTAATCTCACTCAGCAGCCAAAGCAGTAACGGCCATGCACCCGCAATTTGAGACCCGAGTGATAAAAGACGATGTTCGGCTTTCTTTATATCTTTCCGCCATGTCAGAGGTTTGCCAGCGTCGCCTTCTCCCTGCTTCCATCCCGTCGTCCTACTTTGTTTTATTTTTCTCGATGTATTAACTACCATTCCTGTTTCAGACGATTTGGATTTTTTTTTTCAGGAACAACGCCATCACCAAAGTTGGTGTTTAAGCTGCTGGTTCAAAACAATAAAAGACATTTAAAAGAAAGGAGACTGGGATAGACTTGACCTCTGACCCTTCTCAAGCAAGTTCAGACCAGGAGTGAGTGGCAGTAAGGATGGAAACAAGGTGATAGAGGAACATTAAGCTGTTACCCTGTTCTTAAAAAGGTGACGGGTATGTGGAAGAGAGGAAAGACAAATAGTAGGGTGGTGAGGGGCAGGGTATGTTGACTGGAAATCATTTCTACCATTGATGACTTCAACACTGAGGGACGGAAGGAGGGAGTAGGGGAGAACACTGAAACATATACTCATGTGCGAACACACACACATACACACATGTAACCACCTCCCTCACGCACACACCAGTTTAGAAACAATCACGCACTCACAGACCAGTCTAGCTACACCCACCCGACCACTGCCTAGCACCACATGCACAGCAGATGCACCCTGATCGACAGAAAAACCTCACAGATGCACTAATGCAACAAATAAATAAATAACACGAATTACAACAAAGACCAGAACAAAACCAAACAATTAAAGCCAATCTGCGCATGCGCCTCGCTAATTGCCAGCAGCCGACAGGAGGAGCTGCACGGGGAGGGTGGGAGGGGAGAGACACCCTGTTGCCGGGGGGATAAGAAATATGCGAAATAAAACAAGCGGCGACTTTGTTGTCTTTATCCACGATAAGAACAAATCGCACAACCGCCAGCATCTCGCAGACGAACCGCACGTGCCGCAGGATGCTCCTGCCGCGAGAATAGCGCGCGGGTAGTGGGTTTGTGTAGTCACCTCGCGCTCTTCTCCTCCCTGGTCCGCGGCCAACGTCGCTCATCAAGATAAGGGGGCGCGCGACAGCGCAGCGGTATGTTGGTGTGTGTGTTGGTGCGTGTGTATGTGTGTGTGCGTGTGTGCGTGTCTGGATGGGGGTCATCTCTCTTGCGGACAAGTTACAGATGCCTGCTTTGCACATGCTACTCACAGGCCATTTCTTCCCCTCCCCACCACCTTTCACCCCTCACCTACCTCCTCCCCCGTATCAACCCCCGTTTGGGCTTTTTATTAAAGGGGCATTAGGAGAAACAAACAACCTTTTAAGTTGCGCGTGTTTCCATTAATATTCCAGTTGAAGTTTAGTGGTCCTGTTGAATTTAAGGCAATTTATCGTTTAACCGGCTTCTTTATTATCGTTTTTTTCTCTCTCCAAATGGCGGCCTCACATTCGTTACCGACGATGGAAACGAAAGGTGGCTCTGGGAGTGACAGACTGTGAGTGTGAATAAACTAACTTGAGAGCGCATGTATGCATCTGTACAAACTGACATGAGTGGGTTTGTTCATAAACTGGATGGAGCAAGTGTGTGTGAGTAAGCAAACGAGCTGGCACTCTCGCATCCGGGTCTCTAGATGCGTTGACAGGAGTTCCCAACGACGCCCCTCGACTGTTAATCACAACAGCCTCAGGGACAACCACCAACTACACCATCAGTTCTCCGCCTTGGACTCACCAAACAATGGCGAGGGGAGATAATTTACACAGTTGTCCCTCCTTGCCCTCCACCCGAGAAGATGTTGATGTCCAGTGCGGCAGAGACGGGACTACAAGACAGCATCACTCACCGGGATGTTGACAGGCAAGGTTAGCACAACAAGCAGATCATTTCCAGACTGACAAACAGACGAGCAAATCGCAGGATAAAATAATTTTGCTACAGTCAATTTTTTGCCCAACTTAGTTTAATACCCTGGGTAAGAATGCTTGGTGAATACCAGCCCAGGTGCACTGTCCTGTGTGTACCTGAGGTATGCCAGCCCAGGTGTGACGGTTCCTGTCAGGACTCCGTTGCCATGGTGATTTATTTGTCTCGGTGTATTGCTGGCCTGCTGCGCACTATATCACCTGTGCAAACGAAAAGAAAGCGAGAGGAAAATCTCGGGTCTCCTCTTCAGGGTGGAGGTGGAATTGGCAGGTCTTGTCATAAAGAGGAGTGGGCGCACAGCAAAAACTTAGGACACGGTGACAAGAACACTCTCCGGGAAAAGAGGAAGGAAAGTAAATTTATAACAGATAACAAACACTGGCCTGCACTTTTTTTCTCACTCTCTCCTGCTTTTCTTGTCCACTTGACACCAGTGGTTCTTACTTCAATTGACTAACTTAACCGAGTCTTGTTGTTCTCATGGCTTACTCCGATTAACTAAAAACAAAATAACAATCCATTGGAATATTTGATAATTAGAGTTGTTGAGGAATGATAAATTTCTGGATGCGCATTAAGAATTTTTTCAACTTTTTTCAGTCCCACTTGTGACAAGCATTCTGACAGCTATGTAGATATGTAGATAGAATCTTCACGAATGGCGGACACTTTAACGCCACGAGGATAATTGACAATACTCAATTGCAAAAGTAAAAAGAGAAAAGAAAATAGGAAACCTAAATAATAATAAACATCTTGAGAGATATTGATATTCCCATGAGGCATGATGCAGACAGACAGCTGGGAATGAAATATCAAATACAGTTTATGTAAGAGAGGAGACCGAGCTGTCAGGATGGCCGAGTGGTCTAAGGCGCCAGATTCAAAGGTTTGACCTTTCACCTACAGGGTGAGCGAGTGTTCTGGTCCACGAATGTGGGCGTGGGTTCAAATCCCACTTCTGACATCGATTTTTTTGGTGGTGTTTTTGTTGCCTCTAGTCATTCAACGTTTATGAACGTGGGTGTTCGGATTTACAGATTTTTTAATATATATATATGTGTGTGTATATATATATGTGTGTGTGTGTCTACTGAATAACTCGTTCAAACATCTCTACCTTACTAGGGCCGTAGTTATGTAGCATGGGTATGTTGTTGTCTATGGGTAACATCGGAAACTCGGGGACGATCCTCTTGTTCCCAAAGTTATAAAGTTGTGCTCAGACCTCGCAGATATTTGTTGTTTTATCCCTGGTGGCGAAGATTTTCTTTCAGTAAACAAACAGATGTCCGCGGGGTCTTCTCCATCGCATCGTGACCCCAAAACAAGAGGCTGTTCCTTGAGTTCCCCATTGTGCCCTGGGAACACGACACATGTGGGCGGACGGATGGACGGCGGGATGTGTTAATGTCGCTGGACCGTTGTGCAGACCATGTTTATGAAATGTTCATTGTTAGGTCACAAAGTAAGCACTTACACGACTGTTGACCGTTATTTATTTAACAATGCTGCGACGAACAAAAAAATTCAAGCTAAAATGTGAATTATTTTTTAAACAATTATCGTTTTTTTATATAAGTGCTGTACCAAATTTTAAAATATGAAATGTGCTTAGGGCCTGCATTGAGCTAAATTTAGTTATTTTGTTTACAACTAAAAGAATACAAAGCGCAAATGAGCGCGTGACTGAGTAGGCGCGTGCACGTGACATCGCGTTGACAGGATGACATTTTTAAACAGGATTTATTTATGAGCACCTCCTCGGAGGTTCTGAACTTGACACGTGGAAGATAAACAAGAAGAAAGAGCAATGAGTAAACTAACAACACACGTGCTGTAGCCCTATAACAGTTCACAATTGTGTTTATTTTGTGAGTTGACTTCCTATGGACGACTTTCTGTCGCCGCCACCATCGAGCGCAAACTTTCCGAGTTTTTAGTGTTCGCCGGCTTCTGATTCATGGGCGAGTTTATTGGCCGCTTGTTGCTTTTATCGTCTGTTCATTGACTTTCAATCGTCAGCGATGGCCGCCAGAGTTTTGTGGCTTTCATTGTCTGTATTATCCATCTCTGATGTGAGATGGCAAGAAACACGAAAATGCAAGATGACAAAGGAGTGCTTTTTCCCTCCCCTTCCCATTCCTCCTCCCAATAAAATGTAATCATTAGACCTCCCGGAGAAGTAAAACATAAAAATAGAAAGAGATCCCTTCTCTCCTCCAAAATAAAAAAGGGAAAAGAAAAGACGATGAAGTCCTCGGGCTTGATGATCCTCTCGAGGTCTCCCGTTAATGCCCTCCCCTCGAGAGTCCGGGAGGTTTTGTGAACAAACAGGGATTAGGATGAGGGGCTGACAGCTCGTGTTTGCACCAGTAGGGGCTGAGGCGGGTGGTCACGAGGTGTGGAGGTGAGGACATTAGTGAGTGAGATGGAGTGAGTAGTGAGCAGACTGGAAGGTGAGACGGAGTGAGTGGTGAGCGGACTGTAGGTTGAGACAAATTGAGTAGTCAGTGGACTGGCAGGTGAGATAGGGGGAGAATAAGAAGAGAGATGGGGTGGGTAGTGAAAGGATTAGTGGATGAGAAGTGTGGCTGTGGCCGAGTGAGTGAGAGGAGATTATCAGGTGAGAAGAAGAATGTTCAAGGAGATAAGTAGGTGAGTATGTAAAGAAAGCAAGGGAGAGGGTTATGGCCTGTAGTTCGAGACTCGCGAGGGTCTGTAGTAGTCCCCTGCTCCTCTCTCCACCCCTACCCGCCCAGGATAAGTATTTTATCAGGGTAGATAAAAACCTTCCTCGAGTTGTGTGTCAAGGCTATGACCTGATTATAACCTCACTGCTCAGCATGTCACAGGTCAACCAACTGCAGCAAGTGTGGATAGGAATGTGCGCGAATGTTTGGAAGTTTCTGGAGGGCAGAATGAGTTCTACAAAGTCAATAAACGGGTGGCCAGTGTAAAAATAAACTCAATTTCTCCAAACTTCATTTTCAAACCACAATTTGAACGTATTAAGGTTTACTTGTCTTCATAACCTTTTTTTTTTTTTTCAATGAAGGCAGTTTTGGGGCTGAGAGAAGGTTCAAGAAAGAGAAGGTCGGAGGAAAACCTGGGAAGCGACTCTCTCTCACTAACTTCTTAGGTATGTCCACTGACAAACTCGGACCATGGTGCTGCTCCTCCTTGATGCCAGATGCCAGAGACCGTATGGTGTTGAGACACTTGCACCACGCACTGACTAACAAATCAGTGGAGGGGACATTCCTCCCCCGGTGTAAAAACAATGCCAGGTGGCAAGCGTATGATTGGGAGGAGGGGGAACGAGAGAGGGGGAGAATGGACAAAGACTACGGCTTCAGAGTGGAGGTGAGGGCCGTGCCTTATGGAGAGACGAACGAACTGCGGTTAGGAATAGCAGACGGGGGCAGTATGGGGATGGAACGTGTCCCGTCTTGCACCTGTGGGCGGACCTCTCCGCCTCCCCGCCCTCGAAACTGTGACACTAATCCCCCGAGGGCGGGGAGGGAGGTCAGGACAGGTGAGGGGAACAAAGACGTGGAGCCGTTGCCCACCCCCCATCCCTAATTCACTCACCGCTGTAAGATCGCCTCTCACCGTGTATCCCAGTCACTGCAAATAAAAACAAAACAACATCCGACCGTTGAACACGTTGGGGCCGAGCGGACAACAGATGGCGCTGGACGGTAAGTGCAGTGACGCGCAGGGTCTGCTCATGATGGATGAGGAGAATGCTGCTGGTCCTCACCCTTTCAGCGCCATCTGGGTACAAGGTCTTTGTCACGAGAGGAAGGGTTGTGGAGTGGTGGTGGTGGTATTGGGGTGTGGTTGGTGGTGGGTTTGGTTTCAGACAATACGGTTCCGCAACCCTCTCAGGAAAGTCCAGTCGATCAATAACATCCTCCCCCGCAACTTCCACCCCCACCTCGCACGCACGTGACGTGGGTCGCGTGGAAGTTCAATCACAGTTACATCAAAGGCAGGAGCAGACGTCGCCGTTTCGCTTTTGTTCTGATTCGCCGAGCGTGCGCTTGCGGTCGGCCCTCGCCATCCTCGGCCGGTATAACGGTTGTCATCGGCAGGATGCTCACGTGAAACTGACGGCACACCGGAGGAAAAGGTCAAGTCTTCCCCCAAATACCGTCTGACCTCTGACGCTACCCATCAAGTCAGTTAAGTGATGATGTCAAAAAGGAATGTTGATCATTGTATTATTCCGGGTACATCGGCTTTTTCAACTAAGAACAATCACATTCTAACGTGTTTATTTTTATAACTTTAATTATTTCCCTAAACTATGATTGAAGTCGATCATAAATTGCTGTCAAGATCATAAAACCTTTGTTTCACGCAGCACGAAATCACTCCTTTTGTTTCCGATGGTTTCGAAGCTCGTTGCCTTGGTTTCAAATAGATGCTGTATTCATTACCTTTGTTACAACGGCCTCCTACCCAAAACTCACGGAAGGAGGGGGGTGTAGGGGTGGAAGAGAACACTCCTGCAATCCCAGCCTCCAGCGCTGCTTAGTTACGGCCGGCTCCTAAGGGCTTCCGCCAACAATAATGGAGCCAGAGCTCACGCCAAAGGTCGCACGCGCGCCAGGTGACTGGCAAAAGCACGCGCAAGGCACCCCGGGGGCACGCGCCGGTGCGATTAGCACCCATTTATCTGCCTTCACCGCGCAGTTGCCAGGGCGCCGGAGGGGATGGGGAGCTGGGATCGGTAGGTGGAACCTCAACTCGCCAGGCCCCCCGACTAATCTGCAACTTAGTCCAGGTAGCGCGTGCATTGTGTAGTTTAATAACCTTCGTTCAACGCACCTAGCGAGGGACAAAACAAACAAACAAACCTCGTGGGCTTTGATTCTAGCCGCCGGCCTCGCAACAACGGGCACGGAACAGCTGGCGGGTTAATGAGCATCGGACCTAAACACACATCTGATGCTGCTGCTGCTGCTGATGATGATGTCAGGACAGACGTTTCTTGTTACGGTTGAGAGTAAGATGACGCTACTGTCATGGCTGCAACTGAATTCGAAGATCACTTCTATTTCTGAAACAAAGATTTAAACTGAAACATCGAACAGTCCAATCAATGTGAACATGCATACAACACATTCCATAGATTTGTCTATTTTTAGCAGGCGCGTGGTTATGTTCACTGCACTCGGTTCTATGCAAGCACGTGACTGCGGAGAGTTTGTACACTCGCGCGCGCGTGTGTGTGTGCGTGTTCCATCCGTGTGTCAGTGGGTGTTTATGGCTGTGCACCTGGTTCACCTCGCTGGTGTGATGCGTGCCTCGAGCAATGTGCGGGAGATAGCGGTGAGCGTGCCGCTGTCACTTTGGCGGCGAGTTGCATCTGAAGTGTTTGACTTGTATTTTAGTTTTGAAATTATTACTTTTTGCGACTGCATGTCGCCCAGCCTGTCACATTCTCGCTCGTCGATTCCCCTTGCCTGCAGCCTTCTGGTTTTTCTTTTTTCTTTTTTTTTTTAAGCTATAGACGACAGGAGTGATTTAATGGGTGGCGTGATCACAACACGCGCTGGCATTATTACCGACAGCCATCTCATCTCTAAACCCTCGACTACGTGGCACAGCTGCTACCGTAGATGACCTCTGACTTTTCACCTTTCGACGGTTCAGCCAATCGCGATTGAGGCTAAGTGATCGATAACGAGGCGAATGTCCTTGACACGATCGCTCACAGCTGGAGCAGACGACAAGAGAGCAATGGCGGTTAGTGGCGTGCCGTTCACCCGATCTCCTGGTTCCACTCTACCGATCACGCTCTGTCCATCCATTCATCCAGCAAACAGAATTCTATCCATCCCTGATCTCCCCTCTCTCTCCCCCGACTCTCCTTCCAGTTAATTAATTTACGGCACGAGACAGCCGGCACGAGCTCCTCGCGCAGGTGCGAGCTCTTTGGCACATGGCACCCGCTTGCCGGTACCTGCACTTGTCTGAGGTAGGTAGGTCTGTAGCTGTTTTCTCACAGACATCCACATCTTTGAAAGTTCCATCTGTTCGCACTCCTACGTGTACACGTATCTACCTCACTGGTCACGTGTCTACCTTCTGGTGTGTATGGGGGTCAGCTGTCTACCCAGTTGCACTCTCTTTAAAAAGAAAGGGCAAGGAAACTTGCAAGTTATCTGACATTCTGAATCGTTTCTGATTTGAACTGACTTTGAATTAACAGACACACACACAAAAGAAAATGAAAAAGTCGAGGGCTGGAGCTGGTTGGATCACGTGACATAGCAGTCCATTAGCAAAAGAAGGATCGTAGTTTGATAAGTAGTTACTGGTTGCGATTTTAAAGTAAAATCCGCATGTACAACCGTTGTTGATAAGCAGGAGGTGGTCCACATGACAGTTGGTATTATTTTGTACATAACACTCACAGCTCATATATTTCGGAGGATGATCGAGGGAAGGCGGCTCCGCTGGCACCGGAAGGTGTGGACCAAAATAGAAACCTTCTCGACAGATG
This sequence comes from Pomacea canaliculata, assembly GCF_003073045.1. Classification (NCBI taxonomy): domain Eukaryota; kingdom Metazoa; phylum Mollusca; class Gastropoda; order Architaenioglossa; family Ampullariidae; genus Pomacea; species Pomacea canaliculata. Next base: position 3,260,945 of record NC_037595.1, on the reverse strand, counting down.
GAAACACATGCATGCCAGGCTTAATTTCTTTGAGCCCAGAAACCCGAGAATAAAAATAAGAATATTTATTCCCCAGCCAGAAAAAATTTACAGCATGGAGACCTTGAGTAGCCTCAGGCGCCGCCCGTTAAAAGGTGAATGTGATTCTCCCTTTCACTGTAACCTGTCATGTGTTTTACTGCCGCATGCCTCTGTCGTGTATTTTATTGCTAAATTTTATTTTATGTTATATTTTGTGGGTTTGTTTGTCAAGTTAGACCCATTACACGGCCCTGCGGTCAAAGGTCGCTGAATTTATTAACTCTGTGTTATTGCTATAAAACCTCAGATAATCCTGCTGCTCGTATTCTCCCACTCAACAATGTTCACCCTCCACAATACTTTACTGATTCCACTCGTTTCCGGATTTTCATTTCCAAAATTATCTTGAGTTTATTTCATTTTTTAATTTATACAGCCATCAAATTTTATATTGAATTTTTTTATGTGTAAAATGTTCCATCTTTAAAGTTCCAGTTCCGTTACTAGTAAACATGTCTCTCTTCAAACACCATAGTTTGCTTAACTCTGTGAAAAAAAAAACAAACCCAAACGCTCTCACGCGCCATTCTTCATTCACTCGGCAGACAGTTAACAGTCGTCAGTGATGTCGCTGATATTTCTGTCCCTGACAGCACACGATCGTAACTGTGAACAACCTTTCTGGCACTGAACAGTCGAGTGTTTGTCGTGTCCATCCACAGACAGCATGGGGAGTAACTGCTATCGTCTTACCGGTTGCTAACCATGAATTACTCACCCTGATTCAACATCGAACTGCCATGTGTTCACAGAATCTACTCTTTCGCCTAATTCGGTATTTTCTTTAAGTTACAAAATCAACAAGTACAGAGGAAGACCCATTACCGCAAACAATCAACAACCTGACAACAACTTTGTAACTGTCGTTATAAGCTAAAGCCCTCGGTGTCAACGAAGGGCGAAAAACCAACAAGCGAAAGGCTGGCGCGCATTATGTGTGTGTCAGCCAAGTCAGCCAATCGCAGCCGTCGTTCATGTTGGAACTTGTTCGCTCGCAGCCAATCAGAGGACTCTGATCGTCACGTGAGCTCAAGCGTCGTGTGGTTGTGGCTTTATGAGGGTCGAGGGCTTTAACTCGACAGAGCAAGCGTGTTGGTGGATGGTGCAGGTTGTGTTGTTCTTTTGTGGATAATCTTCATCATTCCCAGGAATATGTCTGTAGCTTCCAATGTAAGGCGCTGTCTGTTCGGCCCTCTGGACAGCAGCAGTCGACGAAAGTCCTCGGACTTGTCGTCGCGCTATGCCGATCGGGACGCCCAACGTTTCAAAGAAAGATGGAATTACGATGTGAGAACAGACACGCCTTTGAGTGGTCCCTACGCTTGGATTACACCACCCTCATCGGACATTCCATCTGTGTACTATAAAAACTACAATTGGAGATGCAGCAAGCGACGAGCACAGCAACAGGGAGACGTGGACACAGACGATAACGACGATGGTGGTAGTCGTGCCGCCCTGGTGTCGCAAGCTAGCCCTGTGCAGCGTGGAGATGTGAATGTGGTGTTGGGAGTTTCCAATGCATCCCAGAAACAGGTCGAGGACGAAACCACACCACCACATCGGAGCTCCAAATCGGAGTACAGCAAGAAGCCAGGACGAAACATCCAGAGTCGGTTAGAAGGTAAGCAGGATGTGTATCTTACATCTTTCATTACTTTTATGTTTCCCGCGACAAGCCTCGGCCAGACTTCGCATGAACACGACCACGCTTGCCTTCCTCTCATGCGCGCGTACTATTGACCTTGGGGTTTGTTGTGGTTTGGGAGTAGAATTTGGTGGTGGTGTGTGGAGGGCGAGGGAGGGTTCGTGGGGGGATGTAGCGCAGTGTCTGTAAAGCGATCCTCAGAGGGTGGGGCAACATGGAAGAATCAGATGACCAAACTTTATGATCACGCTTACACTTGTCTCACCATGAAATGGATAAATAAGCAGGTTTGGTCTGTGGGGACGAGAGAGAGAATCACAGACACTAACGGTCTCTCACAAAAGAAAGGCTATCACAAAAACCAGTGGAAAAAAAAGGAGTGGGAGGAGGGGAGGAGAAGAAGCAGCCTGCCATAAAACTGCTGCATCAGTCGGTGTGTGCAAACAAAGTCGCGATCGAAGCATGTCTGTGCTGTAGTTTGATAACGGTTTTTTCACTCGTCCAACCCTCAATCAACTCCAGCCTCTTTTGCAATCAGTCATGTCACCCATCCTCACCTTCCATCGTGAATATTTCGTCTGCAACGTTTTCGGCATGCTCAAATCTGTTGGAAATGTATTTTTGGTTCAGGATAAATTAAAATCGACTCGTCAGTTAAATATTCCCCTGACCCCTCATGGAGTGAGTGACTAAAACAAAGTGTCGTTAAACGACTGTCACCTGTGTATGTAAGTGTGTGCATGTCGGGTGGTCGTCGTCAGCTGAAGTGGACCCCGGGTGTTGTAGAGGGAAGTTGAGGCGGTCAGCGGTGGACAAGTCTCGGCAGATAAAGGCGCCAAGACAAAGAGGTGGCGAGGGATAGAGCACGGTTGGCGTCGTTGCTGGTGACGGAAAGATCGATCGCGCCGTGCTGCGCTGCAAGGTCGCGTGCGGGTCGCGTCGCGTCTTGCTGTAACCGCGCGGATAGTGGGCGGCTGACACTGGGGCTGGGCACGATCAGACATGTCGGCCGCAGCCAGCGCCACGCGTTTAAATCCCCGCCTCACATCGTCTTTCTCTTCAACCTGTTTTTTTTTCCATCCCCTCTTCTTTCATACTTGCATGTGTATATTTACATGCGCGTGCACACGACATTAAATTGTTTTCGTTAATGCTATTTCCTGAAGAGTCGCGGATGAATCAAAGAGCTCGTCAGAAATAATGCTAACTTCGACAAACCAACGCAGAATAATTTTGTTTTCTCGACTGGTATTGAACTCTAAAGATTCATTTTCATATAAAAGTCGTTGTTTGGTTTCATCTATTTATTTATTGTCTGCTCAATTGATACCGCCTTTGAACCTCGGCGAGAATCGTCTGGACATGAAAGTGCAATGGCGGCAACTGGGAATATCATTACAAACCTTGTTCAAGCTGATTTTAGGTTCAGGTTTAACGATGCTTTTTTGTGAGGGGAGGGGGGACTGTCAAGCGTTAATGTGTGTGTGATGGAGAGAGAGAGAGGGTAGGTTGTCGTTTACCGAAAGCTTGTGGTTGACGAGGTGTTAAATGTTTTAATGAGGAGACCTCGTCTTTGTTTCAGACTATTACAAGATAGTAAAGAGAAGTGCTACACCCGAAACAGAACCTGTGGTCTGCATCAAAAAGAGGCGTCTAGACAGTAGTTGAGGTAAATATTACTTTTTATTTTGGATGTTAAGAGTTTTCAAAATTATTATGGAACATTTTGGGTTTTTTTTGCGAAATAAAAATGTTGGAGTAACATTAGGTGCTGTGTGTCTGGAGGGCCTTCATGGTAAAAATCACAAAAGTTAGTGATCATCTGATCATCATGGTAGGCTCACGGTATTCCGAAGCATGCACGCACATGCATGGCCAGCATCAGTCTGTCTCCCTCCTTCTCCCTCCCCCCAACCCCTGACGGTTGTGCCTGTCCCAGTAAACTTTTCACGATGTGCGAAGAGGAAAGAAAGTTTGGAGGGAAATTGCCAGGTAGGAAGCGACCTGTGGGTAAGATTAACGCCCTCTGTCAGGTGTACATCCTCAGCTCTGTTGTCGCTTGTGCAACAGACGGAGACGAATAAGACACTCGACATAAAGATGTCAGCAGCCGTGGTTACAAGGTTAGGAGTAAAATGGTAAATTTGAGGGAACAGATTAGGAGATGGCAGGTGGAGCAAAACAAAGTTTTAAAAAAAAAATTCGCTGCCTTTCATTTTTTTGGATTTTCGGACTGGCGAGTGGAGAAAATGGCGATTATGGGAGGAAATATAAGCACGAAATGGAAGTTTTTTAAAAATTTTAAGGCCGACCTACAGTAGAGTGGAAGAAAGTACAGGTGTTGTGACAAAGATAGTCTGTGTACCCTATGTGAGGGCAAGATATTGGGGAAGGGGTTAGATAGGTAAAGCCATGTAGGGCTGGGTACAGTGTGATAGCAAAGGTTGGCTGTGATTGAGTCTTTATCAATTTTGCCCTATGCTATCCTCTTAAGAGTGTTTTTATTCTGATTTGCAACAAATTAACTCCATGCCCACCCACTCGTCTACTTTCAGCATCGCTCTCGCTCGCGCATCCTGCCTTAGTCACGTGATTTGTTGTGCTGTGGTGTAAACAGTCGACCAGGAAACCCCTCCCCACCCCATGGCAGTGTTTCTCTCCCACTAGTAATTGATGAGTGATGTCCGCCATTCTCTGCCATTCAAAATATTGTTCTGATAATTCTGTAATTTGTTGCAAACAACAATCATGTATTTAAACCATTAACGCTGATTATCGGTTTACCCAATCTTTATTAAATGAAAGAAAAACAGAATCGAAACCAGCTGCTGGTATTGTTTCCTCGCAGGAAAAGATAACACGGAACGGAAATCACGATAATGATACGTGCGGGTGCGCGATCAGCACAAAATAGCCGTTACTGTTGTTTTTTTTTTTTTCTTCACTCCACCATTACGACCTTGGGATCGGGCGTTGTTTTGTTTTCCTGTCAACCATTTCCTCTTACCCTCAGTTTGCACTCACACCCTGCGCCCCTCACCCCACTCCTTCCCATTTTATTTTCGACTTTGCGATCCTCGCTGATGACCGCCACCCATGTTACTTGAATTACTGGCACTTGTCACTCGCTTGTTTATAAATGGAGTCGTAACGAGGGCTGCGGCCACGTTGTTGCCAGTTCGTGCAACGAAATACGTCACGCACATGTGTGACGTGTGGCCTGCTTTGCGGACAGACTAGCGTTGTGGAGGGTGTTGGTGGTGGTGGTGGTGGTGGGAAGAGTGAGGAAAAGGTTAAGGCGGTAGTAATTTCCTTCGCCGACCTCAGGATCAGATAAAGCTGTTAATTTTCTGGTATTAACACTGACTGTGAGCGCAGGCACACACGTGATCAGTCATTAAAACTGTTAACGTCTGTTAGTTTACAAGCCTGGCACCCGAGAGCCCTCCATGCTAGTATAGACACTCGGTTGTATTAACAGCATCCTCCTTGTTGCTGTGCATTCACATCGGTCGTGATTGCGTCATTTGTTTGTGTGATTGCGTAGTGATTTTAACGAACTTTTTAGGCATCTTTTGATAGGGCTGGAAGTGAACCTGGGCATGCGATCTCTCACCTCCATCTCTCACCCGTCTCCTCTTACTCATCCCCTCCCCTCCTGCGCGCGCAGTCCGGGGTCTCATTTGCATAGAGCTCACTTCACGCTGGCTATCGCTCATCGCCTGCCTCGCTCTCTCCTCGCGCTTCACTACCCACCTCCCCACCTCCCCCCTTACTCATGCTCTCCCCGTAGAGGGAAGAACAGTTGCAAGTGAGGGGGGTGAGGTGTAAAGTTGCAGTCGCTGGGGAAAAGTTGTAGCCGCTCTCAAAATAGCTCCGTGAAGAGTGCGGCATCCCTCGTACGCCATTGGTCAGTCCATTTTCTGGGTCAGGGGTCAAAGGACGTGCTGCCGAAAAAGGGCGTTTTCTGCTTGGCGGTTGTGTCCTAGCGAGGCCCTCACGTTTTTACTACGTTTACAACTCCACTACACAAGCTGTGTGTGTACGCGCCGGGAAAACAGACCCCACTCGCTTTCCCCTGAACTTGTTCGCGGACATTGCAAAAAAACAACTTGTGTCTCCTAAGATGTTGTGAAATCTGGACTTGCTTTTATAGCAAGGTGCATAACTGTGGCCTCCCCATCTGCCTCCCTTCCCTCCCCTAAATATGACCGGTACCAGCAAGGGATGACTGAGTAGTAAAGGTATTTTAAACCTGGGTGACCTGAAGAACCGTTTATGGAGGATAACAGAATGGTTATAGACACTTCAGTTTGAGTTGGGTATGATGGAGGTGAAAGTTCTGACAAAGTTCACATGATGCTGCATGTAGTGCTAAGTTCACCTGCACCACTGCACATGCAGTAAGAGCAGTGACAGCAGGGCCCCCCCCCCCCAGGAGAAACTGTTACTCGTGTTCTCTCAGTCTTTTCCTCTCTACAGCTATTCTTATACTCATATAGCAGCTGCAGAAATTTATGAAGCACGTAACACATGAATTTTATGGTATTTTTTTCTTCTGTTCACAGGTCTTTCGTCTCTGGGCAGCTCCATGCGAAACTAGCTCTCTTGAGTTGTCCTGGGAAAGAACTCGCCCCTCCCCCGAATGCCAAAGGCTTGATTTGATTGGGCGAGCACCTCAAGATTCAAGAGTGGAATTTGAGAGACGCAGGCATAACTGTCCAGTGCTCACAATGTAGCGAGCTGCGAGAGGCAGCAAGTCTTGTTCCAGAACAAAAAATAACAACATCCGAAAGAACCGGCATTGAAGTTCTCAACTCCTTGCTTCTGCTGGACAGTCCGTCAAAACTTGCACACCCTTTGGACATGGAAGACTCTTTGAGGCCATGCTTCTAGTCAGTGCGTTCACTGCCCTTCTTGGTCACGAAGTTTACAAGTTCTTTCAGTTTCAAAGATCTCACAGGGATATTGTGAAGTTTGGTGTTAAGCAAGAGCAACTGCTAGATAATGTAACACCCTTCCCCCTGAACTCCCCCTCCCCATGCATCCCTATTAAAACACAACCATTCAAAAGGACATGATGTAATTGTAAGGAAATTTCAAGGGAAGAAATTTAATGATGTATGTTTTCTGGGTGCAGGCAGTTGGATTTTTACCTTTTGTTTGGGGGGTGGGCTGCAGTGGTGTTATCTAGCATGCTGAAAGACTTCTGCAATACAGATGAGACTGGAAGACAAGCTGCATCAATGTAATTGTGTGCAAGCAGACTGTATCTTCTCTAACATGCTTTCCATGTTTTTGCTCATGTGAGTTAACATGAGTTTTTGTGGAATATTTGAAGAGAGGTGAGGTTTGGAAAGGGGAGGGGGAGGTTTGAGATTTCATTCATGTACATGTAAATGCTGGAGTTGTCGACTGGCGTTCATGTGCATGTGAATGCCGGGGTTATTAACTGGTGCATTAATGACAACACTGGCTGCATGTGTGTATGTATATATTTATAGATATAAATTACAACATCATTGAGTAATTTATTACATATTGATACGGTACGAAAACTCGATCTGATTTTAGATCACTTTGTTCCTTCAGTTTGCCATTTCCTTCTGCTCACTCAGTTTTATGCTTGTGCACCTTCAGAGGTTGTATTGTTTCCCAGCTCTCTTTGTGTGCCTTCAATGTGTATGGCTTCTTTTCTGCATATTATCTCCTTGTCTAGCTGGCTCAGTGTGTGGGTACAAAATACTAAGTTTTACTTGTAATTTGTTCATCACTGCACAGGCCTAAGGAAGACTTCATGACAGCACAAGGAGGGACATTTCGCAATAGAAAGGAAGGGGAAATGTTTTGCCTTGGAGTCGGATATTCCTATTATTATCTCTGTACCTTGCATAGACCACCAAAACAGCTCCAGAAAAAAAATTGGTTAGCAGTTTTTAAGTGTAGAGAGATAACAAAATATTACACACTCTTATGGATTCCCTTAAGGGACTTCTTGTGGGGTTTTTTTTTAAGTATTTGAAAATTCTGAGTGGAAAAAGGTATTTCAATATTAACTGTGTGGGAGGACATATATGATTGCTGGTTGGGCAGGCTTGGAAAGGATGTCTTAAAATAGTGTTTCATTATTTATTGTAAGAAGCCGAGACCTGGTCATGGGAATCAACTTGTGCTTGAAGAGCCTATGCTTTATCAGAATGTCACTTTTTTCCTTGCACTTGTTAGAATGCTGGACAAATTGACTTTGTGACACACCGAAATGCTAATTTTAGGGCCTGAATCTTTGCTGCCAGCCAATAACTAAAGGTATTTTCAAAAGTTCGGATTTAAAAATAACTGTTCGCTAAGATGAACTCTACATGTTAAGGCGGTTTAATTTCTGTATAGAGTTATTTTAAAATTTAGTTCTTCCGTGACATAAGACTGAGTTTGTGATGTTGAATTTCCTGTTGTTTTAAACTATATTTTTAGAAAATATGGGAAGAAGATATTTTAATATATTTAGGCTTCTGCCAGCGTGAAGGTTTTACTATGTGCATTGATAAAAAAATCTTTGAGTTTTTATCCGCCTGGATATTAAAAAATGCTGTTATTTGCTTTTACAGTGATGCTATCTTTATGTCTAGACTTTTAAAATTAGAGCTGTTCTACTTCAAAGGTAAGAATATTGTATACAGTGAGGAACTGTAGAGGATCATCTGAAGGAACATTTTGTTTTGTTAGGTGTGAAATACATAAGTCTTTGCTTCCCTGGTTTCTAGAGACTTCTGGAAAGTCTTATTTTTTTAACATAGTAATATAATTTGCGAGAGCTATCTGGCTATCTCACCCCTGTACATGTTAAGTACTGTGGTGGTGATTGATGTTGATGTGGATATTTTGTTAACCCTGTTGTTGCTCCTGCTTGAACTTTTGGTCATGCTTATACATTTCTCATCTCTTTCTCTATTAATCTTTTGTCTTGCACACACACACGGGGCTTGACTATATTTTTTTTATTACTGTAATTATACGGAATAGGGCTGTGCAATGCGATCCGGCAGCAGGTCTTAAGAAGTCCTTTGCTCCCTCACCCCAGTGACTCCAACCCCACCCCATTTTCATTTTTAATTTGTACATGATTAAGGGCGAAGCCATGGGTATGTGCTTAATGTGATCGTAGCTTTGTAGACTGTGTGATTGTGTGTGGTTTGGTACTTTATTTAGAGATCCTAAAAATGTCTGGAAGACCTGTATATACTGATGAATATTTTGCATAACAGACAGTAATTTAAAATATGTGAATGCTAGCAAAGTGGCAGTGCTTGATGGCGGAGTGGTTTTTGTTCATTTTGCATTTCATCAGAATAACAAAATGAAAAATGTAATAAACAGGTGACTGAATTCTTTGATATCTTGTGCTGATGTTTGTGTTGAATGACTTGTCAATGTTATGTTTTGTTGAGTGCAATCTTTGAGTTAGAGCTCTGTGGAGTCCTGGTATTCGTGGACATCACCCATGGTGTCGATTGCCTGAACGGAGGCAACAGACTAGCTCCTGAGTCATGTGCCACTGAACAGTTGAAATTAACTGATTGGCATAATGGACATTTCTGAGCGTGCCACTACATGTGGTTTAATCATGGGACATGACAACAGCTAAAACAAAAAACATTAAAAATATACAAGTTTAAGCAAGAAGCTTCAGACAAATTTATTCATTCAAGCCAAGAGATTATTCTCAGCAAAAACATTTTCATTAGGAAATGACTAATGGAAAAATTGATATTAAGTTGGTTTTTTTTTAACAGTATTGTATACCATGTCCAGTTATTTTTAAAAAACTGGAAAAAACCTGCGCTCCTTTCAGTTAAACTAAGTTATTATCTCCTTGGTATTTACCCTAGGTATGAGACTTGAAGGGTAGACTTCCAATAAACCAGCTGGTATAACAATTTGGTTAGGCTTACCCTGAGTCCATGAGTACTGGGTTGTCCATCCAGCTTGGAAAATGAGCTAATGGGGTTAAAAATGCAACATGAATACAAGCCCTGGACAAAAACCCTTTATCTGGTTAAAGCTGTATTATCTTCACTAAGCAGAGATATTTATCAAGAAGAATTACCAACTGTTATGTTACAAATTAAAGCTTGATAACTTCCAAGACTGAAACCTCTTTTGTTCCTTGATTCAACAGACACAATATAGTGCTTCACCCTATCATCAAAGGCTGGCTCAAAGTGCTTTACAAAAAATAAAAACAGACACAATAATAATGATAAAAGTTGGTCTAGAAGCAAAGAGTTCATTTACTTACAGAAACATTTCATTGACACAAATATTTTGTTTTGGCATCGTGCTAAATGTCATTGTAGGCTTCCTAGAGATGAACAATGTCAGCAATATCAGACCTGCCTGGAGCTTGTCATGACAACTCAACAAAACTTTTTCAGAGCTAAACTCTTTAAGTACTGGCAGCCAGTGGCAGGATGGTGTCAATGTGGCTGTAAAAGAGTGGGGATGGGGTGGACTTGATGCTATATGCCGAGCCAGCAGCTAAAGCTATATCATCACGAGACAGTCAGCCCTGTATACAGTTGCTACATGCAGAGATAGAATAGAGTGCCGGAGACAAGAACTGAACCCAGAACAGCCAATGTGGCTGTAGAAATAAAATGTAACAGAAAAAGGAAAACAAGTGGGACTGAGAGAAATCAATCCAGAAACAGCAAATGGTATAACAGATTCACTGATCAATATTAGTCACAAAACTTGATACAGATCAACAGGTAAAAACAAAAGGTGACTGAGAGCACTCACCCTCTCAAAGTAGGGGAGGGATCATCACTCTCCACAAATCTTTATTTAAAAGTCACCAGGCATGTAGAAGGAGTTCATTTAGTCATTACTACCAAGATGCTGGTAGGTATGCCGATAGTAGGTTTATTGTGAAGCAGTTAACTATTCAAAATCATGATGTGTCTTGATACTCCTTACCAAACTTTTTAAGGCTTTGTATTAGAATTCTTGGTTTGCTTCTCCCACCCAAAAAAAAATCTTGATTAGTATGTGCATTATATATTTTCAGGAGATGGACTACCAAAATGGCGTCTAATTATGTCATGACCTTATTGAAGTCCAGCTAAAACCCTAACATACATAGCCAGCATGGCCCTGATGAACTCTTTTCCAGCCAAAACATAATAAGAAGAGTTTAGGCCTTCTGCGGTTCCTCCATTGTCATCGGGCACACACACACACAGAGGACCATAATCAGCCATCTGACCCCTGAGACTCCCTGCCATCCTCCACCATGCCCAGACTGGGGGTCAAGAGGAGATAAGTCACTTAGCAGGAAATGGAGGAATTTGCTGGTGAAGGTGAGGGAGGAAAGCCTACACGTGGAGCTGCTGTCAGAGGGTGTGTGTCAAGAGATTAGCTTTTGTGGCTTGTCAGGTGAGTGAAAACCACGCGGAGGAGAGAGAAAATATTTATGAAGTGAACAAACCTGGCAGGTTGAAAGCTTTAGTGTCCAACAAGAATCTGGGCTTTTAAACCTGACTTCTGGCCAGTCGGCAAATATTTGGGACACCCGGTGGTTAAAACATTTCCTTGTCACCCTGTATGTCAAAAAAGCCCTCGGTTCACATCTCGTCCCGGGACACTGTATATGACCCCTGTTGATCCTGGCTTTTCTCCGGGTCCTCCACTTAGTGTCAAAATCACCTCTGGGTGGAAGCACTTTCCCACCAAACCAATAAACCAGACCAACCAGTCGGTATAATTGCTAACAACATCTCTCGTCTACGTCACACATTAGAATTATTGTTTTGTTTATTATTCCGAACATCACTATGTCCATCTTACCATTTCACTTGTTTTTTCTTGTAAGTAAGAGCCGAGTGTTGACTGAGAGACGAGGCTGTGACACGCACGGCAGGCCTCGGACAAATTCCACTCACTTCTAATTAGCCTCGGTTTGGCTGGCAGCACTTGATGGTGAGCATGCGAAGCACCTCTCAACAGGGACCTGAGACAGCATCTGTAGTGTTGAACTTGTAACCTCCGAGCTGCCTTGACCTTACACGAGGTCACTGCTGTTGTTTACTTTGCTGACTCTCGTGGATCTGTGAGTGGATCGCCGACTCCCGGTCATGTGACCCAACGTCCGTGTTGTTCTCAGTCTGCGCGTGCGCAGTGGCTGATCTGCATGACACCCATCATACTCTGCTTTCAGAAGAAACAAGCTTTCTATCAACTATCTCCTGTCAAAAGAAGAAAACAAATCCTAGAAGTGTTCGCTTCTTCTATCCACCATCCGAGAGTTTATCTTCCTCGGTACTAACGGCTTCTTAGAAGGAGAGAGAGAAGAAGGAAGCTGGTCAGTGAAGATCCGTGTTGCCACTGAATTATCACAGCTTACAGTAGGACCCACTATCGCCACAGGCACCATGTTTTCTTTGGTTCAAGTGCGTTTATCCTCCAGTAGTCCGCCACCGACACACGGATATTTAGTGACACACCAAACAGAGTTTGTTTACTTTTCACTGAGTGCTCCGATATGATGTACACATGTAAATTAATCTTCCAGTGATAACAGATGAATATCGGAGTGTTTCGAGGGTTGGGAGGGGAGAAGGGACTCATTTTTCTCTGCAGCACCCGCAAGTCCGTGAACAACGTCGACCTTTGCACTCTCATGGTCGGTTAGCTGAGCAGGAAGGTGCTTCCAGGGGGATTTTGTACGTTCAGATGGGTCAAATCTCTAAACGGAGTTGTCTCCGTTTGTCTTTTTTTTTCTTCCGTGGTGATTAGACGAATGCAGGCACGAATGGGGAAAGAAAGTGAAAGGAAAGAATAAGAGTACCGGCCGGATAAAATAACTTGACACGGTATACATCCACTCTGCTGCAAATACCAAAAAGAAAAAACCCTCAGCATATGTGTTTAGATTGTGTGGCACGTGTCATGATTTCCGCAAAAGGAAACCGAAACAGTTTTCTTGAAGGTCAGGGTTCAGTCCGTGCATTGTTCAGGACGAGGGCTGAATGTTCTGAGAGTGTGTGAGGGTAGGAATGGTGGGTTAGACTGTATGTTGCCTTCCCACTGGACCTCTGATGTAACAGCCAATGTTGGTCTAACAGCTAGTATTCCTCCCCCCGTCTCTCCCCTCTCCTTGCCTCCAGTGTGAGAGTGCGAGAGGGGGGCCTGGAGCTTGTACTTGTCATGGACTGCTGACTCGCTGACACATTCCAGCAAATCTCAGGCTGAGAGACCAACTACATCCGCGTTTGTTTGCCTCATGTTGACCACACTCTCACTTCATCACTTCCTCGAGAATTCCTCTGTTCCCTGTTGGAGTCAGGTAGGACATACCTGTGCCACCGACACTTGGACTGAAACTGTTACGATTTTCTCTCACCTAAAGCCGCCAGCAGCATCTGACCTTAGAACGGGGAAAATAAACATTAAAAAATAGACAAGCATCAATGAAACGTAACCTCTGACCTTTCTGTACATTAAAAGAAAGTTCCTCCCAAAAATGGATCTGGACAAACGGTGGAATTTCCATTAGTTAGTAACTGAATTAATGTGACAATGTGGAGACATCGTAGGTTACCACCGATCCCGATCGTCTTTCAAGTGCATGAATGATGGGAGTGCGGGTCAAATAAAAGTTCCTATCCTGCAGGAAGGGAATCGACCAATCGCCTCGTTACACGTCATCAAGCTCATCACGACTATGGTGGCAACAGTCAGTAAAGCAGGACAGTGTCCATTGGGGTCCGACGATTGCAACAGGATCTGGCTCACAAATGTCAACACGGAAGTCAAGATGTTTGTAAGATGCAACTTTATTTACACGAAATGGATAAACAAATAAAAGTGAAAGCGGAAACTAAAACTGACAGTAATAACGGAAAAGTGAGAGACAGAGAGCAGGGAAGCTTCCACGCCTGCAGCCAGGAGCTGCCAAGCCAGCAACATCAGCAACATCAGCATACAAGGCTAGCGGGTCTCGCTGTCTCTCAGACGAAACCCGAGGTTTGGCGAGAACAGACTCTGGTGGCGTCGGTGGTTTTACAACAACAGAACTGCCTGCCCACCTCGGGTGACGGCTTTCAAAGACTCGTTACGCAACCGTTTGCGCGCTTTTTCCCATGGGAACCCGACTTCTCCAGCATTCCGCTGTCATTCCATTCTTGAAGAACAGCCCAAGGCATGTAAGAAGGGGGAAGACCGTGAGAGAGGGACGAACATGGAGTCGGAGACAGAAAAAAAAGTTTTGAGGAGCAGAAAAACTGTTGTTCTGCTTTCTCTCCTTTGAGCTGTGGTGAACTTGCTGGTGAAATTCACAAAATGGCATTTTAATTATAGACAGGCTTATAATTACAATTAAAATATAAGTTGATTATCTCTAGAGTACAGTCTGACACCGGGATTAAAGACAGAGGGCGGGAATGTGTGTGATTTTTTTCTCTCTCAAGTACTTTGTTTTTAGTTTCAGAAGATAACGACGGCCTTCACACTTCCCGTTGATATGGATGCCATATTTTCCAGTGGGACGATAAAAAAAAATCTTATTTTTTAAAAAAGAAAGATGAATTAGGAGAAGAGGGGAATAAAGATGGCGGCGGGAATATTTATTAGCAGCAGTAACTGCAGTGAAGACATCAACAGCAGCTGGGGGCAGTGATGGCGTAGTTCGCCTTCCTTACAAGCAACGTCCCTAAAAAAAGTTGTAACCCAAATCGTTCCTTTCCTTCCTCCACTTCCCTTCCTCCTACACTCCCCTTTCCCCCCCCCCCCCTGGCACCTCCGCACTCGTTCCCGTCTGCTCCTGCCAACACGCGGCCGTCAGGTGTCCGCGTTCAAATCACGTCATCCGCGGGGTCACCGAGGACAGGGCGTCATCATCGCCCTCGCTGTTTGATGAAGGGGGCTGGTGGGAGGGTGCGCGCGCACGATGGCAGGATCCTTGTCAGGATGAGGTAGATGCGTGATGTTGACGGTCACAGCTGTGAGATCCGTGAGGCGACAAAACTATGCATTTTTTAGGTTAGACAGAAAATTAATTACTAATCAAAGTACGGTAAAACGAAACAAGAAACAATTAGAGGCGCGCGTGCACTCAAACACACACGAACGACCTCGGCTAAGTCTTGATTAACAAAAATAAATGTTGAGGAGTGAATTAGAACACTTGATGGCAAGATAAGACTTGACTTACACAGAATACTTATCAGCAGGAGGATCCCACACAGACCACCCACAACGAGGAAACACATGCAGACAGAAACTAAAACCCGACGAAAAGCTGTAAACAGAAAATACTGCTCGTGTGGCGGTCTGTCAATCTGTCCAAACATTTTGAAAACACTTCACGGCCTTACTTTTACAATTTGCATTTAGTTGACAAAAACAACTGACACAAACCGGCGCGTGCCTGCGCGAAAAACACACAAACACATAAAACTAAAGGCAAGCACAAAACACATTAAAGGCATGAGACGACATTCCACCACCACCACCACACACGCCACCACCACCACCAGCACCACCACCACCAACACCACCACCACAAGCATCACCAGCACCACCACCACCAACACCACCAGCATCACCACCACCACACACCACCACCACCAACACCAACACCACCAGCATCACCACCACCACACACCACCACCACCACCACCACCAACACCACCAGCATCACCACCACCACACACCACCACACACCACAAACCACCACCACCACCAACATCACCAGCATCACCACCAACACCACACACCACCACACACCACCACCACCACACACATACACCACCACCAACACCACACACCACCACACACCACCACCACACCAGATCCTGGTTGTCAATGATGTAGTTTACGCCTCAACTTGTAACCTGCAGTGAAATATAGCCCGGCATTATCTGCCCTTGATCTGAGCGCAGCCACTGGAGTCTGTCACGTCAGCCTATTGAGTTCAAAGGTCAAACGACAGTTATTTCCCCCATAATTTCCTTCTGTGCATCGACTGAGTCGTGGAGGTCTCTTATCTCGAGGTCGTTAAGTCCTAGTGAAGAATCTCAAAATATTTTCTTCTGTTTGACAACCGGCAGACACATTGTTTATTTGTTTGTTGTTGTTTTTTGCTTGTTTATTTGTTTGTTGTTTTTTTACTTGTTTGTTGCTTGTTTATTTGTTTTTTGTTTCCTTATTTGTTGTTTCTTTATTTGTTTTTTGCTTGTTTATTTGTATGTTGTTTCTTTATTTGTTGTTTGTTGTTTTTTTCCTTGGTTTTTTAAGAAATCCTCTGAAGTCAAGAGTTTTTATCGCAGTTCTACAGCTTTCAGTCAAGTAGCGTTATGATGGTGGTGGTGGTGGTGGTGGTCGTCGTCGTGGTGGTGTGTGTGATCGAGGTTAGTGCCTACATATGTTTGTAAGCTTGTCTGTGCTGACTTGTGTCTGTGGGTGTGTGTGCGCGTGTTCGTGCATGTCGGTTCTAACCGCCGCCGCAGTGCTCCAACGGCCGTCCGACCATTTAAATTCGACCTTGCAGGTAACTGCGCACACCTCACCTGAGGGGAGTGAACGATGCTCTGGCAGCGGGTATCGACTGCATCTGTGTTTCCACGGGCAACCCTGCAAACAGCTGCCAGACGGACCGCCGGCAGGGAAAGGTCACCCGGGATGGCGCCGCCACAGGAGCGCGTGTACGTACCTGCTCGCGCACTGGCCACCCGCTCGACTTGGTGATGACAACCGAACGTGTCTGAGCGGAACATCGGATCATCGTCGCCAGTAATAACTGCACGAGATAAGACTGTGGTGGTGTGAAGATTACATCACGTGAACGAGCAGGAGGGGAAATCACTCTAGTCCCCACCCTCATCCCCGCCAGTTACTTCCCTCGCAACCATTTTTACTTTTTAGTTTGTTCTTACTCTTTATTTTTCTTGTCCTTTCTATTTATCTGTTCCTTCACCTGTAAAGTCCTCTATCGTTTTTTTACTTTGTAGTTAGCTCGCGGGTTAGCAACAGCAAACCTTTTATAATTCGTTTATTGCGCATGTCGCGAAGGCCCCGGATGCACATCATGTCGTTACGTCATCGTACTCACCCCATCATGCTAAAGGTCAAGATAGTCCCACAACTTACCCGGAGTGGTCAAAGATCTCCATTACCTTCGGGCAGCTTTTCGCGAGTCAGTTCTCATCTCCTGTCCACCGTACCCACTCCACAGCTGCATCAACAGGAAACAATCTACTCCACACGGGTTTTGAACCGGCTAGTTTGGGTTCGGATGCTCTCTAACTACTAGGGTGTCCGCTCCTGCCCTGGTTCTCGCCCCTCCACCACCCAGACAAGAACATACCCCAGCTGAGTACAAAGCGACGACTGCACAAGCTACACTCGCGATGCACACTAACATCACCGCCAACCCCGCAGTTGCCGCTCACCCTCCGCGCTACCAAGGACCCCTGACGCACGGACCGTCGCGCGCGTTAGCAGCACGTGCAGACTTGCTGCAGCACTCGGCTTGTCTCCTGCTGCAGATCAGGTGAGGGGAAGCAGAGTGTGCACAGATCAGGTGATTAAGAAGGTAAAATGCTAGGAGGAGGGAAGATGGCAGAGGCGGCTGAAGGAGGAAGAGTGGATATCAGATAAGAAAGAACTTCTTTCTTCCTGCCTGCCTCATCAATCGCTCACTCGGGAAGGGGAGAGTGCTGCAAGCAGGTGACGTGGCAAGCTAATTGTTCCGGTTTTGTTTTGCCTTTTAAAGCTGCCACTGATCGTTGTCACTGCTCCCTCCGCGTGTCGGTGCGAGTTAGCACAGATTCCTCCGCGCGCACAGCTGCGGCTGCTGTAAATAGAAACTTGTTTACGACAGAATCAAAACCGTGTTTCTCTTCCCTTCCCCTCTGTCTTTACCTCCCCACCTCATCTTTCCAGCTTACATCTTCTTTCTTCTCGTGTCTTCTAGTCTTTCCTTCCATTTCCTACAGTTATTTATTCTTTTTTTTTTCTTTCCTTCCTCTGTCTCTTCAATTCTTTCCTTTTAAACACTAACCCTAACCCTAACCCTTTTAAATGCAGAGAAAAAGCAAGTTTAGTTAGATGATAGATGATCGTAACGGTTCAGATCGTAGGTTCAGAGTATAGGACCGAGGGTTGTAGAGGGCGCTGGTGTGGCCGGGCCGCCTACGTCACGAGTTAGAGCTCGGACTCACCCAAACTTTGTCAAACATCGCGGTGATTTGTGTGAGCCTGTGACCTCACAGCAAACTTTCCACAAACGGTTTGGCAAACCTGCCTGGCTCTTGTTTGCTGGCTCTTTGCCATTTCGCAACCCGTTCTCAAAGTTGGCGATGGTGTTCGGTTTTCAACATGGGTGGCAAGACCATTCGCCATCTTGAACATGAACTCATCTATATCATTATATATAAGTGAATAATTATTCATACAAATATGTCCCACAAAATTTGTTTTCGGAAAAGGCGTTAAACGAAACAAGTTTCGAATCCGTTCAGCAGTTGGTCGTGTGCTTTGAAAATATGAAGTGTGAATCAGTCGTTTGAACCTTCCTCGAGGATTTAAAAAAAATTGCTACACTGTTTATTAAAGTGACAGGGTGATGGTAAGAAAGGAAAAGAAAGAAAACAAACACAGAATTAAGAGAAAATCAGACGCTGGTCAGTCTGTTGTTAAGCTTCTCCACTTGTATTTTCTTTGAGGAATAAATAAACATTGAATACTTGGAACTGAACTGGTTCGGTAACAGGTTTCTACTGTGGCTGTGATTAATTGTACATATATCACACAATTTCAATTGTTTTATCCGACAACTGACATTTTAATGGAAGTTTTCTTTCACACAAAATAAAATTTCTTTAGTATAGGAGCAGCCTCAACATCTGGTATTTCTCTAACCAGAGCTATAACAGGCAGGTGACTGGGCGGGGTGAGATTACTCCGATGTCGGCTTTTTTTTCCTCTCTTTGTCTTTTCAGTTTCAGAATAACCTCCTTCTTGGTTTATTCAGTGCAAGAAAATAAACGCAGATTAATAGGTGGCGCAGTAGTCATCCTACAAACGAAACTCAATACACTTTTGTTGTTGTTGCTATTTTGAGTCAGTCCATCGCTCAATCGTTCAACTGTAAATTTGATTCCACACTCAGGGTGGGTCAACATCAAAACTGAGACTTGGCGAGTACAACAGGCGAACTTATTTCAAGATACAGTTGACATTATGACCTCAGAGAGTGAAGACGAGACACAGGGTGGATACTGAGACGCAGTCTCGACCTGTGAGTAGGTGTTAGCCGGCAACGCCCAGTCGTCCCACTGTGTAGAGGTCAGAGGTCGCGCACGTGCCTGGACATGCACAGGGTGAGTAGTGCCCACCACTCACTGCTCGTGAAGATGGACTAACAACCGAACCTCTGTCAGTGACTGGAGATTGTGTATCATCTCGATGGCAGGTGAAGATGGACAGCCTCCTGCCTGTGATCACCGGCTACATCTTCACACATCCGTCAAGTGATGGCTCGCACGGAAATGCACTTGATTACATCCCATAATCACAGCCTTACACTTTGTCACGTGCTTTCAGCTCAATTTAGAATCACTTTTCACTATGTACTGTATCTGTTTAACCTTTAATAATGTATGTAGGTCAATTTCATTAAGCATGTTCATTGTTCATTTAGACAAACATGTTGAAATGTTTCTATCCTCCTCACAGCGGATTATAGTTTGGTAAGTAATTAGACAACACGTGACATGTTAGTCCAAATATTTTATTTAGTTGTCATTTTTAAGAGAGATATAAAAATAATGAATATCCGGGAGAAAGGTGGGAGATAAGCAGGGGAAGGAAGAGATGAGGAGTGGGTAGCGAGGAGATAAGGAAAGAAAGAAGTAAAGTGTAACAATAAGTTTTGTGACTTTTTAAAGAACAAAGACTATGTGATTTTAGTGTCCTTTTCCCGTC
Organism: Pomacea canaliculata; assembly: GCF_003073045.1. Classification (NCBI taxonomy): domain Eukaryota; kingdom Metazoa; phylum Mollusca; class Gastropoda; order Architaenioglossa; family Ampullariidae; genus Pomacea; species Pomacea canaliculata. The sequence goes on along the minus strand of NC_037595.1, from coordinate 3,241,231 downwards.
ACTTCAGCACTCAACAAAGCACAAAAAAAAAGATCTCCATTTGTAAAAAGATGGGTGTGCCATTCAGGGTGTGTCATTATTCGTAAATTCATATCTCATTTCTAGAAAACGATCTCTTGAGATGATCGCCGGAGATGTGAGAGAGAGAGAAAGAGTATAAGTGTGATTAGGATTCAGGACATCGCCGCCAGCGAGTAAGCCTCCAAAATAGTTGTGGTTTCCCCCCTGTGACACATCCTCCTCGACATCGTGACCTCTCAACCCACTTCTCTCGCTCTCGTCAACGAGTGTTTAAACTTTATGTCAGAAATGAATCTTAGACGTTTATACAAAGTTTAGAAGGACACACACGCACACAGAGAGATAGAAATACAGGTAATAAAATTCTGAATTCAGGGCACACGAACTCGTAAGCTTCCAAAATAGCTGGTCCCCCTCCCGAGTGTCATCATCCTCCCTCCCACCCTGTCCCACTCGCCCCACTACGCCGTTATCCTCACGTCTTCACGCCGGAGGCTGGCGAGCGGGCGGGTGTGGGAGGGTGACTACAGGTACCTGTCATGTCAGGTAGAAGATAGGGCAGGTGAGGGGGAATCTCCCCCACCTCCCATCACACCCTGTGGAGGAGCAGGTCCCAACTTGTCGCGGCGCCAAAGTGAGTCACAAGTCAGCGCGTGGCGCGGCATGGGCCCGATTTAGAACCGGGAAATCGCGCGCCGACGGCAACTTGGCGCGAACTCCGCGGGAAATTCCAGGTCACCACGTGATGCTGAGGGCCGAGCGGCAGAGACTGGTAGTGAGGTAAGCAACAGGTTGCACACACTGTTAAGTAATCTGTCCACACCCGGATGTACGACACATGTGTTGAGGATGAGCGTGCAGACCTAATGTCCGTACAGCGCGTGCGTGTACAATGAATAGCTAATTAGCTGGCATCTTAATGTTCGTTTTTCTGGTTCTGCTTCTATCATAAAATAATATTTGAATATTGAACTGTAGTCGAGTAGCAGGCAACCTTTTTCCCTCTGACGACCATTTCAATATTTGTAAGATCATTTGAAGACTGAAGTAATTTCGGAGGCTGAATGTTCCCCACCCCTCGTCTACAGGAATATGTGAACGAATGAACGAATGAACAAAAAGAAGTGGGGAAACTCTGCCGTCTTTTTTTTTTTTTCGTTTCATTTTCTCACATTTCCTCCATTTACGAGAGACTGCCAGCCACTTGCCGCGAGTCACAACACGCCGCAGCGGCCCTCGCTCGCTGCCGCCAGAAGCAGACGACTGATTGCGTCACTGTTCTCGCGGTCTACGCCACACGTGCTGACCTCAGCAGCGCGCAGGCGCCAAAAGTGAGGCGTCACCTCCATGACCTTACGAGAGTAAAAGGGCAAAAAGGTCGCTGGACGTCACGGGTTGATGAACACATCACGTGAGGGCATCGAGGTCACGCCTTCCATCGGAGAACACCCGATAGCTCAGTGGTAACACATTGTTTGTCTCCACTGTAGTAGGAATCTTGTGGTCCTATGTTCAGATCTCGTGTGGGGAGCATGTTTTGTTTTATGTTTCTCCAGGTACTCCGACTACTTCCATCCCTTCATCTTCCCCCCATGGTGCGAAATGGCGAGAAGCTAGAAACACTTGTCAAACATCAGAGCCAAAGTACGATGATGTGTTAATGATCTCAAATAACATACAATAAAATGGATTGTTTAAAAGTTTGAAGTTATTACAAACGTGTTGTTGCGGACTTTTTGAGCAGTTAAAAAACTTAGCATTCTGTCTTCCCGTTAAAGCGAGAGGTATGTGAAATCACTTTAGTTCCTCCAGTCAATAGAGAATCTTTCTGTCTTCCTCTGCCGTTCATTTGTAATGACATACTCATCAGTAAGCTCAGACAAAATAAATAAACAAACAGCTAATAATGAGCTGCAGTTGTCGCTGTCGTTGGAGTGACGTGACGTGTGCGGGACTCCCTCTGTGACGCGGCCTCCCTCGCAAGTTCTCCTCCCCAACTCCCTCCTTAGAACCTCCTCCACTCGCCGCCATGCCAGCGGCACATTCCTCAGATAGCATTTCATCTCCGCTACCCCTGCACCCATCCCTCCATCACTGCTTTTTCTCCCTGTCACGTGACCTCTCGTACCACAGTAGTATTTTTCGTGCTGATGTAAACACGTGGTTGTGGCGGGCTTTTGGCGGGAGAAGAAGAAAAAAAAGGAGGAAAATATTGAGGGGGAATCCCCCCTCGTCAAGCTCGCGACCATCTTGTCGGGCGAGGAGTGCATGACTGCACAAAGTGGAGGAGCAAGTGTCGTCGCCGGGTGGGGCGAGGAGGTCGGGGTGGTTGTTCCAACGGTTAGAACAGGAAACCAGGGTTGCAGTGCGCGTGGCCGAGTTTTCTTCTTTGAAACTTTCTGGGTTACGCAAAGGGCAGCTGCATTAACCGACAAATTAAATATGCACGTGAAGGGAGGTCGGTGTAAACAACACAAACAAACAGTTTTTGTTACGAATCTTGGTGGCTAGGTGCTCACTCTTCTTGCTAACCACCAACAATGATGTGAAATGTTTGTCAACATATATTAGCCGTGTAACTGATGTGCACTGATGTAACTCCTGTCCACCCCTCCTTTCCCGATGTTTCGTCAAGATTATTATCAACGGATCTGTGACGACATTCATATTGTGTGTACGGGTGCATGTTATCGAAACTACCTGAACTACCACAAAAGGCATTTAAAATGTATTTGGTGACCCAGGCGGGGGTCAGGTGTACTTTAGTGTCGAGCGCGTGGTGCTGCAAGCAACAGGTTGTAGCGAGGATTGAAGTGGATTGTCACACCTGTGTGGTGGTAGACAGGTGTCCGACTCCTTAGTCTCCATAACCATTATATACCTTCTCCATGTATACCTTCTGAAGCAAAACCTCCCTGTAGCTCCGTCTCTCACTCTGTCGTAGACATGTGTAGAAGAACATCAAAGTCGTTAACATATATGGACGAACCTTTGACCACGTTTAATAAACATGTTTTTAAAAACAACCTAAAATAATAAATAAAAACGTTACTAAACTTTGTTCATTCATTTATTCTTTTGTTCCCTGATTGTAAACCCGAAAGATGCACTCAGAACGTGAGCGCGTGGTGAGTCAGACGCCAGGTCACGTGCACTTTAGGGGAAGGCAGGAATCTCGCGTGATGAACGAGAATAGCAGCGAGATATCGCGTAACGTGCACGTCACACCGGCAGTTGCTGATAGCCACAGGGAATGTCGGCGTGACCTGTGTTCCTGCCCTCAGCTGCACCTCCATGTGCACACCACCTGTTGCCTGCCTTACCTGTCCGCAGTGGCCTGACTACAGGGGGTAGCTGACTGTCAGTCTACAAGGTGAGCTAGGCAGACAGACTGACAAACAGACAGACAGACTGCCAAACAGACAGACTGACTGACAAACAGACAGACTGGCAAACAGACAGACTGACTGGCAAACAGACAGACTGGCAAACAGACAGACTGACTGACAAACAGACAGACTGGCAAACAGACAGACTGACTGACAAACAGACAGACTGGCAAACAGACAGACTGACTGGCAAACAGACAGACAGACAGACTGCCAAACAGAGAAAGAAGATAGGAAGGGAGGCAAAATAAAGCCAAGCAAACAGAAAGACAGGAAAGAATGGCATTAAGACATGAGAGAAATAGAGAGAAAGTGAATGGCGTGGATAATGATAGTGGGAGACGACAAGAAGAAAGGAGAGAAAGGAAGGGATAACAAGAGAGAGACTCCGCCATTTGTAGTTCCGACCAAACTTGTAGACATCCAAACTAAAGCACTCTGGATGTCTACACCACATGTTTGTAAACGTACTCGTCAGCTGTCGGGTGTTGGTGGGAAGGGGGAGAAATGGGGGAGAAGGAGGGACGAGGTTTCAGTTGAGAGCAGGTGTAAAGGTTGCCGGGTGGGTAGAGTGCGACTGACCCGGTGGTGTGCACTGACAGGTAAGTCTTATGACACTGCAAAGTACGGCACAGAGGCTGGCACACGGGTGAACGGACTGACTGATGCTTGGAGAGAAAAAGAGGAACATTACACCCGGCGGTTGGAGAGTCTGGGAGAGGCAGGTTAGCAGACTACTAGTTGTAGCCGAGTTTCTGTAGCAAACAGCTATTTTAGCCCCGAAAATACAGAGGTACCTGGTGTGGGAAGCTCACGATCCAATCGTATCAATGGCTGAACAATACAGAATCTGAGGTTTGAGTCTCCGTTATTGGCGACCAGTCGTTGTGGGGTGGATGGGGGACACGATGACTTCAGCGATGACAAAGGAAATAATAAATACATGTAGCTGTATGTACCTATAGTAGGTGGTTTCTGTTGGCCGCCATGCTTTCACACTTTTCAAAGTGTCCTTCATTCTATTTTCACAGTCCAGCAGATGTGATCCTGATGTTTCACACCCAAGTGCAATCACCGCCATCACAATCACATGTGAACTGTCGTTATAACCAGGTGTCACCCCAACCTTGGCAGCCAAGATTGTCGGACACTTGAAGTCTCTGTATTTTTCCGTGTCCTCGGTTTTTCCCGAGTAAATATTTATTCTTTCTGGTTTTCCGTAAGTCTTTCCCGATTCTGTCACGATCTTTCACTTCCGTGTGTAACATATCAGTCTTGAGACTGCTCTCCTTCATTTCTTGAGAAGACATGAGTCATCTCCATCTCATCAAACCTCACACCACCCTCCTCATGTTGGGGACACTAGGATGGTAGACTGGGAAAGGAGTGAAGGACGGAAGGAAATCTTTAACGTGTGAACGTCAGAAGCGAACCTCAGCCCTATAATAGTTAACGAGTTCTAGCTTTCACGTAGATGATACATTTTGGGTGGATGAATAAAAAGTGTATTTTTGATTCTTCCTTAAGAAAAGCTATCTATATTTTCGTCAAAACTATATTTTCGCGGTTTTCATGGCAGTACAAAAAGTTTTAAACATAAATGTTATCAAAATACCGCCATACCAGTGTATGTCTTTCATATTTCTTCCTGATATCAAGACAGAAACAGAAAAAAGGAGAAAGAGAAGGGGAATAAAAAAGAACTGACAGAGCTGTAGCCACCCGAGAAGATTATTCATTAGCATCTACTAATGTGTTGCAAAGTTAAACAAGATGCAGGAAAGGGTGCGGGTGGACAGACTAGACCCATAAGTGGTTCCCCATGCCCAGGGAAAACCCTGTCACTCAAATTCCCTCAAACATTCCCCAGTCATCGCTTCTGAGTGGTTTGATGGCGTCCTGGGGTGGTGGGCATGAGTCAGTTGAATGTCTTTCTTAGTTTGACTAACTTCAGCCCTAAGTTCGACTTAGATGATCCGTTGCTACTTAGCGACCGTCGGCTACGATGTTCAGCAAAAAGAAAGAAGTTGGTGTAACTATCTCCCCAAATATAACTTGATCAATCATCGCATACAGATGGGTTTACTTTTACTTATTTTTTAAGTTCTGTCTAAATGTTACCATCTAAAATTTCCTTAACATTTTTTTGCTCGTCACTTCCGAGTTGAGACACGAGCAAGACAAGAGGCGGGAACCCGGGAAAGGATAAGAAAAATAAGAAAAAGGTGTTTTGCATCTACTTTACTCCATTTGTGACCCAGAAACATCCGCCCTTGCTATTTCCACGGATCATAAAAAGGTTGTAGTTGCAGATGACTTGCTCTTCACTCTCGTGGTTAGAGTTCATCTACTGCCCCAGGTCAGGGTCAAGGACAAGGAAGATGTCAGCCTCGCAAATAAACAAGGAGGATGTTGGAGAGTTACCGCAGGTTGCAGGTGGAGGATGTTGAGGCCACCTCCCGTGTGAATCAAGCGACACATTTCTATATTTAGAAGCCGCGTGACTCGCCGTGTCGCATTCGTGTCGAGGGGGAGAGTGCGCGCACGTCACGTGTCTAGCGGCGCAGGTTTGCGCGGGAAAAGTGACGTTTCATCGACGTCAAGTGGAGTCAGGGAGAGATGGAGGGAGGGGCACGAGGGAGGAGGAGTGGGAGCGGAACTAACTTCCCTCTCTCCTGTCCCCGATGGTAAGTAGGTACAGTGACGCAGGCAGGCAACTGTCGTCTGCCGCAGCTGAAGAGGACGGTGTGTGAGTGACGACGGATGGTGGTGGTGGTGAGGGAGGTATAAACCCTCCCCATCTTCTCCCCCACACAGAGCAGGGCTTGTCTGGCTTGTTGAGTGGATGGAGTAATACGTGACTTGAGCGAGAAGTTAGCGAAGGGCAGGACCTCACGTGGACTCAGTCGTGAATTGCGAATTATTTATCGGAACACGGTGCGTGCCCATGGTTATTTCAAAAGCACACGTGACGGACAATTTAGAGTAGCTTCTTAACGGTTAATGTGCAAGCAGACCAGTTTACAATGCACCTGCTACTGCTTTGTTCCTCCTCTGTCCTTCCTTCCTTCAATCCGTTCCCACGTCATACAGACCAACGGGTTGTCGTGAACGATGATGAAATCGGGTGAATATATTTTTTCCCTGGGTGAGGTGGGGTGAGCATGTTAAAACCCAGTACAAGATGGTATTTCTCCAGATTTGAGTGAACACACCATTTTCCGTTGTCAAGATGCAGGCACAAACATGACAACACACATAGTGACGTCACGGTTGTACCAAAGATGCCAGTTAACATACAGTCCCAGCTCCCCTGGCTGAGAACTTCACAATGTATTCACGAATGTTCCTGACACTTGCTGAACTTTTGTGTGCATTGTGGGATTGTAGGCATGTGTTTCTGGTACCGGAAGTAGTATATTGCACAAAGCTTAACCGATTGTTCTGAATAATATTGTGGTCTCCGCCGGTCCTTTAACAGCTGCCGCAATCTCCACATCTCGTATTGTTCTTGTGTCGGTGGTCACACTAACAAACATGTCTGACCACGTTAGGTGGTTACCTGATGGAGGGAGTGGGGGACAGGGGACGTGGGGGACGTCGACACATCTTTCCAGCAGGTGGAGACTGAGATTTAATTAAGATACACGCCAGCAGCCCTGACCCCGAGCGAATAAATCAGCCGCTGCGCCCCTCGTACAGGGGGAGGAGGGTGGATGTCGGGGGGAGGGGCTGAGTCCTCGGGAGAATGAAGTGACCTCTAGCACTTTCCAAGTTATAGCTTCCGTTGTGTGTTACAAGTGCTACGAGGGGCTGGAGTCCATGTTGGGGATTACCTCCGCCTTCTGTGGAGCAGCTGCCGGGGTCATCATCGTCACCTCACAGATGGACGCCTCCTGCTGCCTTGTGGGTGGTCATCGGTGATGTCCGCGCTCCTTGTTTGTGTGAATTATTACATTGTACACCATGTGTGTATATCATAAACTTGTACACAAGGTTTGTGTGAGCTGTAAGATTGTACTCAGTGGATGTTATTAAATTGTACTCTGTGTGCGGGAAGTAATTACATTGTGTACAATGTTTGTGGGAAGTTCTTAGCTGCTACTGTCTTTCTCTCTCACTATTCCTCCCTGTTGATGTACAAAGGAACAAACACACAAACACACATACTCTTACTTACTCTTTTACGCCTCGACTTGATGAGATATACTCTCCCATGTGAGTGTGAGCGCACACACACATATGTAAAAGTTGCACTTGATGAATGTCTGGATTGTGTTTTTTCTGTGTCCTTGCGATATGTTTTGTTATTTTTACACTTCCGGTGACAGACGTGCGCACATTTTTCTCACTCTGCCTCTGAAGGTTGACAGCTTCACTAATCCCGCGTTACGTGGGCGAGATTACGAAAAGTAACGCTGTGTGTGAGTGAGAGAGAGAGACAGACAGAGAGACAGAAAGACAGAGAGAAAGAATAAACGAATACAGATACTGTTGAACTGGTGCGAATGTTATTTATTTGCTGTATATACATACTGTAAGTTATATATATATACTGTAAGTACCCGCTTATGTGAACATTTGTTCTTGTGGGGTGACCCCACACTACAAGGTGATGCTTTTAGTGACCCCCACTGTGTTTTATATCAAGAAAGCTTTGAAGCTTTAAAAAAAAAAAATCAAATCCAACAGAAATACCAGAAGGATAAGCAACGCGCACACACACACACGTGTTACAGCGACCTCTTACGTGACTCAACGTCACTTCCTAAGCATGAAGTGTCCGCGAGAAAGATAATGGTGATTATCTAAATTTAACTTACATTGTCATTCAACAGTTATTTGACCTGTGCTCAAGTCAGTCTTGTTGTCATGACGACTGCTCATGTGGTTGCAGGTGCCAGGGACATTCAGAGCTCGTGGGAGGACCTTGTCTGAAACAATGACAACTTTTCTGTGCTTCACCCTTGACCTCCTTCCCCGTCCCAACCCACAGGAGCCCCCACGTGTCTCCTCCCCTCCGCCTGTCCTGACTAGAAATTATCAGCTTTGTAAATCCCGGATCCTCGCATGTAGATGGTGTCCAGGACAGTTTATTTAAAAAGAGGAAATGATGTGAGGCCGCTGGGTTGATTCATACTCACCCCCCAACCCCCCCTTACTCCACTCACGCCGGCAGTTGCTCTCACAGACATAAAGTAATGTAGGTTACATAATCTTCATACATCAGCTTCTGTGTCTCCAGGAAACACAATGAAGACAGACGAACCCCAGTGTCAGGTGTAACAAAGGACGACTGTCCTTCACTTAATCCTTTCTGTATCCCGGTGGTACACGAGGTGGCACGTGGGGTGGCACGTGAGGTGGCACGTGAAGTTGTGCATGGGGTGGTACACGAAGTGGCACGTGAGGTGGTACTTGAGGTGGTACGTGAGGTGGTACACGAGGCCCCCACTAGTTCATATATAAGTCACGACCTATTGTCCACACATCAAAACCAGACAAGCAGCAAACCATTCGATACTAGCGGCATTCTCAGTCTTCAACCTGTATGTCTCACGTGTCCAACAATATTTACACAGCAGGTAGATCAGCCATGCAACATACAAACATGTAAATAAGCCATGTAACATAAACAAACAACATCCACAGATCACCTAAGATCAGAAGAACGCGAAGCACACGGATATACAAGTCATGATTCACAGAAAAAGTGAAATAACTGTTAGTAAACATTATGTTGAGGTTACAGATAAAGTAGGAACGGACAGAATGAGTTAATAAGGAAGGAAGAGCTTGGCAGTTGTTCTAAATGACATCCTTCTGATGTCTACCTCCTTGACAACTGTCTGTGGTTAGTGCTTGTGTCTAGTCAACAGGATGCTCAGTGTTTGCGTTTGATGATTATTCAACGAGTAATCTCTCTCATCTAAAAAATGTCGAGCTCTAGTGAGTCTTTAATTATCGTAGCGGGCAAGATGTTCTCTCTCCTGATTTATTAACACATTTCTGGAACAACAGGTTTTTAAAAGCTTATATGTAGACCCCAGACCCCGACAGCTTTTATGTCTTATTTGTCAGTCCTTCCACAAAGTCGACCGTGGTTCTTTATTATTATTATTATTGTTGTTGTTGTTGTTGTTGTTGTTGTTGTTGTTGTTAGAACTGTGAGTCTCTTTTCGTACCCCTGTCATTCTAGTACACGACCAATCAGCAAGACTATATTAAGACTATAATTAAAGCACAATGAGAACTACCCGCCACACGCCATGTTGCTTCATGTCCAGAATCTTCATGCAGACTGTGGACATAGAGGTGGCCAGTCAGCCAGCCAGCCAGCCAGTCAGCCAGTCAGTCAGTCAAACACATGATGGTTGACCGACATTCAGTCGTTGGGCCATGTAGAAAATTAGCATCCTTTATGTATCAACAATAAGGGACCATTTGAATACACATCGACAGAAAATTATTTGTTGGTTACTATGGAAACTAGAAATTACTGTTTTGCGGAAACTGTTGAGTGCTGGACAAGAGAGGACACGCGACTGTGAAAGGGTTAAAGTTGAAGTTGCGGCCGATCAAAGTCTAAATAATTATAATTTAAAAGATGCTCTCCCTAATTTGAACACCTTGAAGTTGAAGCAGATAATGGAAGTCGAATGCCCTGAAGTTTAACGACAGAAAGGTCAGCACCTGTCAATGAGAGGGACCTGCTGGACTGTTTAGCTTCAACTATTCCTACAGGTGCATCAAACATTTTTGTTGTCGTGTGATATAGTTGACAGTTGATAAACAATACTCACCACAGCTTAATTGTACATGATCTCTCTCTCTCACACACACACGGATACAGAAAATTCAAATACACAAGAGAGTGATGATTGCAAGCTGCTTGTTCCTCCGGCATTTGTCTGTTAAAGGAATGGAGAGGCAGAGATAAAGAAAGAAAGACAGGAAAGAAAGAAAGGGATGGAGAGACAGAAAGAAATAAAGAAGAGAAAGGATATTGTGACATATTCATTAGCTAACCGGCGAATCCCTGTCCCTGTCCTGACCAAGGTCTTTCCCAGAAACCTCGGCATTAACCGTTTTTCCACTGTGTTATCTACACAACAGGAAACCTGCGGCCCTCGGTGAAGATAAGACTGACATCATTGTCTTTAATCATCGTCTGACATCATTGCCTGTTTGCTTCCGGTTCTAAAGCAGCTACAGGACACATCGACCCAGTCAAAGGACATATCGCCCCAGCCACTAGTGTTCCCATCATGTTCCCTTGTTTGGCCGTGCAAGATGCTAATTCCTTCACCCGGAGAGGTTAAAGGAATAAAGTCTCGATACTCCGAAAAGTCCGACGTGAACAGCCCACAAACGGTCTTATCAGTCGTCCGGTCTCTAAACGGCTGACAGGCTGGATTGGAAATGCCAGCCAGCCAGCCAGCCAGCCAGCCAGCCCAAACCCATCAGTGAACAGTGTGTACTAGACTACTAGATATCCGCTAGCTGAATGGTTAACGCGAAACAGTCTTTATGTTCTAAGAATATAATATTATGTTAGCTGACTGCTTATGTTAGCCATGCTGCTAGTGCTCTTGGTCTCACTCACACCTGCTTCTCCCATGCACAGTGAAGCACGCTTGCACAGTCTCAATCCCATAGTTGTGCTTTACTAGGACAACTTCTTTATTCTGTTAACTAGGACGGCAAAAACCGTAACATCTTCAAACTAGGGATCCACCGGAGTGACCGGACTAATGAAGGCCGCGTACAAAACCCAGCTAACGCCTAAACCACGTGACTAACATTTAGTGGCGCGTGGTGCGTCTGACCCCAGACTTCACTGAGTTGTAAGGTGACCTGACGTCCCCACTTTACACCTCGTGTCCCACCTGCTCATAAAATGTCCGGGAGGGACTCCCGCCCAATGTCCCGCTTTCTGGCAAGTCCATCAACGTCCCGCAGGTCTTTACAAATGTGATTACTGTAAACTGATTCGCATCCGCGCCTTTGGTTTTGTCTTGTCTTGTTGATCCTGATTTATTTTTCGTCGCTTTGCGGGCTCCGGGGTTTGACCCGTGACGACGATGACCTGCCGGCCGACATCTTATTGCACGCGCGGCTGGTACATCGCCGGTGGTCGTCTGCTTGTCCCTCTTCAGGTGTCAGCTTCTTTGGTTACTGTTGTCCGAGTTCCTCCCACTTCCCAGTGGCATTAACTTTCCTCCCTACCATAACTCACACCAGCAGGTGACTACACACCAAACCTAGTGATAATGGAATGGACAACAAATGAGTACATAACGGCTTTAACCTGCCGACTTTGTTGTGTAAAGTGAAGCTGCTTGAAGTCGCTCACTTTCCTTTGAAGGCAGCCTCCCTCTTTGCTAGAATTAAGCTCACCCCGGGTATAGGGTTGTAGACTAATGTAGTTCGCTGATGGAGAAACGAGAAGAGAAAGTTTCACTGTGTCGTGAAGTAACTATGGGCAACAAGCTCCTTCGACATTTCCCTTCGGGCTTAGAGGTTGTAGTGCCAGTGGCGGGCCCCATCCTCTCCATTCACAGAGTGGCCATACATCAGTAACATATCCACCTCTTACTGTCAGTTCCAACTTGCTTGCAGGCCCCTCCAGAGACCTCAATGCACGAACGTTCTTCTAGAATCTAGAGTTCTAGACAGTTCATTTGCGATAAATCCCGGGTGTCCACCGGCCTTCTGACACCCGATACCCCGACGACCCTGCCTACCTGCGACCTGGAAATTGTATACTGCAGACTTGATTAACACCTGCAGGTGTAATGCCTGGCTGTTCCTTCTTCCGACCAGAAAAAGAAGAAGGAAAGCAAGATAAGGTAGGAATATTTATATTTAAATTAAAAAAAAACTTATTTTCTGTTTAAAATGGAATACTGTAGTAGCGTGGACAGATCTGCCGTTGTCATCACTACTCGGCAAAGTCAGAGCAAAGGTCCCCCCACCCCCTTTTTTTTGGCGTTGTTTGTCTGTGACGACACCATCATCGGAAACGTGTGGTCACCTGACTGAGTTGTCATGATGTAGACTGTCTGAGTCATTTCACAGCAAATAAAAAGGAATCAATAGCTCGCAGGAGTGGGGGTAAACAGACATCGTGGTTTTGTCAGAATATGTCATCAATATGTTATATTAGCTTTCAGAAACAAGATTGGGCAGTATGATCACGTGACAAGGTCACCCATTACTGGAGGATGTTGTTATTCTTCAGAGACACACAGAGGAAGATGTGATGGCGGAAGAGTGGAATTAGCAAAACTTATCGCAAGGACACAGAAACACTACAATCAAGAGAGTAATCATGTATATCGCGGTGTGAGAGAGGATGAGGAATAGTTTTGGAACACATGCATCTGGAGTGTGTGTGTTTGCGTGTGTGTGTGTTTTTTTGTGTGTGTGTGTTTTGGATGTTGTGACTCTCAGTCACGGCACCTCTTGTATTCACCCACTTTCCCATATCTCACCTCACCCACCCACAATCTCGCTTATTGGACAAGAGACAACTACATCCACACACCAACGATTCCATCGTCTGACTTCTCTTACAGCCTTAAAGACTCAATAAAATCCTCCAACAGGTCTGATGGACCGACGTGAGTAGCCTCATAACCCGACAGAGAACAGGATTATCAACTTGTCGACGATGAACATCACTGGCTCCGTATCAGCATCAGTGGCGGTGGTGGCGATGATAAGATACAACATCAGCCCTGACCACCCACCCAGCGTTCGAAACCCGCAAAGTTCTTGTTTCTGTAGCCTGGGGGCGTCAACCGCTTCTGAGAATGCGCTGCTCGCGTGACGAGTCATCAACGACAAATAGATAACAGATAGACGAGTGCAGAGACGTCGGGACGTCATCAGTTTCATCGACTTCATCTTAGTCGCAGTGTCCTCACTTTCATCTGCAGTTTCGTTGACAAGTTCGTCGTTTTGTTTGTTTGTCTGTTTGTTGACTTGTCTAAGTGTTGATAGCTCAAGTGGAACAGAAAGTGGGCGTGGCTTTTGAAGTGATGTTGTGATTTGTTTTTCAAGTTGGATTTGTTTACAGCGTGGGCGGGTGGCCAAACCTCGATCCTGTAAATGTGAATTTTTGTCCAGAAATAATTTCATTTCTCATTGCCAGACCGAGAAGGTTTGAAAATTGTTTGGTTGCTAAGATACTGGTCGTGAATAGCGACAGACTGTAGCTCGAGACCGCTGCTCGGTAACGTGTGACGAGGACAGGTAGAGCTGCAGGTAAAACATCCACCCGCGCACGCACGCACACACACAAGCGCGGACACACACACAGACACACAGACTACCGTGTGTACTCAGAGAAAAATGTGAAGAGGTGGGCGTGGACATCGGGTAATGAGGGAGACGACCCTGAGAGGCTGCCATCGAGTGTGAAGCGATGTCGAGGAGTCGGAGAATCACGTGACCCGCACCCCCGGCGTGTGGCGCACCCTGGAGGGAGTGACTGGGCGGTGCCGGGAGGAGAGTGAATTATCGCGAGTTCGCGTGCAGACGACATGATGCGCGAGGCTTTTCCCTATTTCATTCCTTCGTCCCTCTCCTCCCCTTCATTACCCCTCCCTCGCCCTCCCGCTCCATCCCAGTCCCACTCTGTTCCCCTTCTCTCTCTCCCCTCTTCTCTCTCTCCTCCTCTCTCTGTCGTTGTCTACCATCCCTGGCTGATGGCAGTGTAAGAAGTCCGCCTGGGGCACCATACAGGTAATTATCTCATTACCAATTGATCGTGTGAGCCACTCACAACTTACAGCCAACGGTTGATTTTCCACACCCGTGATCACTTGTTGTCTGAGTGTTTACATGCAATGAACAGTGTGTAAACACGCACACAGACACACACACACGCATTCACGGGGATACACTTCGCTGTGAACTGTTCCTCCCTACGGAGGATTCTCTGCCCATGAATACATTACACGTCGCAGGCTGCAACTGGCCGTTCGTAGCCGTCCTCTCCACCCAGCCCCACCCCTTTCCCACCCGACTTGCAATGTCGTCTCTATGCTGTCTGGAGCATAAAGTGTTGTGTCTGTAACCATGGTAACAACAACAACGGAGGTGGAGGCTGGTGTGGCGGTGGCTCTCATCTGGAGTTGGTTTCACAGACTGTGTTGTCCTCCAAACCTTTTTCTCCTTCTCTCTCTCCAGTCTCAACAATACCGTTCACTTCTCGCGCTTGTCTCGTGCGTCGGCTGCTGCAGCTGTTAAGTGCTTGTCATCAAGACAACGATGAGCGAATGTTCTGGGTTCGCATCTTCTTGACACTGTTGTTTCTCTGAATATCTCACATGTTTACAGAGCTGAGAGTTTGACAGGGATGTGACTTTATTTTGCTCGTCCTTCCTTTCTTAGGTCCACTCTACTTTCTGTGTAGAGGAATGGGATGTAGTTTTCTTTTATTCCAGGGATGTCAGCTGTGGTCTGTGCTTCATTCTTTAATGATGTGACATGTTCATAAATATCGTAATGCAAATCATATTTATCCTTTGCTCAGGAAAGTGTCTCTCCATGTCGAATCTTTTCACATTCTGTGATTTTCCGCTCATCCACCCGGGAGCTTCACAATCTCAGTCACAGACGGAAGACAGACAAACTCTTGTCCAGCAAACTTCACCTTCAGACAAACTGGACAATCAACCAATCAGTCCTGTAAATATGTTCGCGTCACACGTGTGTCTGTCCTCCTGTCTGAACCAATCAGCGACTGGCGTTGTGTACAGCACGTGCTTGCATCATCACTGAAATTATCTCCCTTATCCATCAGCTGAGTAGCTCTTCAGCGTAGGAGGAAGCAGGACTGGAAGTTCGCTGTTCCAGCTCACAGCTCTCGTATTTCCGCTTTGTAATTTAGTTCCCATCCTTCTTGTCGCCGGAAACCACCGACGTCACGCGCAGTGACGTACACGAGGGAATCCCGAGCCGGAAATACCAACAAGACTTGTCTGCTCCCCTCTGACGTCACAACAGTGACTCACTGATGGCCGCGAGTCAAACGCCTCACAGAGGAGAAATAAAGGGAAAACCTGTTAACAGCGCCGACCGTCGGGGTTTTTCTGCGAGTATTCCGTGCCTCGCTCCCTCTCTCATCATCGTGCCGAAGCAGAAGCACTTTCCCCGCTAAGTCAAGCAACCAATCATCTGTCAAAACGTAATGGCGTGAACTCTCTCGGACACATGGCTTCTGTGCTGCATCCAAAGATGATCGTAGTACTAAGTTGATTTTAAATGTCAACAATTGTTCATCGTCTAATCAGTGAATCTTCAGAAACGTCAACCGATAACCGTTGATGGACCTTTTGAAGTTGAGCATGGTAGTGAGGACATTTACTTTATTAAAGGACATTTTTGGGGGGGGGGGGAAACCTCCCAAGCATCGAGCGGCCTTTGACTTACATGACTTTTGAAGCGAACCAGCGAGTCCGCCCCAGACAGAACCGGAAGTCCTCGGAAGTGACGGAAGTGTTTCAACTGACGTCAGCGTTGACTTGCCCGCTGAAGACGCCAGGGTCCAGTCCATGTCACGCAAGGCTAGGACGCCCACTGTCCCGCTGTCTGTAGACCATGTAACTGCCAACAGTCCTGTGTGGGCGCCATCATAATGTATTCTCTCAGCAGGCCGTGACCGCTTGCAGCGCTACTGACGTCACTTCCGGTGACAAGGGTCGCCGCCTTCAACAGCCAACATCTGTGAGATTTGGTGTCGGTGACCGCTAGTCACATGCAGGTGGAGCGAAGACATTTTTTACTTACATGGAGTTAAGGTTCCTGGCTTTGGCGTCAGTTCCATGGCGATCGCCCTATTCTCTCCAAGTTAATGTACGACCTGAGAATTCTCTATAGAAGCCACTTGCTTATGGGATGAAAGGTTAAGGGTTAGCAGAAAGTTTCTGTCCAGTAGGACTTTAGTAAATAAATTATTGTCGTTTCATTGCACCTTCTCGAAGACATTTTCCTCCCTAGCACAGCTTTAACAGCTCAGACATGTTGTACAATAACAGCTCAGACATGTTGTTCAATAACAGCTCAGACATGTTGTTCAATAACAGCTCAGACATGTTGTTCAATAACAGCTAAGACATGTTGTTCAATAACAGCTCAGACATGTTGTTCAATAACAGCTCAGACATGTTGTTCAATAACAGCTCAGACATGTTGTTCAATAACAGCTAAGACATGTTGTTCAATAACAGCTCAGACATGTTGCTCAATAACAGCTCAGACATGTTGCTCAATAACAGCTCAGACATGTTGTTCAATAACAGCTGAGACATGTTGTTCAATAACAGCTCAGACATGTTGTTCAATAACAGCTCAGACATGTTGTTCAATAACAACTCAGACATGTTGTTCAATAACAACTCAGACATGTTGTTCAATAACAACTCAGACATGTTGTTCAGTCCACTGTGTGACCACAGTCGTCATCTCCATGACACTGTCACATCTCTCACACTGTTTACAATACCAACAGTCCTCTCTAGTGCGCCTTTAACATGATAGTGTGAAGGATGGACAATCATGATTGATGTGTGCTAGGTGCACCGGCTGCCTCACACCATTCATCTGCACAAACGCCGTTTAACGGATTCTTTTTGGATTTCGTGTTCTAAGTACAAGAAGTCAGAAGTCTGTCTCTGTCTGTCTTTCCCCTTCTCTCTCTCTTTAGCTGTCTTTCAATCTCTCATTCAGTTTCTCTCACTCTGTCTGAATCCATCCCATTATATCTTAATTTTTCACTTTCTCTGAATCACTCTTTCAATTTTTCTGTTAACTATTTTTAAGAGCAGACACCTGTCGTGGAATCAAAGACTCACCTCTCTCTCATCACCACGCGGGGTGGCAGGGGGAGGAGGAGGGACTGAGGGAAGAGGAAGGAAGGCGAATGAATCCAACATCATCTTCTGTCATTGTCTGTAAACCAAGAAACCGTTTTCATTAACTGCTTAATTAAGTGGCAGCACATCTGTCATGGCAGCATGAGACACTGTAGCTGAGGAAGACCAGAGAAAATGTTTTTGTTTCCTGTCGGCTCCTTCACGACCTGCATCAATTTGCATATGTATGAAGAATGAGGAAAAAAATCCGAAATTAGGTAATCAAGAAGTGAGTCGCTCTTATGGAAATTTATTTGTGTAGGAAGATGACCTAGACTTTGAGGTCAGTAGGTCAGCAGGTCACAAAAAGTGGGTCGAGAGGCTCGTCTGATGTAAGGAGTTCCTTGCTCGAGGCTGTGTTTGTGCGCGTGTCTGTGCGTCGGTTAGATGCTTGTTTGTGTCCAAGCAATTGTTGTGGCTAGTAAACGCATGTATATTTGTACAGATAAGTATTTCAGATAACATTTTCGTAAGAGAAGGAAGATCAGGGTAGAGTTAGGAGTGTCAACTCTCCTTCTACATCCTACACGTTCTTCTTCTTTCTAATAGTAGTTGTTCAATCCTTCTCTCTCTCTCACACACACACATATGAACATTTACACACACACAAGCTCGGAAGTGCGAACCAATAGAAGAAGCTCTCGTGACCTTGCCAGCCGTGACTGCCCCTTGACCTCCTGTGACCTGTGACGCCGGATGGCCTGCGTGTTCCTCGCGAGTGCACCGGAGGTCAGGGTTCAGTGAAATCACGACAGATCCGCGTCCACACTTGATGTCGGCCTTTGATTGTTGCACAAACACACTGGCAGTCAGAGTTGCCGGCCCCGGGCACAATCAGCGCACCTCCTTGTTCAAGAGTCTGGCGGATCACATGGCGGACATGACGTCACTGCCGGTGGTGATTCTGCGCACTCCATCCTACACTGAGGAAGTGTAATATTTCTCTGATTGTAGTGTATTGCCACTTCTGCGGCTACTACTATAACTACTCCGTCAACAGCTACGATGACAACACGACGACGACGACAATACCACAGACAACGTCAACGACAGTAACGACGAAGAGAACGGCGATGCTAGAGATGACGACGATGACAAGCGATAACAACGTCAGCGACGAAGACAAGGAGAAAGAGAAAGGCAAGGACTGTTTGAGGTCTTGAGGTCAACTGTCTAGAGTTGTGGACTTATTGCAGGTGGGGAAGATGGTGAAGACCCTCGTCAGCATTCTGAACACCACGGGGTCATGAAGCCGTGACCCGCTCGCAACAACAAGGAAAGATATCAGACAAACTGCAGTCACACTCGCGCCCACCTCACCCAATGAAAAGCAACAACAAAAATGTTGAAACAATGTTCTGAACAACAAACCACGGAGTTGTTGCCTCTCTCTGTCTGTCTCTCTTTCTAGTCTATATATAGCGGAGCACGTGATCAGAAAGCACGTGCCAACGTCTCGAATATCAAAGGAGGAAACTTGTTGATGTCCGGGTTGATGGGGAAGATTGATACGATTGTATGACGACTACAGCAGGATATGTTGCTGTAGTAGTGACACGGACACTACAAGTCGGCCTCATGTCAAAGTCCAACACCTGTTCACCCGTCACCTGAACAAACACAGTGTGGGTAGAAACAGAGAGATGGTGTGGAGGTATAAAAACACCATCCGTACACCTATATACATGCATCGTAAAGAAACTAGGGATTAGTGACCGACATTTGCTGTACTTAACTATTTTCTACAAACTATGTGTGAGAGAGAGAGTAAGAGAATGAGAGAGAGAAAGAACAAGAGAGAAAAGACTACAAACGCACTTTTACCATCGCTCAATCACGATCCAGTAAGCAGACACGACATCAGCGCCCAAAATAGAACATGACGTGATCTAGGGTCTCGCGCGCTACCCTACCTCCTTGCTACCACCCGTATCTCCGACTGTCACAAAAGTTTCACGTATTCACACCGTCACACACTCGGGTTTTCCCCCGACAACACATTGCACGAGACAGGATTCCTTTTGAGCTCAACGTCCATTTGAAGGAAGTCCTCATGATCATGTGAAACTTGGTCTGAGTTCAAATCCACATTAAAAATAATTTAAAATATATTTCATTCCGTTAGCTGTCTAAGTTTTTCTGTCTGAGCAGCCACATGGAGGATGGAGGTATCACAACTGTGAATGTTGCTCTGTGGATTATTTTCCCCTTTATTTATCAGATTACAGCCAGTGCAAACATCATAAAAATGCAAGTGGAGTCTGGTTTCAGTTTCCGCTGTGGATTCCGACTCCCATGGTTTCATACTTCCGCAGCACGTGATGCCAGAGAAGACTTGAAGACAGGGAGACAACTCCACGCGCTTCCAGAGCCTCGACATCCAGCGGCTCATGTCTCGGGTATTGTAAACAGGATACCCCAGTATTTTTATGAGTTTGTCTGTTTATCCTTTCTTCGTCGTAAATATATTTTGCCTGCTGCACAGAGATAACCCCTTGTCTTCATCATCGTGTTCGCCGCCATCTTCTTTGCTCTTCTTTTATTTCTTTCAGTCGGAAGATGGAGGCGAGGGTGGGGCGGGAAGTGAACAGAGTGAAGTAAAATGTTCGAGATCATGAAATAACGAACACACACACATTGAGAGAGAAAGAAGACAACTCATACATTCTATGAACAGAACTGTGGATGACCGTTGTGACTGAGGTCAAAGGTCTTGATGTCCATGTTTCACGGGGAGCAGCGATGAAAGGTAGAAGTCTATGTCGCTCGAGATGTTATGGTATTTTTATGAGCAGGAATGTCGGCGGGTGACTATGAAATGTGGGGTAGACACCTGTAAACAGGCAATTAAATACCTGAGGTACAACACGGAATGTCAGGACTTTACGATCCGACATTGTGGAGGAGCAGACGAGCGTTTGCCGACTGCGGGTCCTCGCGTGCCACAGGTGAGTCAGCTTTCATCGCTGATAACTGTGACGACGTCGCCAGCCAGGAGTCAACAAAACCCACCAGGAAGATTAGTTAATACCCGAACTTGGCTGTCACACCACATGGATGATAAACAACAAAGTCGTCCCACCCGTCAAGCAAATCCCTCCAGTTTCCCGAAAAGGGCGGCGTGGTCTGTATAAAACACATTTCTTAACCTTTGAACTCTTGCATGACTCGAATAGACACTTAGAAACGACGGGATGTTTCCGTGAAGGACAAGAAATGTTTAAAATCAAAATAAAAGCGAAAGAATGGCATTTCGCTTTGTATCTCAAACCGACCTATGCTAGTGTCAGTGAACCACTCACTGCTTATTGCTCTTCCGACCTGCTTGGCTGCTTGTAGTCTTACAATTTGTTGGTGTCGCCCTCAGTATAAAATGTTTATGAGAGATTGCTGATGACTGGTCCTTATTATACTGTAGGTGAAGATTAATGCAGCAGAACATCCCAGGTCTGCGCATGCGTGAGAAGTGCAAGTTGGGTTAAAGACTATCGGTAGTGACCATAAATATTCAAACGACGTCTGAATGTACTCATGGAGGGATTAAAATTGTTTTGTGTTAAAATCAAGACTGTCTCTTACTTTAGAGAAGCCCCTCCACACAAAGTCTATAAGTAAAGCTGTGACAGATGACTGCACTCGAGGCACAAACGAGGAAAGTTTACGAAAAGCACGCCATCAAACACGCAAACAAACAATATGGCGAAGCAAACATCTTAACAGACAGAAAACGAAATTCAAGGGATAAGATGGTCTTGGGTATGTGGGTATGCTCCGGATCACCATCAGAGCACAAGACAACGACTTTGTCTGCTGTCGTCACTGTGGTGGGTCCATAAGTAACCATAACTCGCTTCCATCAAGCGGCGGAAGCACGTGACCAGACACATTGCCCACGATGGTCCTGCAAGGGTGCGTGGAAGGTGGTCGCCGTCGGTGCAAGCAAAAGATTGGTTTGTGAATGTCAAGGAATGGAACATCCCTTGGTATGTTTAGTTAGTAGGGAAAGTGCTTCAACCTCGCGATGATTACCAACTATGGAGGGGAGGGAGGGCAAAGAAAACCGGAGTACCCAGAGAAAACAGGTGTCACATACAGAGTGTTCCGAGACGAGATTCGAACCCTCGTTCTTTTCACCACAGTGCTGACAACCTCTACACTCTTTCTTGAAAGCATAGTCATGTGACCTTATCTGTAAGCGGGAACATTTTTTTCCCCTAGTGGCACTGGACATTGTCGTGTGGGGGTCTTATCTGTAAGCGTCAACGGATTGTAGACATTGTCGTGTGGTGACGCTATCGACAAAACAAGACAGACATGCCCTCCTGTCACGCGCTCGAGCGTTGAGGAGGGGGAGAGAGCATGGACAGGGATAGGACAAGGACCACCAGCGTGCCTCTCAAGTGACGATGAAGATGGTGACTCACTGTGACACTGAGTAGGAGGAAGGGGAGCGAACAGTTCTCAAAAATACGAGAGCGACAACTGCTGACCGGAGTGAAATCATGTCGGTCTTCGCATCCTTCCTCACTCTTTCCACGATGGAGTGTT
This sequence comes from Pomacea canaliculata, assembly GCF_003073045.1. Classification (NCBI taxonomy): domain Eukaryota; kingdom Metazoa; phylum Mollusca; class Gastropoda; order Architaenioglossa; family Ampullariidae; genus Pomacea; species Pomacea canaliculata. Next base: position 3,219,348 of record NC_037595.1, on the reverse strand, counting down.
GAAGAATAAAGAGAAGAATGAAGTTTAACAGGTTACAACTCCATCATGACTTCACACGACGCTGACAGGACATCACTGTGACAGGACAGGACGAAAACATGACAGGACATGTCTGGACGCTGCAAGTGGAAGATGACTGGACATGACATGATTAGACTGACTGTACATGGCTGTGACAAGATGTCACAACACCACAGCCCTCCACCATACCAAGACATGACTGACAGGACCCGACACGTCACTCACTCGGCGAGGCAAGTACAACTTCTACAAGGCTAAACCTCGGATTAAGGTCAATCACTTTGTTGTGTACTCAGGGTAATGATGTGGGGGCGGTGGGGCTCGGGGAGGATGAAGTGGAGTAGAGAAAAAAACCCACAAAGACCGATTTGTTAAAATAATCCATTATCTTCGGGGTGCGCGCGCACGCACGCTACACAAATGCCAGGGCAAGCGTGTCATCAGAGATGTGACTGGTTGCACGAAGTCACATGACTCGGGGGGTCACGAGGCAAAGGATGACCGAGGTTTCCAAACGTCAATACGGGTTTTTTTTCCTTTGGCTGTAGGCGTTTGGTGTCTTTCTTGACAGAAAAAAACAGAGAAACTCTTCGTCAAGTTAATTTGGAGTTGCTGTTTACACAAGCGCGTGCAGGGGCAGCTACGTCACTGATCACGAACTAGAGGAAATAGATGATTAGCCGGTAATATACCTGTAGACGACGTGTGTGCTACCTGCTGGAGGTACGTCCACCGTCACGTTGCCATCTACACACCTGACGTGAAATCCCTCCATCTGTCGACGACCACCCGACGATGATCACTCGTCTGCAGGAAGCGATTGTCCACGTCATCAGGTACATCTGAGCCTCACAGCATCGCAGACACCTTTCACCCCGACCGCCGAGAGGCTCGAACACCTCAAACTACGAAATCGCACATTTTCAAACATTTAAACAGCAACTGACGCTGTCAGGAGCAAAAGTCAAGGGAAATAACCCTGCAGAGATTTCCGGCAGGAGTGAGCACCGTTTGACATTTCCTTGGAAGCGAGGGTCGAGTTAGAAGATAAAACTGACCTTTGGAGGCCGGGGCATCCATCACACGCAGCCACCAGGAACAAATATCACCAGGTTTGGCGGATCTCTCCCCCCCCCCTACCTACATCCCCCTCCTCACTACCTCCTGCAATAAAAACACTTATCGTCGGGGTTGATAATGTCGGCCCGGTGGCAAATCGTTGGAAGACTGAGGGACGAGAGAGGAGGGAGGGAAACCATCTTTGTAATTGTGATGTTTTTCCAGTTTGATGGCTACCTAGCTGCCTGACCTCTTGCGTAGTTCCTGCTGGAGTCCTCCGTCGCTTAGCAACGCTAGTCTCTTTTTCTGCGTCACAGCTGCTCTTGTCATGGTTACTGCCCCTTCGCGGCACGTGACTCGCTACCGACCCTCGCAAAATCTCGTGACCTTTCGTTTGGGGTACTCTCGGCGTTTTCACTGTTGTTGTTGTTTATTTGAACAGACGCACGGCGATGAGCGATGACCAGGTCATCGGCAGAGCAAGAAGGGGGTCGGTGCTGGTGGTGATCGAGGTTTTTATGGGGGAGGGAGTTGTTGAACGTTGTCGCCATGTCAACACCATGTCGCCATGCTGTCGCCCTTGCTTGGTGTTGCTCTCAGCTGACACCGTCTACAGTCCCTGGTGTTTATGGTCACGTGCCAGGTGACAACCTGTGCACCAACCTGCCTCTCAGGTGGGATTGTAGGACAATAAATATTCTCACCATGGACGTAACGGTGATGTGAGAGGGAGGGGGACATCGTCACAACCCTCATCACTCTCCAAAGTTGTCTTCAGAACATCCTCCTCTCTCTGCCCCACTGTCTCAGTATTTGTCTCGGTCTCTACCTTTTTCTCTCTCTCTCTGCGTCTCAGTTAATCCGTCTCTGTCTCATTGTTCTCTCTCTTTTGTCTCTGTGATGGAGGGTGTGTCTCTGTCTCGCGAGGTGGGTCTCGTCTCTCGCTCGCTGGTTTCCTCGCCGCCCTAACGAGGCGGTGGCAGATGTCTGCAAATGAGATGAGGCCCACAGCTCCGCGCCGCACACAGGCGTTAACGAGTGTGACTTCTGACCTTTCTTTCACTACCTTTGACCCAGCCAAGCAGCGGAGGGGCTGGCGAGCTTGTCCTGGGTAAAGTCTGAGGACGGTGTCAATGCCACGATCTCCTCATGTTGGGTCATAGGTCAACAAAGTCAGCACAGCTCCGAGGCCATCTGACATCTTGCTCTTCTTTTTCATCCGCTTGTCTTCCTGCATCTACCCGAGCGACTTGAGGGACGAGCGCAGTCAGCAGGCATTTATTGGATTCTCTTGTTTGTTTACATCACTCATTGATGTTTATTTGTATCACTGCTGACATATCTACAGAATTCCCTGCAATCGTCTACTGGATGTGCTTCTTTATTCATTATTGTATCGATGACACATCTCAGTCGAAGGATGAGGAGGATGAAGTCATACAGTCCTTCAGCCAACTGCCAGGAAAACGGAAGGAAGAAGTGTGGCGAAACGGTTTCTGGACCATGTGGACCGCGAGGGAGGACAGTGTCATCTTCAATAACAGAAAGAATGAAGAGAAAAGTTAGACAAAAAAAGTGTAAAGATTTGGTTAGTGTAAATTAACAAGAACTATTCAGTACGAAGGCACGATGCTACCACCGGTAGGTCAGCTGCAACAAAAGAAGACAACGAGCATCTTATTATTTGTTTCTCTCTCATGTCGGCGAGGACTGTGCGCATGCGCAGTAAAGCGGAACTGGAACGTCAGTACTTAGCAAACAGAGGGAAAGGTGGGAGGGATGGTTGAGGTGGGGGTTGAGGCGACAGACGGAAGTAGGTGCAGCTGTGTGGCGGTTCCTTTGAAGCGGACGAGGCGCGTGCGAAAGTGATCACGTGCCGACGGTTGCCCCCACAGGCCAGCCATCCTAGGGAAGCGGTTGAGGGGGGGGGGGGAAGAGGGCGGGTGTGGGTGGTTGGTGCGGGGGAGTGAGGGGGAGTGGAAGAGGATGGGGAAGTAAGGGACTAGACCTAGTGGCTCCTGGTAGCGCTAAGGTAATCAGTTTGTCAAGCAGACGACAAAGGTGGAGCGGCACGTGAACGTGACCTGCGGGTGCACAGTCCTGCTAGCTGCGTGCTAACTAAAGCTGTCAGCTAAAGGAGGTAGACAATCCTAGTACTTAGTTAATTGTTAGTGCCATTGGTGTGTGGAGTTCAATGATTTGCCTCGTTACATGCTTTGTCTGTGGGGCGGTATCTTCTATCACCAATACAGCGAGGGTTGGCGGTCCTGGGTTCAGATCTCGTCTCGGCCACGCATTTCTTCTCTGCTTACAGGGATGCTGTGATACAGTCTTAGTTACTGGCTCAGCGAGAAACACCAATTAATCCACCACCACCTTGTCTCATTATGTCACATGGTTTGTGTTTTGTGTATCATTGTTAGTATTTTTAATATTTCACTTTTTGTGTTTTTATTTAGTTGTTGCTGAGCGCAAAGTGTGTGGGGTGAGATGTTGCGAGACAAATTGAGTCGCCACGTGCTGTTTGTTACGTCACGTGGCTGTGTTGCGTTCAGTGAGGTGGTTAGGCTCATTACCTCCCATTATTGCCAAGTTACAGTCTCACTATGTGACGTGGTGGGTCACACTAACGGAGGGTTTAACCGACATCCACGTGCTCAGCACGAGCGAGAACACAGGCAGACAGACCTTGTGATTAGGAAACGTATTCTGTGCACACACACACACGCACTCACACACACACGCACACACACACTCACAAACATACACGCACACACACTCACACACATACACTCACATACACGCACGCACGCACACACACATACTCAAATGATTGCAGAAAGGGAGAACCAAGAGCGCATGACCCTCGAACACACACTCCAAACCAAGTTTGTCTTTTCTTCCTCTGAAGAAACTGTGTCACGTGACTGCAAAGCCCGGATCAGCAGCGGCCGACCTTCGTTGTGGTTGTAGTTGTTGTCGCCGGTGTGTTTGGCCTCCGTCTCACAGTCTGCGGACTTGTGTAAGAGGTTTGTGATTGGGAGAGGGGTGGGCTTGCGGGATGGAGGTGAATTGTTTAGAGGATGAGCCCGGCAAATAGGTTTAGAACGTCGACAGGGAGGAAGCGGCAACAGGAAGTTGAGTTTTTTAAATGCAAAAGACGGTTAGTGAGGGAGAGGATGTTCAGGAAGCTGACAAAGCAGCTCTTCTTCCTTCCGCTGGCAACAGGAGAAATGAGTTGCGTGGCTTGTCCATTACCTGAACACAGACCCTGGCGTCACGCCCTGACCTCCCACCCCACACACACCCCTCCACCCGACTTGCCTGCACCCTCCTACCTTGGCCTTACCTACCCAACCCCTCCTGCGCCAAACCCTGTGCACACCTATGATGGGCTTGTAGCCCACCTCCACATCTGCTGGCAACCATTTGCAAGCCATCAGACCACAGCTCCGCTTGGCCTCCTTCTCTCTCTCCATTTCTTCTCTCCGCTCTTTTATCTCTCTGACATTATTTCTCTCTCTCACACACACACACCTCTAGTTCTGTCTCATACCTTGATCTACATTTCTCTCTCCATCATATCTCTCGCTCATTCTCATCCCCTCTCTAATCCTCTTTCATCTCTCTCTCCTTTTATTCATCCCTCTCTACCTCTCCCTTTTTCCAATTTCTCGAAAGTTGCCTCCCCTTTTGAGCTCGGCTGTGTTCTGCACTGAAGACAGGAAACGTGGGACCCTGACTTCCTGTTCGTCGTCGGCCATTAGTATTTTAAGCTCTCGGCGTGGAGCAGAAGACATCTTGATTCAATATTCTTTAAAAATCTTCTGTTTGCTTTCATCCTTGTTTCTCTCGTGAAGCATCTCGCGCCTATGACATAAAAGGAAGGATGGATAATAAATTGAAGTGGGCGGAAGACAGAGGGAAAAACGTTTGTAAGGACGTGGGGTACAGGCCGCTTGTCAGACCCTCATGTCACAATTTGTCTTCATTCAGTTTTTCTTGTAATTTTTATCTGAGACCAGTCCACAGCGGACTCGAATCCTCCTCCAACCTGACTCTCATTTGAAATAATTAGTGTAAGGAAACAAAAACTAAAAATAACTGAGCAAAGGGACTCACGGTTGCGCCTACTTGCAGTTCGAAACTGCGAAGGGGGAAGAAAATGTAGAAAAAAAATGATCTCCTTTTCCCCTTAACTTTTATTTTAGCATTTTGTTCGTTTTATTGTTCAGGTGGGGAGCTGTTCACATCTGCAGGTAATAATCGTTGCGTTCACTTTACAGGTAAGTACAGTCTGCTCACACCTGCACTTGTTGGATTGTGGCGAATACTCTGCCAGTGCGCATGCCCTAGAGTTGATTTGAGAGAGAGAGAAAGGGGGAGTGACTGGATGAGTGGAGGAGGTTTCTTTGTTACCTGGAGTATTGTCTCATGTTGGTATTGTCCATCAGTTGGTTCACTGCGGTGCCAGATATATATATATATAAACACTGTAGATATATTCAGTCTCAGACACCCAGGCGCCACACTGGGAGGTTGCAGGACCGAGCGGCGTGTGGACTGAAGGTATTTGCAGGTTTGAACCTCCCCCAGCAGGTGCAGCCTAGACAACGGGGGATATAGGGCTACACCACCTCTACCTCAGTCATGGCTTTACATGTTAAACTATTTCACTAGCACGGTGTCGTGTGAAATGCATGGATATATTTAAAGAGGATTGTGGAAGCAGGCACAGTCAGAATATATGTATGACCCACCCCGACCCTGGCCCAAAGCTTAAGATGTGATTCTTCACTAAGTGAAGAGGTACTGAGAGAGAGAGAGACAAATGAAAAATCTTTATCTACGAAGGCATCAGAATTAGCAAAATAATGTTGTTTACAGCTTAGCCCTATCGAGCTAAACATCTAAACGAACATCATCCTATGCAACTGTTTGCTTGCCTGTTTGTCTATGTCAGTCTGTTGCTGTTTCTCGGCGCGGGTTTGTCTGTTTCCTCCACTGTCTTTATTTTTATCCATCTCTCTCTCCACTACCATCTATACCCTGCACCGAACTGCACTAAGAGCAAGAAGTCCCTGAGACACAGCGCCAGTCAGTCCGCCATTTCCCTACAAGTTCTTGGTATCTTAGTGCATCACGTGTTTCACGGAAGTTCCACGTAAATTCCACGTAAGGGATAGGTCCAGAAAAGCAGCCACTGTAACGTCTGTAACAGCCCCTCATCCCATCAGCGGCCTGACAAAGCAGCTGGGAGGGTCTACAGCAGCCCTTGTCTGGTCTTCAAGGGCTGGCCTTATGAGCGCAGCCCCTGCAACCACAGAACAAAGAAAGATTTATTGTCGGCGCCAACGTGATTTGGCCCCTGGACTGACCAGCACACAGCGGCCTTTCTTCTCCTCCTCCCATCACACTGCCCCCGTCACAGAGTATTTATAGATGTTTCCTGTCATTCTTCCTCACTAGAGTGGTTTGGAGAGGGATTCCGCACAAAAATAAGTTTTTTAAAATTTTGTAGCGTGGGACTACCTTTGCTCACCTTGCGGTCGTACAGCTTACCGCTAATGTTTAGTGACGTACAACGTACTGCTAATGTTTAGTGACGTACAACTTACCTCTAGCGTGTAGTGACGTACAGCTTACCTCTAGCGTGTAGTGACGTAGTGGGGCTACAGACAGAGAGCGTAGTGCGTTCTTTCTTTCCATAAATCACATTCGGTTTAGTTGCCAACGCAACCCCGTTGCCCCGTTCAACATTTTTAGCGTTTATCTCTCATTCGTCCCTTCTTTTTTAACCTTCCTTCCTGCTGTTCACCTGTATCTCCAGGAGCGCCGCGAGACCATCTGCTTGCTCGTTCATGCCCCACCCCACCTCCCCTACATGCCTCCCCCTCCACCTTTCTCCATCCTTTTCGTTCCTCCCCCGGTACAAAAAATGTGTGTGGAGGGGGGAGGAGGCGAGGGGGAGTCTGGAAGAACCATTATTATCGCGCTGGGTGATGGCTCGCACGTTCTTCCACAGAGGTGTGAGCAAATTAAAGACAGAAGTCAGGCCGGCAACTGTAAAGTTTGTAAAATTACAGCCGCCAGTGACTGACACCACAGCTCGGCCTTCCTCCGCGTGCACGTGATCATCGAGCTTGAAACACAGGTGAGAATACATTTTATTATTGAGTTGAGTTCCGATAAACACACAAATAATGTACGTCAGCCCCTTGATAGTGTGTCAGCTCTGGATGCTGCTACTTCTCTCTCTCACAAACACACATGCACTCAACATACACATTACACTCACGCACACACAGATAATTACACACACACACTGACGTACACACAAGCACTGCCATCAGTTCCAAGCTCAAGCCTCCCTTCTCCAGGTCGGCGCCGGCAGATGTCACGTGACTGTGGAGGTCTGACAGAGCACGTGCGCACGAACGAGCTGCGCCATCTGGCGGCACGTGCTGCAGGCTCCGCGCATCAACCTTCGTCTGCCGCCGCCTTCATTACCTGGCGCCCTGCTCCCTCCTTCAGGCGTCTCCTCCTTCCCCATCTTCCTTCTTCATTGTTTCTTGATCATTTGTTTCCTCTTTTTCTTTCTTTTTTTCTGCTTTATTTTCGATCTTCGTGCCGGTAAAATATTCGCGTAGCTCAATTCATCGCCAATGGAAGTCGATTGCGGATTGGTATTGTTAGAACTTAATTTGCAAACAACCAAAACCCTCCATTGTTTATTTTTTCCAAAAAAACCTTTAAATTGATGAGTTGATGAACAAATCTGTTCAGCGACAACGAAGGACGACCGAAGTCTGCTACTGTGTTTCCTCTCCTGCCAGGCCGCAAGGTCAAAATAAACAGACCTGTGACCCGGATGATGGCACGACCTCTGACTCTGCATGATAAACAGACCTGTGACCTGAATGATAAACAAGCTCCTCACCTGGACTCGACAAGCTGCCAGCCGCTCAGTCCCTCCGGAGCCCAGCATGGCGGCGTGTGATGCTGCAGACAGGAGGAGGATGATTGACAAATGAACAACTTTACAGAGTAGGGCTTGGTCATGTGACTGTCAGCACACCCATCGGACCGGCTAGTTAGGCAGAGAGGACAATAGTTTGTATATAAGTAACAGTTCATGTCTGATGTAACGTTTCAAACTATCGTCTTTAGTTTCTCTACTTTTTTTTTTTTCTCGTCAAAGTACTTTGTGTAATTACACAACATTTCAAAAACATTCTTGAACTTCCTCACGGCATCTTCAAAAAAAAAAAAAAAGAGAGACTCTCATGAAAACTACCAAAAGAATGTGACTGCCAGGAGTTCAAAGAGCTTCTACTTTTATGATAATTACCGCCCTTTACGGAAGCGAACAGCACTCATTACCTCCCTTATAATCCAGGTACTTGAGTTCCGTCCCCCCACTGAATAAGACTTCCTCTCTGTACTTGAAGAAAGAAAAGAGATGTAAAGATTTTTCTATCAATAAAAATATTAGCAGACAGGAAAAATGTTATTTATGGTGTTCATTAATTATCTTATATAAACAAAATATTGCCTCTCTGGTCGGTCCCAAAGATTCTAGGAACAAAAAAAAAGTCCAGAGAATGAACACAATCACTACTCGTACCCCGTCCAAAAGAAAAGAAACATCAAACCATGGCTAAACTATGGTTGCCCAAGCAAAGTTCTGCTGAAAGTAATCAGAATTACATCAAAGCCACGGATGAGGAGCTGCTCGCACAGTTGAACTGTAGCATCCTGATACAAACAACATCGACAACAACAGCAAGGTCTCTTCCACAATTTAACTAAAAGAAAGGTAAATGTAGATCAAGGTTGAACTTGTGATGGCATTCCTCAGGAAGCGCGTGCTTGAACCCTTTCTTGCTATCCCCTACACTTCCTTAAATCCGTTCCTTTCTACCTCCGGGTTTTAAAAAAAAAGCAACCAACAAGACAAAACAGAAAAATCCGGTATACCCCTGCACCGCCCACAGCCCCCAACCCCCGACACACACACACGTGGTCAAAGTCACTCTTAGAGAACTTTACTCAACTTTAGCATCAAACCCTGAAGACTTTTACCTGTTGCTGTACCTGACTTCTCTAAGACACACGTGGCGCTTGCTGATTGGTTCTCAGGGTTTGTTTCCCGAACTCTGTCATCTCTGGTCTAAATGTTGAGAAAAACATCAGCACAAACGCTGGCCTACATTTCTTACCGGATGTAGAACAAAAGACGTGCGCACTTCAAGTACGAGCGCTACGGCGTGCATGCGCACTGAGACCTGTGTAGTGCGCATGACAAAGATGGCCTCCGTCCAACTGCTTAGAGGGCCAATCTCACACCCACACACACACGCACACACCCTTAAAGGTCAGAACAGACTACCGAGAAAGCTGTGCCCGTGATAAACACCCAACATTCAACGATGACGATGATACGGAAGATGATACCCGAAGATGAAAAGGATGGCAACGCAGGATCTTCGAGTCCGTCACTCACCGCAGCGCTATCGCGGAAACCCTTTATTTAAAAAGAGGGTGAGTGGAGGGCGGGGTGGAGGGCGGGGTGAGGGGGAGAAAGGAAAGAAAATGGCAGGAAAAAGTGAAGGCGGAAGTAACTGCTGAGGAAAATTGAAGCAATCTTCGGTGTGTCAAGAGGCGGCAGGAAGATGAGACGCCGGAGGAAAAAGACAAGAAAACCGTTTGGCCGGTAGCGCCGCCTGCCTCCGTCTTCTGAAAAAATTGTCTCCCTTGCTCATTACAGACCACTTGTAATGCTCTGAAATTGTCGGACGGAGTGTGTCGCTAAAACTCACAAAAATATCACAAAAATATCACAAAAATATCACAAAATGTTCACAGGCTCTTGGTATGTTTTTTATGACTCGTCATTAACAATCGTAGTATGAAACTAACCCTGAATAAAGTTCGACACTTTTTTCTTCCTAACTCCATATTTTTCATTATCTCGCACACATACACAAACATGCAAAGCTGTAGTGTTCTCTCCCCTCACACAAACACACAAATGTTTTCTAGTTTTCACTCTTACACGTATATGATCTATCTTTTTATCTTCTCTCTCTCACACACACTATCTCTCCCCCAAGTGAGATTTTTCATTCACACACAAGCATGCAAATGCTTTAGTGTTGCCTCTTCCTTACACACAAATACACATACCTTGTGGTTCCCTCGTACTCGCGTATTATACTTACCTCGCTCCACACAATCACACACAATCACACACACAATCACACACACAATCACACACAAGCTCATCTACCCCGCGTACTGTACCCGCCCGTGTGACGGATGGAGGGAGGGAACGTGCAGCAGGCGCGCGCACCCAGACGTCAAGATGCTGCTGACATCACGTCTAGTCAGCTGACACGCGCAGCACGTGCAGCCCCGGCCGCCAGGTGAGCGCCGCGCATTCCGCGTCTTGGAGAGGCCGTGACGTCACAAGTACCAAAACAGAGCAGGGGGGGGGGGTGAGTAGAGCTCCCCAGTTCCTAGACACGGGTATGAAGCTGGGGTGGGGAGGGGGAGAAACGTTGGCTACCCTCCACTCTTCTCTCTCTCTCACACACGCACGTTCTCTCACTCACTCACAGCTGAAGTTCATTAGTCTCGTCTATATTTCCTTCCTGACTCTGTCCCCCCCCCCCCATCGCCCCCAAGGCTTTTATCGTAGTTTGTCTTTTCTGGGTACTACTCTTCAGACATGGGTGGGGTGGAGGGAAGGGTTGGGTGACTGAGGGGGGAGAGGGAGGGAGGATGATTGGAAGCATGGTGCCAGAGTGAAAGTGTGAGACCCAGCAGGAACGATAACCGTGTTTGACCGCTGGCGCGTGCTTTCTCTCCCCCGTCCTCAGTAGATGCCTGTGAGTGATAGCAGCTCTCTCTGTCTCTGTCTCTCTCTTTCTCTGTGATAGCAGCTCTCTCTGTCTCTCTCTCTCTGATAGCAGCTCTCTCTGTCTCTCTCTGTGATAGCAGCTCACTCCTTCTATAGCAGGAGAGGGCAAAGTCTCTGTGTGTAGCTGTGCGTGCATTGCAGTTTTGTGCGCATGCCTGGTGCTTGTTTTTGTTGTTGTTGTTGTGTACCCGTGAGTCTGTAGCTGTTGTGTACGTGTGGACGCCTCACGACCAGTTTGCTCATCCGTATCAGAACCTCAAGTCCACTGACAACATTTCACCAGGCTACCTTTAGTCACAGACCATGACACACACTCACAAACACTAATTATTCGCGTGCACACACACACACACGTACACACAACCCGAGGAAACAAATAAACAATAGTTTTACAATTATTACTTTAAAAAGTTCATCGTGACTCTGCCATCAACGCTGAAAGAAAAGAAGAAGAAAAAAAAGCCGATGGCGTTTCCAAGACAACCAGACTAGTCATTTGCATACAAATACCTTCTCCTCCCCTCCCTCAAAGCCCCAGCCCCCACAACTGTAAGTACGACTGGTTAGCAACCCGAGAACAACACCAGAGAGCGCGACTGCAGCCTCCTCCCCAGGTTACGACTGCGCGCGCAGAACAAGCGGCTGAAGATCAAACGATGCGCCCTCCGTCATCTCGCCTCGGCCTTCTCACCTCGCCCTCCTCCTCCTCTCTCTCGGTGCAGCAGAACCCAGCAACGCCTGCCCCACCTTCGCCGCCAACGAACCCAGCGACGTGCGCGGCCAGAGTTGCGGTCCCTGGCGGAGGGCGTCGTTGTTGTAGCGGCCGCCGCCATCAAAGTAACGGAGGCCACGGTAATCGGCTCTGGCCCCACATGAAACAGCCTCTGCACCTTTTAACTGGGGTTAAAGAAGCTTAATCATGTCTTTTTTTCTCTTTTGAGGTGGTGGAGGTGGTGGAGGAGTGGGAGGTGGTGCTGGTGTGGGAGGGACCCAGAAGCCCTCGTCGTGTGACGTGTGAGGAATGAATGGGGAGAGGGAATATTTTGTCAGGATTTTTCTCCCTGACACTGGTATTTGCTGTTTGTTGTTGCAACTGGTTCTGGTGCCGAAAGATTGTGTTGTTTGACAATCCACCCACGTTGACTGATTGCTTGATTGATGTTCACATTTTGTAGAACTTCCATGTGAATGAACATGTGAAGGGGGACAGTGATGGGGGAGTATCTGGTGAGTCGTTACACACCCTCCGAGTTGCTACCAACGACTTTTTGACCATTCCTCTCGCCGATGGTTTCTTCCAGAAATCTCTGATTGTTTGATAGTCTTGCGTGTACACATACATAAGTCAGGGCGTACATACATACACTCATAAGCGCGGACAGATACACCAACACGCATGTACACACGCCCACACATGTATATACACCTTACTTATCTTTTCTCTCCGTTTTGTTTTTAATCTTGTTGTTGGGTCACATAATAACCCAAGTATTACACATTGATGGCCGGCAGTTTATAGTTTCTTATTCCGTGCACGACTGTTTATTTACAGCTGTGTGTAAAGAGCGTGGGGGCGAGGTGGTCTTGTGAGTGCGACTCTCCTCCAGCCTCCATCTTCCTCTCCCGAGCCTGTAACAAAAATGGCGAACGGAACTGCGCGCGGCTACAAAAAGCTGTATGGCTGTATTAAACGAGAATTCGGAATGCAAATTATGAGGCAGTCTGCCAAAAATGATTTATGTCGCCTTCTATTTTTTAATTTACTTTTGCCACCTCACTTTTTCCTTCAAGGATAATCGTAAAGACAGGGGGTGCTTGGGGAGGGGGAGGGTATCCCTGGTCCTGCTTTAAAGACGATGAGGGAGGAATGGAGGAGTTTTTTGGGGGGTCTGGAGGGGGAGGTTGTTTGTTTTTGCAGTGGCAACCACGCTGCGTGCCGACACTACCTTCCTCTGTCTTCTTCACTTGCTGCTACCCTTCCACCTCCCACCCGGGCACCCTTCGCTCTCGTTTAACTTTCTGCACCATATCTTCACCTCCCTGTTTTTGAGCCAGGTCTATCATCTCTTATCTTCTATTACCTGCAGGAGAATGTGGAGCCTGGGTTTGGAGGGGATTTCGCTGGTTGTGGAAAGGGATTCAACTTACACCCCACGACACGTGACTTCGGGAGGTTGCCGAGGGCTTAGAGGGGGGAGGGGAAAGCTCGGAGGGTTGGGAGAACCAGAATACGATCGCTTCGTACTGACGTTCGCCTTTGATACTCGCTGATAGATGGACTGCGCAGCTGTCAGACATGCAGCTGCACGCAACGAACGCACGCTCGAGCACGCGCGCTGTCAGACGCATCGCGCACACGTGCTTCGTTATCTGAGCGTGTGTGAGTGTGTTGACGATTACCTAATGAGACTCAAAGCGAGGCCATCGCCAGCCCCCAGCAGGTTCCCATGGGAAAATGCGGCCAAGCGGCAAACACGGGACTGAACTCAGCAAAGACCTTATTTACCTCAGCATTGATCACTGAACACAACTCACCCCTTGACACCATCCTCAGGTCTCCGAGACAGAATTAGGTTCGAACCCGACATTCTGAGAAAATGATCGCGAGGTTTAGAGTCCAGAGTGCAGGATAGTCATAAAGAAAGAAATAAATAACCGCATTGGATTGAATTCTCACGGCTTTCGTCACGTGACAGCTACTTCTAATTTATTTTTAAAAAGCTAGGGAAAACAAAATTTCAATAAGAAATTAATAGTGGGTGACTGGCAACCGGCCCATTACCCACCAGTAAAAATGATTTAATAGGGTATTGTCTTCCATTGGATACAGTGAACCATAAAGTTTACTTTCAGTTTTAAAGCAGACAGAAGGTTTTTATTTTGAGTGAAAATCGTTGAACGTGACTTCATCTCTTTACAGTTTCCTCGAAGGGCGATAAATCTTTTTCCGAAACCCTGACCAATCGCCATTAACATTGTTCAGTCAGCTACACAATCAAAACATAATTTCTGGAAAGCAATTTCAGTTGAAAAAGGAGGTGTGTGCTTTCCTTTAGGATTGGGGTCAACGAGGGACAGCTTGACCTCTCGCGCCTGCGCTGAGTCGTCATGGCGTAATCACGACCTGTGACGTCAGTCAGTTGACAAACAGTAAACCACGTGATTGTAGGTTTAGCGATCGCTTTGCTTGCCTCCCTGGGTTCGCTCACGTTTAACAAATAAAAACTAGAAATAGACACACAGGCATAACAATAACAATGTCAAAACAAAAAGTTGATTGTGTGTAATCCATCCTTGTACAGAGTGTTACATCACGTGACCCAAGTTTCAGGCTTAAAAGAATCGGGTGACTGCTAGCCCGCGGTTACCCTTGGGTTGGGTCCTCAGACACCTAGCGGTCTACCCATGAGTCACTCCAAGTGCCGCCCACTTGAGTCCCTAAAATACCCTGCCCCTGTTACCCTGCCCCCTGCTGCCCTGCCGCCTACAAGAGACGAGATGACTCGAATGTGATCGCCAAACTCAGGATCACCGCCCCACCGATCGAGCTAAAAACAACACAGGGGAACGCTTTGGCGAGAAAAGGGGCTGGGGAGGTAGGCAGGATGAGAGACAGAAGGAGGAACACAGGGCAGTAAATACGTAGAAGACGCACGGCATCATTATGGCATCATGGCATCATCACAGCATCATGTCATTACGGCATCATGGCATCATCACAGCATCATGTCATCACAGCATCATCATGGCATCATCACAACATTATGTCATCACAGCATCACATCATTACGGCATCACGGTCGTGACTGAAGAGAGTTGTACCGCGCACTGACTTCCTAAATAACATTTTACTGCACTGACTTACCTGTCATTAATAGAAACTATTCGCCACTAAATCTTGAAAACTTGGTGCAGCGTTGGCATCATCCACGTCGGTTATTCACAAGGACCAACCCCCCGTGGGGTTTACAGCTCAACCTGTGCAGTGACGTCATCCCACAAACGCTCTCGCCGAGCGCTCGGAACACGATTTGGAAGTTTTATCGTGAATCGCATCTTTGCACAGTAAACTCTCGGGGCGCCTACCTGTGTGTGTCATCGTCTGCCTCCTGGTTTTATGGAACATTAACCCCCTCATCACTTGTTCCCTTCCTCCTCCACTTTGTCTTTCCTGTTCATTCCATCTCCAATTCCCCGCTGACCCCTCCTCAACTCTTTGTCTGTAAGTCATGCGTTGGCTTATTTTCATTTCTATATCCACCTCTTTGTCTGCTTTTTCTTCTTTTATTTCCGATTCTGTATGTCTGAATGTGTTTTGCATGTCAATGTACCTACCACCGGGGTAAGAGGACAGCCGAGTGCTAGAGCGCGAGAGTCCAACTAAGTGTCGCTGGTTCAACACCCGGGTCGCGCAGCATACTTTCCCCCAGTCGATCCTTACGAGAATGGGTACCTGACTCTCTAACTAATTACTCAGCGTGATCACGTGTTTGATAATAAGTGTCACATTCAGAAGATTCATAAGGTGAGACGTGATACAGTCTTAAAATATAAAACGTAAAATGTTTAGACACACCTAACCACTTGTATCATATTTTATTTTAGTGCAAGACGCAGTTGGATTACGTTCCACGTAACTGTTACAGTCATCCCTGTCATTAGAACTCACCTTCACCTGTCATTTCGAGGCTGTGAACATCTGCTAAGGTATGCAGGGACAGACAGGTATACATGTAGTAATAATACTGGTATTTTATACCTCGCGTTTTTGTCCTCAAGAAATATAAACTCATTGGGAATATTCCACGACAGCTACGACTCAAAATCACTCAGCCGTGACGGACAACGAAGCTCTGATAATAAAAGATTTAAAACAATGACCGAGAGCTTGTGGTGGAGGGTGGACGGTCCACTACTACCCAACCACCCCACGGATCAAAATGTTTTGTTGGCAACTTGATGAGGATGGTGAAGTAGGAACTATTAAAAAATGTTATCGCCTTTTACAATGTAAACCACGTCACTAGGGATCGGGTGGAATTCCTCTGTTCACCTCCAACGGCTTTCTTCCAACCGTCCATCAACAGACGACTGCTGGCTGGTCTTCATTGTCCTACTAACGGGCCGTCAGACGTGCAGGACAAAGTGTTCTGAAGGCTGATGTGATGATATATCCAGGTGGGCAAAGCTTTCTTCTTGTTGGCAGGTCTCAACGTTCTAAACTATGCGGGTGGCCAGTAACATTCCAAAAGCACACGAGTCACGTGACTGTACAACAATCCTGGTGAAAGTGGGATACAAACATACGCACATCGTGATGTTCACTTCACAAATTGAATGTGAAAAGTAAAGCCGTTGGAATCGTTCACAAGCCTTTCAACATGTGGCGGCGTGTCCGATGTGGCGAGTCACAGAAGAACTGCGGCCAAACGCTCGTCTGCCATCCTCGATTTCAAGAACTGGACGGTTTGAAAAAAGTCCCCCAATGTCAATGAGTTCAGAGTAAGAAGAGTTGAAATTTTCTCTCCTTCACTCGGGTAGAAAAGAAATCACGTTTCCATTCAAACGCGTTCACGGCAAATATCACTCATGGACAAGAATGTTTTACCCTGCAGACACGCTCGGACTCTGTTGTTAGCCTCGTTGTCACTCGTGTACTTTGTGTGACTGTGACGTGTTGCCGATTTCTAACGACAAGTCGTGTTTGATTAATTAACTCAGGTGACGTCACAGGAGCACGAGGCAGGTGACATCACACAAGGCAGCTGTGGGTGTGTGCGTGCCATGATGCTGCAGTGCGTGCTTTCAGTTTTTATCTCCACACAACTCACATTCTTGTGGTTGAGGCGCTGATCTGAAACTAATGAGACTGGCGAGGTGGGCGTCAATCCGTTCATGTCACGTCACCTACACGTCACGTCACGTGACAGTACAAGCGGTTAGATGGCTGTGGTAGCTTTAGACATTTGGTATTTGACTTTTCAGTTTATTATTTCACTCCATGAGGGTACAAAGACACTTTTACTACGCACAACGAGCTGTCGCCCGGTGCAAAGCTTGATCACGCACAAAGATAGAAGATAAATAAAAGTGAGTAACAAGGTCTATCACTCTATCCTGTAGGCTCAGACCGGTTGATAGATTTGGAGGGCAGAGGTCATAGAGCAGATGACTGCTTTGTTCACATGATCACGATCCTACACTCGTGTCACCTCAGTGTGACAGTTACCACACACGGGTGGGCGAGGGTGGGCTGGCGGTGAAGCTTTGTCTTCCTCCTTCCTTCTCTGACGACAGACATTTATAAACAGCATATTGTAAACAAAACATTCTACGCCCGAGTGCACAAAATGGCTGTTTACCACAAACTGAAAATACAGTCTTTATCAGAAAGAAACAAAGAAAAAAAAAAAGCCCAAACAACCCCAGTCCCAGTGTTTGACATCAAGGATCGTAAGTCTTCATGCCAAAACAACTCGGTGGTGCAAGGGTCACGTGACTGCCTCAATGACGGCCGTGGGTTGTGGTTTCACTGCCGCCTGTGGAACAGGTTGAACGTGGTGCTTGATTATAGGACTGTGGATGAGTCAACCTCATTTCTTACCTAAACTGATCACGTGACCGCTGTTTGACTTACTTGAGTTCATCAGAATCGATGTCGGTGTGCTTTGAGCTTGATGCACACGCAAACGCGCTTGCAAACAAACACACCCGCACACAAACATATAAACAGAGAAAGTGAAGAAGTGAGACAGGAGGTGAGAAGAACAACATTGTGAGGGAATGAGGGACAGAAACAATGAGAGAGAGAGAGAAAAACAGAAAAAAAGGGAAGGAGAGATTGCGCGTGAGAGTGAGAAAGAGAGAAAGGAGAGTGAGTGGGAGGAGAGAGCAGAAAGATAAAGAGGAGGTAGAATAACAAGGACTTGTACACATCAATGGCGAGGTAAACATTTCCACAAACACATCCTACAGCTTGACTCCAGGTCTTACTACAAGATCTGTCCATCCACGCTTCCTTCCATGCTGAACTGCTTGTTTATTAGTCGCCACTTCAAAACGACTTCATCTCAAACACAAACACTCTGCCAAGCTCGTCACACGTGAACTTCTGGATGACCTACAATCGCGTGACCCAGTTACCTAAAAAAACAAAAAAACAAGCCCACAGCTAGCGTCCCGCGCATCATTGTGTCGTGCAGCCAGCAGCTGAGGTACACGCACCATGTACGTGACCCAACATCTCCTCCCTCCTCACTAAACACCACAGCGAGGTTGTGTCTCGTCTACCCAATGCACGGGGTCTTCAGACCCTTAGTTCACATTGCTGAAGGGACAAACATGCGAGCTCTTACTGACCAGCTGCAGGAGAAAACAAACAAACAAACAAAAAACGATTATTCATATTATCCTGACCTTTATTTCTGATTTCTAGCGTGCTTTTGACCGTTATATGTGTATTGTTCTTATGCATATAAACGTGTATCACGCTTTCTGACTCAATTGTCAAATTTTATTTCACGTGATGTGGACTCTTTTGTGATATAGGGCCGCTTCTACGTGATAGTTACGTGATAGGAACGTATGCTAGCTAATAACATTTTATAACGTGGCAACACTGTCCTTGCAATACCCTGACATTATTAGGACATATTTGTAACCTTTGACCTAACAAGTCCTTTGTCCTGACACTGTGGCAGCAACGCTGTATCATGTGTTCCACCTGACGATTGCTGTCCTACGAGTTACCTGACTTTGTCCAAATATTTACAGAATATTTTTAACATTACTAATACTGTTGTACAACGTGGCCAGCACTGGCTGCGCTAAGAAAGAGAGAAAGAGCGAGAGAAAGAAGACTGGATGTATGGAAGCTGGTCATAGTTCACAGCCGACCAACAATCAAGTGGATGGTGCGAGATGTGACAGCAGCGTGGGCTTGACACCTGACACCTGACACAGCAGATGGTTTTCACGTGGAGGTTGATGATGTTGCCGGCATTTATCGCAGTCATCTGCCGTGTATAACGACGTCCTCGTTTCTTCATTTAACCTCCATATCTACAAGTCTGCGCGCGCATCTGTGTGTGAGAGTGAGAGAGAGAGAGTGAGAGAGTGAGAGAGAGAGACACACACACGCACGCACGCACACACGCACGCACGCACGCTCCTGTAAAATCTGCTGTTAGTCCTGTCTAAGTGGTCGCACATTATTTATTTACTGTGGAGTCCAATCTCACAGATAATCAAACGTCACACCAGCAGCAACCTGCCCAGCAGCCAGATTCCAAATCTGCTTTCACGCATGCGTCGTCTGATGATGACCTGCAGATAAAAGGTCAAACCTCACGTGGAGGCTGAAGGTGACGGCAAACACATGACGTCACGTGGCGCGTGCGACCTCGTCTGCCACGTGGTCATCCACATTGCCGTGTGGGAGGGGGAGCTGGTCATGCGCAATGACTGATTTGTCAACTGACTCCAAACACTTGACCTCAGTCTTCACAGGTCACGAGCATTGTCCGGGATGAGTCTGTAGTTGTGTTGGGTAACTGATTGCTAGTCCGATCTCTACGTAACTCTACACCTCGGTGATAGCTACAAACCGGAAATGACGCGTTCATAAGGTGCAGAGGTCGGAGGTCGGCTGAGCGATCATCGTGACAAGAGCTTCCCGGCTTACATTAACCTCTTCGTTCACCTCACATCGAATATCGTCGCTCCTGTCGACTAGCGAGGGCTTTGTACATAACGGACGGTCCTGAGATGACAGGCCCTGCAGGACATCGTCAGCAACATCAACCATGATCACTTCCGGTGTCTGAGAGACTAATACAACGGTAATTAAGTCCTTTGGTCTCTTCACAGCGAGTACCTGAGTCCTGGGGCTGGCACTGGATCGTCTTTGAAAGGATGGAGAGAAAATTACAGAGAACAGAAACGTCTAAGTTCAACCACAGAGACATTTGTACATACACAGGTGGATGGTCGGGGGACAGGGGGGCTGGATTTTCTGGCGGGTGGGTTAGCACGTGACGACTGCCCAGAATATCCTCCGTGGATCAGAAAATACGACTACTAAGGTAATTTTACACGTTCATCAGAGAGATAGACCCTAGTATCAACCTCCACAGTATCAACTCCATCACAGCCGCCCTTCCTTCTGGTGACCTCATCTGGACATGCGCATTCCTGGCATTTGCTGTTTTCCTGTTGTCTCGCACGTGCTGGCTGTGTACGTCGGTGTTTTTTGCCTTGTGAGTGAGAGACAGTAGAAGGTCGCCTGTTGACATCACATCCATCACCTACCTGCCCTAGTTCTCCCAGTCGAGTGTTTTTTTTCCCTCTTCGCCCCCTCAGAAAACTTAAGGCAGCAAAAATAACTGGGATATTTTCATCTTTCAAAACAATCTCTATTTCGGGAGGAAGGCAGCATGCTAAGAATGTGTTTTATCCGAGAGATGAGTGAGAGAGAGAGGGAGAGCTCGTGCCGCATGTACCGCGCTGCGCGGATGGCAAGCGGATGGGAAGAGGAAGGAGAGAAAAAAAAAAAACGATTAAGATTTCAGCCAGTCCGCGTTTGTCTTTTAGGGTTTGACTACGTCTGAGCAGACTGAGGAGAGGGAGGTTGAGTGGGGTGGGCGATGCTGTACCCGGACCCGCGGCTGTGAATGAGGCCCGGTCGTGGTCAGTGGATTTTCTTTCTTCTTTTTCTGTAAAGAAAGGTCTGAGGAAAGAACAGCCAAGCATCACACATGCAGATGTTGAGTTTCCAGGCCTATGGGGTAGCGAGCCCTCCGGGTAGCGAGCCTGGGGTGGGAAGCATAGCCAGGGATATCCCATTCTTTATGGAGGCACTCGGACTAGGAGGGTCGCTGGACAAGGAGGGTTATTGCGCGTGAACATCTGCCCCTGGGTCTGTGCTGGCTCTCGGTGGCCCTGCCTCTGGGGTACTTTTACCTCCGGTGCATAGCTACTAACTCGGGATGATGGTGGAGGAAGGGACAGAAGTCCTCCCTCGCGGTTCTAGCAGTATGTTGTGTCCCCCTGACCAGAATCGTCATCTATTAGCGAACCTCGTCATCAACCTGACGTCAGTAATAAAGCTCGTCATCTTCGTGGGTTTGATATCACCAGTCCTGACATCATCGCGACGTCACAATCATTCGTCGTGACATCATCCCCTTCCTACTCAGTGACGTCATCTTCCTCAATCCCTCGTTCAGCCATCTTGGAGGACGAGAGAGCTCAGTGGGTAGCGCGATCAGCTGCATTCTGGGAATTTTCTTTCCACGGAGGCCATTCGCCTGGCCCACGTGAGCATCGACGTCTGCATATACATTATTGGTCATTAACATTATTAATTAGGTAAACTCATGAGTGACATTATAGAGTGAGTCCATCATTAACATCAGTGTGTGAACTCATCATTGACATCATGAGGTCAGCTCATCATTTACATTATTTAGTAAGCCTATATTTTTCAAGACCAAGCATGTTGCATATTTTAAATTAAGTGCACGTGTGCTGGTACCTGCCAAAAAGTCTTTCTCTTTTTCCTTCTGTCACTGTATTTTGTCTTTCGTTCTCTTTCTTCCTTTCCTCTCTCTCTCTGAGAGTTTACAGACTAACATCCGTCTGTGAATCACTGTATGTCTTGCTGTAGGTATCGCCCAGCTCGCTTACCTGCAGGAACTGCCAGGAATGTCTGGAATGTCTGCCATGGCGGGAACGCCCCATCACACGCCAACATTTCCGTTGTGATACACTCAGCATCACAAGATGGCGGACCAGGTATGCACCTCCACTGTCAGCTTATTATCATCGCTTTGGGTGTGACACAGCTTTTGTATTCTTTGAGATGGAAGAGCTGTATAAAGATGTCAACGATGTGCGGATGCTTTCCAGATGAAGATAAAAATGTTAGGGATTAGGTCGTCTGGACTCCGACCCCTCATGACCCCTTCACCACATTCTCTCTCTCCCTCTTTCTCACCCACGTGACACCGTTTGCCACCAACATGGCCGCCATCACGATGGGCACGATCTCTGTCGATTGTACAACTTCTTTAATACCTGACTTTGGCCCTCCCCTCCTCAAATCCAGTCCAGCAGAACTCTTGTCACCAACACCCTCGTCACCATCGCGGTCCCCTCCATGGTGTGAGCCTCGAAAAGATAACAGAACCCTTGCACCTGAACGGTGACGTCAGAAGCCATGGTCAGCCCCCACCTTGATCCTCTCCAATATTCTTATCTCTGAGGAAGAGGGCTTGACGATGTCACATCGAGCCTGCTTCACCAGATCCTTGTGCATGTAGACGGCTCGTCACTTGACGAAATGTCCTTTAACCTCTCACCTGACCTGTCATAACCGATCACACCACTGTCAACTCCCTGTATTCTCGCTTGAGTCACAGAGTTTTCCAGAATGGCTCCAAGATAACAAATCGTCCTTTGTCCACCATTTTGGAGATCACCACCAGAGTTGTCCTTCACAGAGCATGCGCAGTGTCACTACAGTAAACATTCTTAACCTCTTACCTAACGATGTTCTGAAATAAGCTTTTACCTTCTACAGTGTGTTCACCTGAGTGTCACTCAAGACAGTTTATCTCCATTGTCTACACAGGTAGGACATTGCAATCACGAGATTTGTGGTCACTGAAAGGGAACTCAGTGTCTGCTCTCTCTTTCTCCATGTATTAATATTTCACACATGTAATCTAGTGTCGTTTGCGCTCCAATGCGCAAGAATCGGAAGTCTGAGGTGTGGTCTCCCTTTGCAGGATGGAAAAAAAGAAGAATGAGCCCACAAATTCTTGTAGTGTTCTCTCCTGTTTAAATACCGTCTGGTGTCGGCATCATGGCAACGGCGCAACAACCTGATGGTGAGTTCAAACGATCGGACAGGTGAAGTTGAGGTTTGTTGTCGCTTCCCATCGCTCATTGGCTCACCCTCCACCTGATGGCAGGCCCGTTATTCCTGCTAACGGGAAGGTGGGTGCGGTGGTCATCGTAGACGTAGTCTTCACGTAAAGTTGGTGTCGCGGTGTCCGGGAGTTGCTGAGATCGTCTGAATGCAATTTGTTTAAAATGTAATAAATAGCCAATGAATAACACACACACACACACAAACTCATTGAGGTTTGAAGATGACAAACGATTGGATGAGACTGTCGTTTACTCTTAATTAAAGGTATTAAAGGTGAGGTGAGTGTAAAGGATTGAATCTCTGTTTATACACACTACACACGTGTAGTGCACTAGAAACAGTGAGCCACTTACAAATGATCTGCCCCTAGGATCCCCAGGTTATGGGACTTTAGGCAAAAAGTTGTTTTCTTCTGACATTCATGATTTCTAGATTTCCCTTTCTAAAGGGGACAAAGCCTAATATTTTCAAAATACTCTGCTGGGAGCAAAGTTGTCGTTGCCGTTTTCCGTTTTCCTATTCATACACTTTCCTCCCACCCTTCCTTCCTTCTCTACACGTCTCTGGAATCCACCCGTTCCACTACCCCAGCCCTTCTTTCGGCGCCATTCTCTGCCGTCCACATCAACGAACAGATTTCACCTCATCCACCCCCTTAGCCCTCTCTTCACATCCCCTACCTGGTTGTCTCCCCTCCTCCCCCTCGCAGACCTTACCTGTCTGCCTCCCCCTCCTACACGTTACCTGTCTGCCTCCCCCTCCTACCCCTTACCTGTCTGCCTCCCCCACCCTCACAGCCCTCACCTGTCTGTCTGCAGCTGTCTGTTGTAGCCACGTCTGCTGCTGCAGCAACTCTCCCCAGCATCAGTGCGCCGGCATCTCGGGGTCGTTGCGGGTGGCGTGTGGGTGTACCCCGCACCCTTGTGCCGGTTCAGGTTTGCTGGCAGGCTGCCCTGACGGCCGTGTGGTCTGGCGGCCAGCAATCACTCTGTCTATCTCCTCCTCCGGGATCAATGTTTGTCTGTCTTTCCACAAACTTCGTTCTGTTTCCTCCTCCCTTTGATACAAGCCCTTCCTCCTATCGCTGTCCCTCGATAAACAAGTGATGCCGCAACATTTTTAAAAGGAGAATTTGGAAGATTACACAAGGCGGGGTGGAGGAGGGGGAGCTGGGCATACTTAGCAGCTGCTTATCGGGGAGATGGAGAAGGCAGTGCACACCCGGAATACACAAGTGGAGTTAAGAGGAGAAAAATGTTTATGAAAGATTAGCAGGGTCCATGTCGGGGAGTTTGAGAGATGCAAGACTCGCGACCAGACCGAGGCTGTGACGTCAGAGACAACAGCTGTGATGTCATCCAGGTAGGGTCACACAGGAGGGTCACACGAGGGCAGTTGTACCTACCCAGGGTGGGCTTGCATGAGGTCTCCTTACAACCTTCCCGCACATAAAAATGAAAGTAAAATTCACGGGGTATGTGAACAGACTTCATTTGTAGACAGGAGCGTACGAACTTGAACTTGAAGCTTGACCTCGAGCTCTACAACTTCTTAATGACCTTTACTAGCTTGACCGGAGGTTGGCAGTGACGTCACCCTACATCTACTCAAATCCCTGTTGACTAACCTCTACAGACAAATAAACAACCTGAATACCCGTTTGTTGTTAGTGGGGTGAGAGGGTCCTTTATCTTCTTGAAAAGAGAAGATGGGAGAGGAAACTAAATCCCCGGGAAAACAGGAATTACAGGTTACAGGTAGGGGAAAACCCGTAAATGTTCCCAAGTCTTCATAGAAGTCTAGTAATTAGGGTTTTACCTTTTCTTTTCTACAAAATGTTGAGTGAGCTGTATTTATTTTTATCGTTTATGTTTATTTTTTTTTTGTCTTCACTAGATCATTTTACACATTTTATTTACACTACTAAGTATCGTATTATTATTATTACACTATTATTATTTACATTAGATATTTCACGATGCACACACACACACACGCACACTCCTACAACTACCCCATCGTGAATCCCTTCAACAACTTTCCACTCATTCCCAATCTTCTCTTCTCGCGGTCACCAGTCCAGGGTTCCATTCTCTACCTGACAGGACCAGACTCTGTCCCTCAAACAGCTGGTCGACTGGTGGCGGGAGGAGGATTCCAGAAGCGGGAATAGAAGGGCAAAGGTCAGGAGTAGGGACTAGAACGAACACCAAGCAAGTGAAGGCAAAAAAGTCATAAACAAACAATGACTGTTGCGGAGGAGTGGGAACGAGTCCAACTCGTGGCAGCCTGGAGCAGTGGGGGGGAGGGACGTGTGGACGGGAGGGCAGAGCTCGGTGCCCCCGGGGTTGGCCTGTAACAGCTGCAGTGTCCAGCCCGGGAGGACACCTGGCTGCGATTGTTGTTGTTTCTTGGGGGAAAAGGGAGGTTACATTCCTTTTTTAATGCCAGGGGGAGTCGTTTCATCGTCCTCCCAAATCTGGTGCAGTAATGAGCTGTCAGCTGACGTGTCTGGCTGTCAACGTGTGGCGAGGCGTCAGCGCCAGGGATCGTCAGACGGTGAGGACGAACGTCAGCATCGTTGTCACGATCATCTTACACGAACACACTCTTTCTCTCTCTTTCACACGTGGCACAAGTTATGTGATATTTGACCTGCCATATAAAGATTATCATTTCACCATTTCACTACCCGCTTCACTACTGACGACACCATGCCCATAAAAGGCAATGAGTCTACAATGGAGGCATCCCCACCCCCGAGATATATTATCATATCGAGATGATACTAGTGAGTGTAGGTGACATTTTATAGTTGAAGCTTTAGCATTACTGACTAGAGTTTCAGATTGCTTGATATATTATATGCACGTGAACTGGAGAGGGTGTGCAGTGCCTTATGTCGCGTGTCAGCGATTGTGCTGTCATCCTTGCATGCCTCCCATACTGAGCTGGCCCATCGTTAGGTGTTGTCTTCGCGCTTTTGTCTCCCCTTTGTCTTACGTCTTGCGCGCGCGCACAGCTTCCTTGATGCGTCATTTTACTTTTTCCTTCTTTGACGTCATGGGTAGTCGTCATCAAGTAACAGACGTGGACCGTGGCCATGACAGTCAGAGTTTTTCATTTGTATCGACCGATCTGCCACAAGCCGTTTTGGGTGAGTAGAGACCCATTCTGTCGGGTTCCGCACCATTCTAGTCCGTAAGGGGCCTTTGGGTGGCGGTGGAAGTGCAAGTGAGAGAATCTTTTTATGTCCAAAACCATAGTCCGATGTTTGATTGCAAGACTTGTACTTTGTTAGGTTAACGTTCGTGATTGCCGGGTCGCGACGCTTGTAGCGCGTACTCGTTTCCCGTTGTATGGATTTGTGTCAGATCAACATTAGATTTTTGACGAATCTTAGGATTAGTCCGATGGTCGGATATATGTGTCGGTGTGAAAATATTGTTTTAGAAATTGAGCAGTTTCGGGACACGCCTGTTGATTGTAAGAATTGTTTTATCTACAGGCTTATTTTTTGTTCTTCTTCACTCTTCCACCTGTTGTTGTTTTTCGCTCTTCCTTCGTGTCACCGTGTCTTCACATCCTTTGTTCGCGTTGCTGTCCGTCATCGTGTCGAGCGTCCACCCTGCACCATCATCATCATCTCGTCGGCGAGTGAACTCGCGACCCTGCTGCACCAGTGTACGGAAAGGCTTTCGACTGAACACCTAGAGCAGGAATCTTCGAGCAGAAGCTCACGTGGCCAGTGGCCGGCCCACGTCATCGCATCTGGACGAGAAGACAGAGGGGGGGAGGTACGTCGTTAGAGCGGCAAGCAAGGTCAGAGGGCGGGCTGCCGTCTGTGGACATCTTCAACGGACTTCTAACTGTCACCCTGCAGTGCTTGCGGGTGATGTATTGTATAGACGGTGACTGAGCTTGATGTTCAGATCTCTTATTTTTGTAGTAAAAATTGACTCTTTTGAGCAAGTTAATGACTTTTGTACATGAGAAAAATGTGTATTAAACATATGTATATGTTCGGTGTAAAATTGTGAGAAAAAATAGGCTTGTTTCTCTGTATGTGTGACAATGTTTACGCAATGAAATGTAATTTGTACATCATGGTCGAATAGTCGATACAATATTATAATCAGATATTTCAGTACACACTTTACCGTGTGCTTTTGAAATAGTTTTATTAAAAGATCTGCAAACATTTAATTAAGACTTGGAACAGTTGTTACTAGCAGTGGGGTGGATGTTATTTCAGGTCTAGATGATGAAAACTATCTTAACCTAATCAGTGCTGGCAGTGGTAGATATTATGCTTATTAAAACTTTTTTACTTTTGCATGTTGAAGACATGTAAGGCACCATGATGACTACTCTCATCAATGATGAAGGTAGTTACCATAAAAAATAATGCAAGCTCCCAAGTTAAAATATAGCTTTCTTCCACAGTTACCTCCAATAAATCCTAGATACTTGTACACACACACCATAAAACACGCGACATACACGTGCATCCACAGCTATTATCTTTTAGACTCCTAAATGCACCTGCAAGAGTATGTATGACACCTCGGCGTCACGTGACTTTGTCAAGAAACGTTAGACTTTCTGACCGGTTCTTGAGAAAAGCGTCAGACAGAAGTTTTCAGCTTTGACTCGCTCAGTTTTCTTTTGCGGATGAAAAACAAAAGCAGTGCGCATGCGAACTACGGAGTGCACGTGAACGGAGACGTGGTTAGTGCGCATGACAGGAATAGCAACCACGTGACCTCCATTGTTCATCGCGAGCGTTCACTGCTGCACTTGCTCTCTCCTGACGAGTGAACGACGAGGGAGATGAAGTGGAGACGAGGGGAGCAGGAGGTAGAGAGGGTGCACTGCGTGAGAGCGTGGATATCTACTGTGCTGGTGGGTAGACGAGTGGGTAGATGTAAGGGTGGGGGTAGACGAGTGGGTAGATGTAAGGGTGGGGGTAGACGAGTGGGTAGATGTAAGGGTGGGGAGGTTTACACAGGAGGGTGTGCACACTGCACAGTAATGGATTCCTGGTGGGGGGAGATGTAAATGTAAATGTGTCGGCGACGGTTCCTAAGAATGTGAAGTGGGCGAAATTTCGTAAGCAACAGATATAACCAGTGACGTGTCGTGATATGGCGGGTAAGCATGTCGAGACTTGTCCAGTCTATTTTTAGCGCCACCATGATTACGTTTGTAGTCTCCTTCCGACATCTCTCTTCTTTCTCTCTTCTCTGCTCTCTGTCTGTGCGTGTGTGTGTGGTGCGTGCTCGGTGGTGTGCATGTGAGTGCGTGCGTGCGTATGAATTATTTTCTATGTCTAGTCACGAGTGACGTACTCGATTAACACATCCATCTCTTTAAAAAAAATGGAGTTAGGTTCGAGTTACATAAATGTCGTGTGTAAAATATGTGTCTGGTCTTTTTATGAGGGTGGGTTCTCTCTTCTCTCTTTCTCTCTGACACCTTATGCTGTTTATCCTGTATTTATGTCTGCCGACACCCCATTTCTACCTGACTACATCTGAGTCGCAAATCTTTATTTCACAAAACTATTCACATCACATCTGTACTAAAAAACTAGGTCCAGGTGCACAACAATTTTAAACACTTGAAAGCTTTATATATTGAGATAATGACTTCTGGAGAAACAGTTCACAACACAATTTAAGAACTTTAACAAATATAAAATGGTTTTAAATAATGTAGAACTGTTTAATTAAGCCAGACTCCCTCTCATTAGCAGTTTTTTTTTTTTTTGGTATAAGCGGTTGCATCAAACCGGGGCGATTTTTGAGCAAACAAGAATTTTGCTTCTTTACAAGAGTTTCAGGTTTAGGAAAGACAGTTAACCCCAAAGATCTGATTGATTCACGCCACGTAAGTGTGGTTAACACACGAGTTGTCTTCCCCTATCTGCCACCAATACAGAGAGAATTAGCTGTCCTGGGTTCAGATCTCGCCTCGGGCACGTTGTTCTTTCTCTGCAGGTGCTACCTGTTCACATGGCTGGTCGTTACTCGGTATCAACACCTAATTGTCTCCTCCCGCCTCTCCTCATCTGTTTGTCAAATGTTGCAGATCATCTACCCCAGACGAGGGTCGAGTTATTTCCACCTCCTTCTGTCAAGCCAGTAATTCTTTTTGAAGCCCACACGCGAGATTCAAGGGGAACTGATACAAAGTCGTTTACCTGTCCTCTACCTGCTTCAACCTTTCCGCCTGAGTGATTCTGCGTACTCTCCTAGTTTCTCTTTCTAAAAAAATGTCTTTGTCGCCAGGAGCTGGGTACATTCGTTGACCTCAAGAAGGTTATGATGACAAAAGGTGAGCTGCGAAATGTTTTGAGTCGCATTTCATGGCATGCCAGAGAGACGCAGTTGTTGTGTGGTCACAAAGAAAACAAAAGCGAACAGTAAAAATAAACAAACAAACAATCGCTGGTCAGCGTTGTCTCACCACAATCAGCGGCATCCTCCCGGCTCCTCCCTGTGGCACGCAGTCGCTAATATTTACATCGAAGGAATCTGTCGGCGCGGAATGTAACTCCCTTCAGTGATGCTGACCTCTGTATGCAAAATACTCCCCTTTGGTGTCGCCAGAGGGCGTGCTCGGCAGCGCTCAAAGTCGATGACGACTACGCAGTTGCTAAGCAAGAGAGAGATATACATCACAAGGGAAGCAAGAGTACACACACACAATACTCTACTATATATATATATCAAGTATATATAAAGTACATACACACTCGTCAACTCCTCTAGGGAAAAGGTAGAAACAAAAAATCAGATATTATCCCGAAATTAAAAAATTAAAATTAGTGCCATCAGCATTTACAGTCTCCAGTCTTTATGTCAACATCATTACATGCAGCATCCCGGCATGCCGTGGGTATGTCATCCACCAGTGATTTGAGGATATCCCGTCGTGCAGCAGGAGGTGTGACGTGTGGACTGCGTGTAACCACGAGCAACAGTCGCCCACCCGGGGTAGGCGAGGTGGGTATGCGAGCTTGTGTCGGGTATCATGTCAGGGTATCCCACCTGTCGCAGCACAAATCTCAAGTGGACCAGACACCACCGTTGTACCACCCTGGATGTTGGCAGAATATTAATGTACCCGTCACATCTCCACCCGCGTCAGTCAGTCGTCCCTTGACTGGCACGTGTCGTCGGGTGGTGAGCAGATGAATAGACTGGCAGTTGACAGGGTCCACCTCTCGCCTATTGTGGGCGATAGTCAGCAGCATGAACTCACATCCCTGGACTGCTTGCAGACGAGTTTTTTCAGTCAACTACTAGAACGAGGCTACTTGCTACAACACTTCCGGTTGAGCCTACCGTGGGTTAGAG
Organism: Pomacea canaliculata; assembly: GCF_003073045.1. Lineage (NCBI taxonomy): Eukaryota > Metazoa > Mollusca > Gastropoda > Architaenioglossa > Ampullariidae > Pomacea > Pomacea canaliculata. Next base: position 3,189,044 of record NC_037595.1, on the reverse strand, counting down.
AATAACTTCAATGGCTGTCAGCAAAGTCTGCAAAGTATTCATCACAGTGTGAGGATCATCGTGAGTGAACAGAGGAGAGAGAGAGGTGGGTGGTGTTGGGAGGGTGTTGGGGGAGAGAAATGAGCGATCGGCCCTGCTGGTGTACTCACTCCCGTCACTCTTGCCAACATCCACAAGCGGTTTTCAAGAACACCCAGACCCTCTCTGGACTGTATTTATTTTGATAACAGAAGGAGCGACTGCTGGTTGTTGGCAGTGGCGGCCATGTCCGAACGTGTGAGGCGTTGTGGAATGAGAGAGTGAGTGAGTGGTTCTGTGGGTAACAAAGAGGCGTTCACAGGACAAGGGTGTCGAGAAGAAGTGAGGGAGGAATAGAGTGTCGAGGGAGGAGAGCGACGAGCAAAGATGTCTGTATATGGCAAGACCCACAGTCCGTTAGAAAGGTGTACCAGAAGATAGACTAGAGCTCAGATAGGTTGACGGTCTGCCACAAGATACAGTTGCATGAGTAGAGTCCCCACTCCTCTCCATCTCGGAGCAAGTCTCGTCTTGAGGGCTTTCTTACACCAGAAGGGAAAAGCTCCCTCTGACCGCCCGACAGTGAACGGCAGTCACTCCGAGAAGATAAGAGAAATACTGGCTCATTGCAATCTAGTTTGATAGAAGTCTAATCTCTACCTTCCACAATATAGTTCTACATGGTAAACCACTCACCGCTCATAGTGCTAACGGCCATTAGGACTTTTTACAAGCGTATATACCAGTGTGAGTAACTGCCGGAAAGAAAGAAAAGAAAAGACAGGAGAGTCGGAAGCTGTATTCAGTAGATTATTCATCACCTTTAACACACGGTACCCCGATAAAGTTGCAGTTTGTTATCTGACAGAGATGTCCATCGCTCTTCCTGTCTACAAAACATTCATTAGGTTTATACATCCTACCATCTCTCTCACACACACCAACGTTTCAAACTATCACTGTCGTAACCCACTGCGCTCTCGTGCTTACAAACGCCAGGGTCACGAGTTCATTATCTATGTACTTTCTTTGTTCATCTTTTTTTAGTGGTCGTAATAAGCGAGCCACGTAATCTCTGGGGAAGATAGGGGAGACATAAATATAAATGTGGATACTGGGTCGTGAAGTCTGTCGGGAGCGAATCCTCCGCGAGTCGCCTGCAGGAGTCCAACAATAAATGATTATTATTATTACAGATGCTCGCTGCTGATGTCCACCGACCCAAGAATCCCGCGACAAAAGCCAAACACTGGCAGTCAGTCTCCCCTTCGCACTTCGCCGGTTTGGCTAAACGTGGCTAAAGCTGCCACTCGGGCCTCAAACATGACACTTACTGATAAACCTCCCGACGATGTTTGTTGCCGAGAGCTTGATAAGAGGGCGATCTGACCTTTGACACCGAAACCCATCGCCTGTCTCTCACCTGGTGACGTTACAATTAATGAGGTTCTGTGAGACGCACGCGCTCAGGAGGTAGATATAGATAGTGTTGCACAGAAAGTTTTCTCGGTAATTAACTTAGTAAAAAATAGAAGAAACTACATTTAAATTTATTTTCAAAGGTCTGATGATAATTTAAATATTAATAAAAGTTGACCTGGGGACAAGGTCAAGACGCGTCATAGCTGACGGATGGTGTGACGTGAAAATAATATGACGTCAGAACAAAATGACGCTACTGCAGCTCTCCACCAACGAGCAGACAACACCGGCGGCTACCACCGCCAAGGTCCCCCAGTTTAATCGCTTCGTTTGAAGCCGGAGGTTTAGGTGCTGGGATCGTGAGGGGGAGGATACTCACTCCCCCTAGAGGCAGGAAGGTTAGTGTCGTCGCTTGGCAGATGCCGGGCTGCTCACCTTTGCACTTCACCGCTTTACCCAACGGGTCAGAGGGCATCGCGAAGGTTGAAAGAGAAAGAAAAAAATCAGGTGGTAAGCGTGTCCGACGTGCGGTCATGGGTGAGTGATTCGGAGAACGACCCACAACTCTCTCCTCCAACACGTCAGTGACGTCGCAGCTCCACGCTGCCCCTGACACTCCGGTAGTGAGTGGTTGGGTGGGTGTAATGACGACAACAGCGAGATAGGGTACCACCGGGGGATGAAAATATGGGGCAGACTGAGACTGCTCTCTTCAGTGGCACAGGATCCAGGGGGGCAGTCACCCCAGCCACCCCCTCAAAAAAGATACTGAGAAGACAAGAATGTGAACGTCGTCAGCATGGAGTCCCCCTCCTCACTCCCCCACAGCCCAGCATCTCCCTCCTCCAGTGCCCCTCTATAGAGACTGAGACTCGCTTGGCTGCACATCGTTACGCCGGCTTAACGGACACTTTCAGCCAAACGATTGTCAGCAGCCAGCCAAGCGTGCAGCTAGTGACTTTGTTACTTATGTAGCCACACTTGTGACGTAGGTTGGTTTTGTGAGTACAGTTACCATTGAGGCTGTCAATCTAATCTCAAACTGTCACCACTGCTCCCGTGTCGTCTCCCACCCCCTCCGCCACACACCCATCAGCGACCCGCTCAACCTTCACAGGAGAAGGTAGGAGAGGGTGGGAGGCGGGGATAGGGTGGGAGGGTCGGGTGACTGGGGGGAGGAGAGTGGTGGGCTGGCACGGGGGGGGGGGCTGGTATCTGGCGGCTGAGAGCGACTCACGTTGCCGCAAGCGCCCTCTGGTGTGCGTCCTGACACCCTGACGTGATAATGTGCGGGTTGAGAGCGGCTTTAACCACTCGTCGCCTCCTCGCATCTTTCCGCGTGCCACTGCACGTGCGCAGGACAAAGGTCATGTCAAATTTGACCTCCAGGGGTCAGCGTGATGCGCGTTTGCCTTTTCCCCATCCGCAGCCTCCCGCGCGGTGCAGAGCGACAGACGCGTCAGCAACTCCGCGAGAGTAAGAGTGAGAGTAATGGATAAGTCTGGTGACGTACCTCCCCTTGTACGTCACGTGTGTGTAACTAATTCAAGGAGCGATCATCATAAAAAATCAACTAATCGCGTCAAAGCTGCTCGCGTCACTGGCTTATCAGCTTCTCCTCGCATCCGAGGGGTTGACAAGCGCATCTTCAACCCACGAGATTGGGGTGCGGAGAAGGGTTTGGAGGGGGATACCCACACTCAGAGTATCTGTACACCGCTCGACCTCTTGGACCGGGAAACGTACCTCGTACAGAATTGAAGGAAAGAAGAAAGAGAGATAAGAAAAGAGTATAACTAGGTACCCTGCTACCCGACATAATATTAATACTACAACAGCAATTAAACACAAACGTCCACTTCCTAAACCTTAAACTAAAAACCTACATCTACAATTCACATCTTTTATCTACCATCCACTGGCTTATGGGATATGTGCTGACTAACCACTCCATGAGTGTCTGTAGGTCTACCCTGATATGGTTAGAACCCCACCCTGTGATATTATTATAACACAACAGTAGCATCTCCCTTCAGGAGACAAAAGCTATGATTCTATGATGTACTCGCAGAATGGCTGGAGCTGGAACTGTTCCTGAGATAAAGCGAATCCCACCCGAAGTGAAGAAAGGTTGCTGCCAATATCTTGGGTACGTGTACTCGCGTTTGACAAGGGGTGTCACTGCCACTCAGGTGTGTTCCAATCAGAACCACGTGGAGACAAGAGCCGTTACAGATAGCACACCTGTGCAGCATCACCTGTGTGCAGAAGACAACCTCGGGATGATGGCGGCCAGTGACCCCCGTCAGCTCAGTGGGTGGCATCAGACAATCTGCTGGATGCTTATCTGAGACCTACACCTTCCACTCCATTTTTTCTTCTCTAATTTTTTTTTTGTCAGTAAACTTCAGCCAGTTGTTGTCGGCAGCGCTAAAGGTGTCATGGCTAATTAACAAACCCACCACTGTCTTGATAATGAAGAATTCAACCTAGAATAAAATAAACCGTCTAAATTTTAAATTATGACACGCTCACGTTTCCATCACTGTACAAACTAAAGGTGGGTGTGAGCAAGGTGTGTGAAGATACTGAAATGTCACAAACCTGTCACAAGACTCCCCGACGCCATGTTTTTGTTGATCAACCAGGTGCAAACATTGTCTTCCACAGTCTCACCTGAGTTCACCTTTACTCCCCCTGCGGCGAAAGGATGGAATCGAACCTGCATCTTCGCCCTCCTCCGCCATCCGGTCAGTCGGTGACGTAGCGAGGTCGGCGGCTTGATACGCACGACTGGTCAGTCACGGACTGTGCAGGGCGTTGCCATGGTGATGACTTCAGTTTCTTGTTATCTATGTGGAGGGAGAAGCTGTTGGCATGTCTTTAGTTAGTGCAAGTGGGAATGAGATGGAGGAGAGTTGCATGATGGGAAAGGGGTGCATGACCCGCTAGTCAGGCCGCAGCGTGAACTTCTTCTCTCTTCCTTTATTCTGTTTCTTGGTCTTTATCTGACTAGACAGTTATGGATAGAGTTCTTACCGGAAGTGCTAAATACCAGTCAATAGGACTGGACAAATGTTCTAAACGTCAAAAGGTCTTGACCTTTGACACCGATGTGATGTGTCCTGTAATCTGCACTGTTTGAAGTGCTGCTCTTCTTCCGCCTTTATTAAAGTGTCTGAGAAGCTCCGCCATTTCCTGTCCATCAACTGCTGAGCCGATTTTTTTAAGGAAGGTAAAGATGAAGATTGTATCTCTCGTGAATCGCTCTAGACCCGATGAACCACTTACATCTTAGGCTGTGGGACTCTTTACCTGCACAGGTTGTTATGAGAGTAACCTCCACGGTTTGTGCATCGTTCATACACCTCGGGGGCCGGAGGATTGCGTGCAGCACCATCGAGATTCACATTCCGTGAGACGACTGTAGTCTCGCCACCGACACGTGTTGTTGTTGTTGTAGTGAATAATCGCCGCTTTTTTCTTTTCTCGCATTATTTATTTTCATCAGCTATAACCGACGTTAACTGCAGTAATGTAAGCATTCCTGCGCGGCCGAGACATGAACCGCTATCGCAGCATCTCTGGCAAGCACGCGCGCTGACGTCAGCCCGAGATAACGCCAGCAGGGAGAGAATTCGGGCAGACAACCTCGGTATCGTGTAAGCACTGAAACACGTTAAAAAGAGCGATAAGAAAAAGAAAGGAAAAAATAGGAAAAAGAATTGCTGTAGATAGGGAGCGTTGTAGTAGATAAAACATTTTAAAAAATAACAAACGGGGAGAAAAAAAATCCTAGGAAAAAAAACCTTTTAATCTTCGCCACACAGAACATTCCAGTCCCGCGCTTGGTGTTCACTTGCTGAGAGTAGCAGCACCGGCTACAGACAACTGTTGTGATGTAGTTGCTGCAGCAGTGTAGCTGTGGTGGGGAGGATGCTGTAGAAACAGTAGATGATTCTGCCAACGATGGCCTTCACCCTGAAAGCCCCTCCCACTCCTTCCCCACGCACAAAAAGGAAACAAAAGAATAAAAACAAAAATATCTTTATTCGCTCTGAAGTAGTAGTCGCAGCCTTAACTTCATTTTACACCTGTTGACCATCTCTTTGTCAGAAAGTTTGTGTGTAAATCATTTCCTCCGCGTATCCTCCACTCACCTCCACTTACTCTATACTACACACATCTATCAGATATCCACGTCAGAAAATAAATACGTTACAACACGTTACAAAATAAACACAATTCCATAATTTCATACACTCTCGCACACATGCTCTCGGTGTTTCAGTCCACTAAAGCAGATTCACTCTGTGATGTTTTTTTCTTTTAGTCGTTAGAAACTTCATCTTCTGACGGCAGCCTTGATGTTGTACCAAATATCGTTCAATCGTAGCCGAGCGATAAATATTGCTTGACAACAAACAAACAAACACGCCCACCCACAGTGAGATAAGCTTACGTGTCATAAAAACTTGTTTACTCAACATCGTAAGCGGACACGAAGTAGGCTCGACATCCAACATCAACGGAAAAGATTTAAAGGAAAAAAAATGTTTTTGCCGAGGTAAGCGCACTGGAATTTGTCTAAACTTAGTTTTTTCCCTCCTCTGTCGTCTCTGTTGCACTCCCTCTCCACCCTCCACCAGACTTTCCGCGCTGATAACGGGGAGGAAGAGGAGATGGAAACTTGAAAACATTCTGGAAAGACACTCACAGCGACGTCACACTGAGAAGAATCCAGTGCACCGACCACTTGTCATCATGTCAGCGCTCTCCTCAACGATGTTGAACGAGTGCAGTGGTGAGGACGTGAGTAGTGCGCAGGCGCGGAGCTCGTCAACGTCATGTCACGTGACACGCGGTGGAAGGCCAATAAACTGGGAGGGAAGCAGTACCAGGAGGAGGATTTCAGCCATGTTTACCGTAAAAAGAAAAAGCTGGATTGTGCTTGGTAGCAAGAAAAAAAAGTCATCCCCAGGAAGCCCAGGAATAGAATGCGGCCTCACGTCGGTTCTCCTCATCGTCGGGCTGACGAGGGCTGTAAGCAGCTGCCATGGTGGAACTGAGCTCCACTGACAAGTGGTGACGTGAACGTCGATAAAAGTAATTTACGTTCTTTATTGTGCTTAGGTAGAGCTTGTGTATGAGGATCCCCCCTCCATGAAATAACATATCGACTACAGCAGGGGGACATGCTTAAAGGCGAACTAGACCCCGAGACGAAATTCAATGATTGTCGTTTATTTCTAATCAAAGATGATTTGTGAACATTTGAAATTCCGGAAAAGATCGTTAATTGATTGCAATATCACGGGGCAGGGTGTAGCCCTATAAAGATGACCACGTGACCACGCAATGACATACAAAGTATTCGTGACGAGAATTTCAAGCGCGCGTTACTGTAGGTATAACAGAGTCTACTTTGTGACGTCACGAAAGACGTTACAGTCACGTGGCATGTTTGATCTTTTGATCCCAAGATCGGATGGGAGCTTCAGTTCTTTAAAACTGGTTTCCCCGCGAGCTTAGAATAATTATCTTGTAATAACCTACAGACAATCCTTGTTTAAAAAAACTTTGCACTCGGGGTAGTCTTTAACTCTGTCGTTCCCTTTCAAGAGTGCAGCTTTCTCTTGACCCTCCCCTCCCCTCCCCTCACCCCATCCACTGGCAGGCAACTAGAACTGAAGGAATGTGACCGTGTGGAGGAATGTGGAGGTTGGGGGAGAAGTGCCAGGCACATGCTGATGCGTATCGAGGTCTCGTGTGTTTCCTAGTTTCACACAAATCCATCAAAAAAAAAAAACAAAAACAACAACTTCTGCTTCTCTCTCCTCTGCCGACTCCTCACGTGATTTAGTTCTCCTCACGTGACTTTGCTTCAGTGGCGTCTGAAGCTTACACGACATGACGAGAGTGATGCCCTTTGACCTGAGGACGCCAGGCTTGACTCCTCTCTACATCATCGTGTTTCTCCACGTGGATATGTTTACTTTATTGCATGTCAGATTTTATCACTAGCTTCTTCTGTCTTTCCTTTTTATGCCTTCCGTGCTCTTGGACTTCTGTCATCACTTGCAAGGAGATCGTCGACTCCGTCCTTCCGTTATCACAACGGGATTCGTCGATCTTCATTGGTTGGACTTCAATGACGGTCATCGTCCATCTGTTTCTTGAATTTGTTTAGTGTTTATTTTTCTTTTATGTTCTTCATCTGCCAACCTCGATGTCATGTTCCTGGTGTTGGTGAAAGTTTTTGTTTCCACTCAGACCTCACACAATACATTCTGGTTTGTCCTTATTGTCGCTGCTCCCTCCACGTACCCCAACCCCATCAAATATCACTCTCCTCGTCTGATACTGCGCCATGTCAGGATGGTGAGGGTGGCAGGTAGATAATAACTCTACAACTGTGTGCTAATGAGCCACAGTCACCACCAAGCTGACACACAAGAACAAACTGCGGTCTTCCCTGGACCTCGAAGCAATTTTCTAGCAAACTTTGAGGAGCCGGCGGTTTGCACCTGACAAGCAGAGAGACGGGGGAGAGGATTTATCAGTTACCAGGCATACTCAGCGCCCCCTGTGCTAATTATCATATCCCTGGCATCGGCGTCTTCCTCTTGTAAGCAAACTGCACCTGTTGACACTCACCTGGCGCCTGTTGCATGCCGCGCCGCCAAGTGCGCAGGACATTGCTACCTGAGTGTAATTGCCTCCCTGTCCCCCTACATGTAGCGCCCCCTGCACGGCTTTATCGGTGCAGCGGGAGGATGTCACAACTGCCCTCGGCAACAACACTGACAGTTGCAAAACGAGTTTCACGGAAATTACATGGAGGAGAGAAAGAACCTCCCACAGGTAGAGTCTGGGAGCCAGGAGGAGACAGGTGCCAGGAGGTTTGAGGACTGGAGTTGTTTACATCTACACGTCACCACATAAACATGCTTTGCTGCTGGCATGAAAATGTATGTTACCTGCATAATTAGAGAGTAAACAAATTACACTTTCGTTATAATGACACCAATGTCAAGCCCAGGGTAATAATACATGTTAGAAGGGAACATTTGTTTAGGGTCAGATGGAACCTCCAGGTTCTTTGACACACGTGTCACGGTTCAGTGAACAGACACTGAGGTACAGCATGACACGGTTCGACCTCTTCGTAATGTTTATTATACTGATGCCTCATGCACAGTGTGGTGGGGAGTCTCCTTCCTTTTCAGTTACCCAACAAAAATTAGTGTTTCCAGATAAGTTGTGACAATCAGAGTGAAGCTGCTCCTCGAGGGTTTGTGTCCCGACTACCTGCACGCGTATCGCGTTTGTGTCATTGTCAAGTTGACAAATCGTGAAGTCCAACGATTGCAAGTCCGGAGATGATGTGTAAAGTGATGATTCAACTCATCTCCTATCATCTCTCTCTCCAATCCCCATCCTGCCCCCATCACACATATCCTGACACCCTCGAGGTTCCCCTCTCCACCACTCATCCCCATCCCTCGATGTGCAACCCATCATCGTTTATCACCGTCTCCTCGCCTAGCAGTGTCTCCGTTATCTGCGCTCAGTACCACGTGACCTAGCTGTACTCATGTCCTGAGTTGCTCACAGACTCATCGCAGGCTGAGGTGTAAAGCCAGCTGCACACTATGCGACTTAGTGGAGAGTCACACGAGCTTATTGAACGGATTGAATCTGGAACTAAAGCTTGACATTCACGACCCTCAAACAAACAAACAAACAAACAAACAAACAAACAAACAAACAAACAAACAAACAAACAAACAAACAAACACCTTTCTGTGGATGGTTGTGGTGTGTGTGTTACTAAACAGAGGATACAGGGTGGCTTTGTGTCGTCCATACCTAGCCCTATACACTGATACCTGTCTGACTGCCAGCTGATGTACTGCGTGCCACGCGCACCTGTAATTACCAGGTGAAGGTAGGTCAAGGGTAGAGGTGTAACATCTCACATCCTACACACAAGTTGCTGCAGTCATGGCAGATGTTATGGTCGTTAGACTCCCGCATAATTTAGGATAATAGTTTAATTAGTTTTCAGTGACGAAAGGCATTAAATGATGGTAGTTAAGTTTCTACATTATCACATTCTCGAAAGGAAACACTGTCTGCGCATGCCCACTACATTAGGTTTGGGGAATGAGAGTGGGGAATACTCTACCGTGAGTTTTTAGAAGGAAGATGGTGGGTGACTGGGAGAGAGAAAGATGGGGAGAACTTGAGTGAGAGTGGAGCTAGAGAAGATGTTTAGGGAAAGGGGTAAACATAGTTGCTATAGCAACGCCTGCAGCCAATGGTCTGGAAATGTCCGCCCATCTGACAGGAAGAGATCCTGGCACTGAACACCTTTACGTCCACCTGGAGTCTGTAGAAGCTGTTGCAGCCCAGGTGTCATCCTCATTTGCCGGCATCCAGACTGCTTGCCAACCATTTGCAATTCCTGCCTCTACGATGTAAACAACGGTCCTGGTGTCGACAGATGGCGCCAGCGTGCAGGCAGTGCTCCAGGTGCTGAGGGCCGTTGCCATGACGTAGCGAGGACGTGGGGAAGACGTCCGCCCAGTCCATCCCACCTCACCTCCTGGACCTGGCAACGTAGGTTAACGGACAAAGAATGATAACCAAGGGAATCTTCACCAGAGGGCGTGGACGTCGACCGTCGGGCGTTGCCTAGGTGGTGTCGTTGTCACGAGCACGCGCGTGACACAGGCAGTGGCATCTTGGTCACGTGGCCTGGCCAGGAGTTATCGCCAACAGTGGTGTGATTTGTCGGGCGAAATGTAATCACGTGCTATCGCCAACCCTCCTATGGTGCTGCCCGCAGGTCCTGCCATGAGGCCGACTTCACCTTCCGCTGAGACACACGAGCTGTTGAATGAACGGAATGAAGAAATGAAGGAACAGATGGCTGGATGGCGAATAAATGAATGAGATAGATACTAGGGAATGCTGTTTTAGAAAAGTGAATGTTTTAGTCTCAAGGGCAACATTTGCACTGTCGTCTCTTCCTTCTCCTCCAAATGAATGGATTTCGATCATTGCAAGAAACAAGTTTTGATGAAAATGTTTCCACTGCGGGTGTCGAACTGGTTCAAGTGAGTCGTGAGTGGCCAGCACTGACTAGACCGACAACAGATGTCTGTCACACTGTTCTTTTGTTAAGATATTACAATGTGGAGATAATAAACGAAAGAAGTAAACTGAGTTTGTATCGTTCCATCAATTAAAAAACAACTCCATCATTCATTTTAAATGTCAGACTGAGTTGCTGTTGTTGGTTTGCTGCTGGTCGCCGCCAAAGTCATGTTCAGGTCACAGGTCACAGGTCACAGGTCCTCAACTACCTGACTCAACCTTCGAGCAAACATTTGGCGTTGAACACGAATGTCAGGTTATTGTGTTGGATAATGTGTCAAGGGATCCAGTGCAAACAGTTTGATGAGTTGAGAGAAGGTGAGGACAACCTTCAGATGTCACAAGTCCTTTCTCTAGTTGTTCTCTGCTGGTGCTGTAAGGTCCTCTCTCTAAGCCTCGTCTCCTCAATCAACCTCGCAAACTTCTTGTTGGGAATTGTGTAAGTTTGTAAGGGGAGGGGAAGTGGGGGAGAGTTGGTTTAGGTGAGGGTGGGTGTGGCGGTTTGGAGGTGAGGTACAGAAGCGACAGGTGCTGTTGTTTGACTGCGACCTGTCTCTGGTACTGACACGAGTCCCCCCATTAGTAACGCGTGTGTCTGCTGAGGGGGCTGGTGGTGGGCTTTGGACGGGAGGGGGGTGGAATTAAGGTGGTCAACAAGATGATGCGAAAAGGTGAGCATCACACAGACATTGTACAGGTACTAGCGACAATCTCTTGTCATTCTGTTTGTTGGGGTTTGCGATGTGTGTGTACCCTTATGAGACATCACAGAATAATGTGGTCAATGAGTTTTAGATATTTATTATCATATTTTCAGCTGACCTCAGAATTAAAATTCACATGTGTGTGTTTGACCATGGAAGTTTGAAAGCACTCAGCTCCACACACCATCCTGGGAGCATGACCTGGTCTCAGACCCTCCTCGCTAACATCACGTGGCTAGGTACAGTCCATCTCTTTATCTCTCCCTCACTCTCTCTTTCACACCCCAACCCTTACTCAACTCACACAGTTGAGCCAATCATGAGTCAGTGTCACAGTTCAAAGAAGTAGCAGAAGAAGGACAATGCGATCTACCCAGGAACAAGGTGTGTAGACGGAGAGTAGATGACTGCAGTCAGGAGGGGCGATGAACTGTCTACAGACTTGCACACCTTTCAATTTATTTTGTACATGGCACCAGAAATGGGCTGTCACAAACCTTTTTTTTTTAATTTTAGATAGAAAAATCCACGCCGAGGCTTGGCACTCACTTCAATATACAGGAGGAAGAGTGTAACAAACACGCACTTACAGCACTCACACGCTCACTCACACACGCACACTCACACACACACTCACACACACACACTCACACACACACACTCACACACACTCTTGTTTTACTGACCAACTCTACGCCCATCCTCCACTCCACTGACTGTCAGAAGCCAGGAATTCCTCCCATGAAAGCCAAAGAAGGTGTTTTTGTCCAGTGGGTGAAGAAAACAAATAAGCTGCGCGCGCATTCCTGCAACATGAGCAGCGCACTTCTTTCTCATGTCGCAAGAATCTCGACGTGAGTGAACTTCACTGCAATCTCCTCAATCGCATTTCTCCCTCCCTCCGTCTCTCTCCTTGGAGCACCCGAGTGCATTCCTGGTCAGTGTTTAATGGAATGGTGTGCTGTGAACTGCAAGTCCACATTGCCAGACACACTTTAACTGTGTGTACAGTCACAGTACAGACTTTAATGTGAAGTTTCCACAGAACACCACGCCGTGCACTTACTGTCGATATCATCTCGACCTTTGACATCCATGTCGGGATGTGGGACACAGGGAGAGTTACCTACACACAAGTGTACACCTGGTGTGTGTGCAACAATGGGACTCACAGAAGGAAGAGAGTGGGATGAAGGCAGCCACGCGGAACGGTCGCGGTTGAGATGAGCAGCCGGCGGCCGTGAATCAAGTCTCACACACGGATGGGAGCAGGAAGTACAGAGTGAAGAAGTGGGGTAGATGTGTAAAGGAGCCGACATTCTGACAGATTGAAGGAAAACAATGTTTATTTATTACTTGTGACAATTTTCTATTCTTTATTTATAGATGTCTATCCTTCTAAAAATAAAATATAACCTGTACCGTTCGCAAACGACAATAACAAATGTTAATTAATTGAAAACTGATTTTGTTAGGACATGGTTAAACAGCTCTGTGGTCTTTAATGTCAGGACGAACTTGAAGTAGGCCAACGACCTTCTCCATTGTTTGTTCATTCATTCTTATTCTTCCTGTTAGGACGGAGGTTGGCGCAGTAGCTATAGCTATCACGACGATAGTGACAATCAGGTGTTGGTGGGTTCGTATCTCGACTCCGGTATACCTGTTTCTGACTATGACACCTGTCCCCACGACAGGACTAACCGTCCTTGGCCTTCTTCGTGATCGTGAATGTGGATTTGATGACTATCTTAAAACCGATTGTCCTCTAGCGCCTGTATGTATGTAAGTCACGATCCCAGGTGGTACTGGGGAAAAGCACTCTGTATTCGTTGTTTCTTACTTTTATTCATTCTTTATTTCCTTTACCTTTCTTTGAGTCGTTTGTTTGTTTACTCGCTCGACTCACTCATTCGCCCAAAGATACAAATACAATAACAATAATAACATTTTTGACTGGACTCACATAAAGCGCTAAGACGTGACTAGTCATCAATTGCTCGACTTTCGACGGAGATCGCGAGCAGACGGGAGGAGAGGCGGTGGCCCCAGGCATCGGCAGACCTGATAACACGCAGCAGCCAGGCGTAGCTCGACACACAACAGTGACTAAGTGCGAATAAACTTATTAATAACACACTCCCGGCTCCAGTGACCCCGAGCGCTCGTCCAAAGTGATTAGACCGAGGGCGTTAGGTTCACAGGAAGACGTCACGGCGTACGTCACCTCCTGACGCTGTTTGCACGAGGGCCGGAAAGACCTGCTCGCGGAACCAGGCCACAGCATCGAGGCAGGAGACGTGGACGGCAGTTTGTTCGCAAAAACCAAGCAACACCACACACACACACAGATCCTGCGAGGTCGGTTCGCTTCTGGACGAGGTCTTCCCGAGGTCTTCCCAGGTGACGCGTGACCTGGTTGTGAGAGTGTCTGCTGGTCACGTGACTGTCGTGACTGTAGTTCATTCCTTCAGAGAATGTGATTCGTTACGTGGTCTTCTTGTCAGCAGTGGCAGGCGGGTGGAGAGGCCAAAGGGCGTGGACATCAGCTGAGAGAACACTGGACACCAGCGGCGCCAAGGAGGCGTGGTCATCACCATAGCTGTGGTCACCAGGTGACAGCACTGGTTACTAGAGGCGTGGTCATCAGTTGATAACACTGGGCGTCAGCTGAGGGGCGTGAACGTCATGTAAGAGGCGTGGCCATCAGCTGAGAGTCATGGACGTCAGTCGACAGCATTGGGTATCAGCTGATAATTCGTGGTTGGCAGGGTCCGCTGGGAGCACAGACAATCATCCTCATGTAACAATTGCCCCAGGGATGAACTCACATTAAACCCAACAGCACCCTACTCCTACACTTTCCTCCTCTTCCTCAGGACTTCGTCAGCAAAGTTTATAAACCTTTCTTGCTTAATTTTCCCTAAAATTTACTTGGGAGTCGAGCATAACAATTATTTGCTGCTAAAAAAAAAAATAGGGTTGCCACTAAAATCTCACTGAACCCTGTAACTTGTCACTGACTGAACCTTGTAACCCCAAGGTAGAGCGAGTCACTTCAATGAGCAGGTCCAAGGTAAGCAAGAGTCTGAGGTGGAGAAAACAAACATGGTGAGCATCAGTCACTCTTGTCGTTAATGGTTTCACCACGATTATTGGTGTAGTTACAGTCACGTGGTCTTGTCTGCTGCCGTAAACACGCCTGTCCTTGTCGCAGATAATCTTCCCTGTGTTCAAGACCCGGCTATCCCACCCATCAAACATTCAAATAATTGTAGGATTTGTTTCCGATGATGGTAATAGCATTTTGTCACTAAACATGAATTTTGGAATCTTTTCCTAGTGTTTTTATTATCTTTTTCTTCTTTATTTTCTAAAGATTTAGTTTCTTTACTTTTAAACTACGAGCATAAAATATATTTAGCGTTTGAACTCAATCATCGTATTACACCGCGTGCTCACCTCTCAGATGTTTTTAGGATGGCAAACAACAACAACAACAACAACAACAACAACAACAACAACAACAACAACAACAACACACCTATTACTCTGCCTAGCCATCATGATGGACAGTCGGGGTGGCATCATCCTTTTCTCCATCATCACACGGCGATGTGTGGTTGATGTTAGAGCAGATCTCTCTCTTTTGTACTCAGTGACATTCGCTGGAAGCAACAGGTTAAAGGTTAAAGAATATTGGCACGTGGAGGAGGATGCTGGTGTAATTACCTATGCCTTCTGTAATTAAAACCTGTATTTTCTCTCTCTCTCTGTTAGACAATGAGTGCAAGATAAATTGCCGTGTAATGTGTTAAAACAATTTTTATCATATTTCTGAAAGGATGAATGGCTCACCTGTTAGAGAGATTCTAGACGACAGGCAGCCGACATGTTTGTATTCAGTTCGCAAACGACTCGTTGCCTAAACCCTCGAGTCCACACGTACGACACGTGATACGTCACGTGGTGTCCTCAGCACCCTCCCTCCCGTCATCCCCTGCATCGCCCGCTGTCAGGGACAATGACAAATAATTACCTGCCATGTGGCTTGTCAAACACACACCGCTGACACACCAGCGACAAGCACCTGCCAGTCAACAACAACCTGGTGTGTCACTGTCAGCCAGTGTCAACACCGCGGTCAACACCACCAGCCAGGGTCTACAACCACCGAGGTCTACCCCGGGTGTACAAACAATAACGACTGGAGTCAAGACGAGCATCTACCTCACAATTTTTATTGAAACCTGATGTTTGATTATTTTTTTCTCGCCATACGCTCCGAATAATTGCTTTTTGATGGCAGGCAGGACGCGGGTAGGTAGGGAAACCTGCGGTGGGCAACGGGGTACAGGGCAACGAGGGCTGAAGAGACTATTTTTGTAAGGAAGTGACAGCTGAATGCCCTGCAATAATAAAGTGGAGTGGAGGCCCTGTGTTCACTTTTGTCGGTTGCCACCACAGACATTTTGTGCCTCGTTCACTGAGACTCGAGGGCCGCAATCGTTTGGCAATGGGATGAACATGGCCGCCATGGAGTGGTCCTTGCAAAGGTCGTGCACTTTAAAACTGAGCTTTTCTTCCGGACTGGCGAGCGACTGTGAAGGAAGCAAATCTTGTTATTCATCGCCGCAGGACGATTAAGTCTTATCCTCGCTAATCACGTGATAACGGAAGAGGTTTCGTGTTTCCGGCTGCGCATGAACTCTCCTGTAAAAACAAACAAAAGTTCAGTTATGAAAGCTGTGGAGAAGAAAGCAAGTAATTGGAAAGAAAACAATCCTTGCTTGGAGTTTGCCAATAAATCAGGTTACACGTAAATCATTAACCCAGCCTCGTTTTGACGGGTAGCCAGGGGCAGTAAGTTGTGTAGGTGGCGCCAGGGCGGCGGGTGGCAGGGGACGAAGGACAAGGATGGAGAGCAAGCGGAGCGTGTCGGGTGTTAATCAAAGACAAAGCTGTAAGCGACACAACGCCTTGCCACCCGTGATGCACATTTCTGGTAATTGATGTCCGTGTGGTCTGAGTCAACTTTCTGTTTTCTCCTCCTCCACGAAAATGTGAAGACAAATATTTACTGAGTCATTCTGCTCCAGGAATCCGCTGAATGGTGGCACATGGAGATAATGACAGACATTGTGTAGAAGTGCAGCACTCACAGAGTGAATGACAGAAACAAAATGCATGGATAATATATTCTCGTTTATTCATTCCTTCTTTCTGTCTAATTTCTTCGAAAATAATTCTCTTTTATTCATTCTTTTTTTTCTATCTTATTCTCTCTCTTTCTGTAGCCGTTAATAGTTTTCTTTCTTTGTACTCCCAGAAGTTATAAACCATGATTTTTAGCTTCTTAGTTTATGAATCCCTGCTGATTGCTATCAACCATTTGTTAATTACTTTATATTTTTTATAACTTAAAGACAGGTTTCACGGTTAAAATAAAGTAAAGGATTTGGTTTTAAATTTTATTTAATTTTATTTTACTTTCAGAGGCAATCATAAACAGAATTTTAGTCAAATTATTTTGTTCATTAAATAATATCTAATGATCAGAATCTGAGAATGGATTCTGCTTGCTTGATGCTTACCTTTTGACCATGGTTGCCCTCACCTGACCTTTGAAAGCAGGTGAGACATCTTTATAAAAGTTTTGACATTGGCTTCTAGGTCGTTCGAATATAAAGGAGGTTACTCTACTTGTGGTTTGAAAAAAAGATACTAATGGAAACAAATTATAAATAATTCTTGCGAAAAATTATGATTAGGCTACAATTATATTAGAGAAACTTGTCGGTAAACTTTGATTGACGTGTTTAAACCTTCAATAATTTCTTGTACAAAAGATGAAATGCAAGACTTGACTACTGAGATGAAGCTGCTGCAGCTGTAGATGACAGGTAGATTACAGCTGCCTGCAGGCGGCGTGATGCCAGTCAATGGTGAGTCATCGTGGGTGGTCCTCCGTGGCGGCTGTTTATCCGGGTATTCTGGCTGTACAGCGTGTTATACAGCGCTCGTGCGTGACCATCCAGCCGGCCAGACTTCTTCTTCCATCCTCTCTCTTCTTTCCTCCCGCTGGTGATACGTCGCTGAACGTCGTGTGCACGGCGCTGTCACGTAGCGTGAGAAACACCAGTTACAATCTGTTCCAGTGGGTGGAGTTAGTTTATTGGGAGGAAGATTCAGTGCGAGACATTATTTCCCTGGTCTTGAGAGGCTGACTGTTCATAGGATGTGAACATCAGTCGGAGATAAAGACTGTTTCTTATCGAGGATTTGATGAAACATTATCAGCTCGGATGCTGTTTCGTCACGTGACTGCCAACTTGATGAAAGGATTGGCGTTCGATACCCACACCCTCTTGTTGTGTTTGAACCTCTCTTCCCCCTTAGTGACGTCATTGGACAGGTGATAATCGGTCTCCACGTCAGCCTACACCTTCAGTCGAGGTCAGGTTCAGTCTAGGTCTAAGTTGTTCACTGCTGTCTACCAACATCACATCAACCCTCCCACTGCCTCTGTTATAATCACTACCTTCACCGGCAAGTAGAGTCTAGGGTGCCTCACCCTGTCCCTCCCCACCTTCTCTCTCCACCCCCTCTTTCTCTCTCTACCCCTTCCCACTCCACCCCCTCTCACCTCGCCGTGATTGAGAATTAATGAGGGCGCACGTGCATCCCACGCGGCGCGCACATCTTCCTCCGCACCCTGTGAGTAATTGTCCTCCTGCTTCCTACCTGCCAGGCGTCGGGTGGTGCGGAAGGGTGGGACTCTATCCACACCGCCGCTCCCTGACTGTCATGGCAGCAATCGACCAATCACAGACATCCAGACATTTTATTTAAATTAGTGAAAGGAAAAAAAAAGGGTTTTGTTTAAATGAGTGTCCCATGGCATCAGCCAATCATTTAGCAGCTTCCTTACTGCCCTTCACACACTCCACAAAGTACAGAAGTCTGCTGGTGCTTTTTTTGAATTTACCGTTGCCGAAGTTCATTACACAACAGGATCTGTTGTTAGCAAAGTTCGGTAAAAGCAGGTGAGTGGCTCATACTGACCCCTACTTCCGCTTTCACCACCGACGAGCCATACTGCGCATGGGCAGAGCAGTCGAGCAGATGCCGTCCTTGCTGTCCATCTACAGACTGTAATTTCCACATGACGGCCTTCCATCCATCCAGCCAGCCACCAGGTCACCACTCTACTCCTGCTCTACACGCCTCGCGTGAGGTGTGGGCCATACGGGGGCTTAGTGGGCCGTAAGCCAGTTGCGTGTGGAGTTACCGCCCTTTGTGGACTCTCTACATCGCGGATTACAACAGGGAGGTCTGTGACACTGTGAGCTGTATATACATGCTGTACAAGTAGGTAAACTAAATATGTAAACAATCGCATATGTAAATTGAAATTATTCTTTTAGAACCGGAAAGAAAGTGAAGCTGTTGTTGACAGAGGTACTACTCGTGCTGCTGCTAATTGTTACTTTAATTAAAGGTAAGTAATGGACGACCAGTGCAGCTTCCGTTGGTTTTAGCTCGCAACATATACCGTGTACATAGGTCAATGGTTCCACCCTGTACAGTTACAGACTAGAGGAGACACCCAGAACAAAAACGAATGGTTTCAGCCGACAACACCGACAACAACAACAACAACAACAACAACAACAACAACAACACAAACTATGACTACCCAGCAGTACAAGGACTACACCCCACAGTGCATTACAGAACTAGAGTTACTCCGGACAGTACATAACACAAGGTGAATGTTTTCATATTTAATTAACAAAGAGGTCAAGTAGGTGTCGACACAAAGTCAGTCGCCCTCGCTACATCTAGACTCTGGGGTAGGTGCTGGGTAGCACCCCGGGTAGCTGAACACCGGCATTAATGTATGTTGAGATGTGTGAAGAGAAATTTGATTTGTTATGACGATGTAAGTGTCTGCCTGTAGATGAAGTGGCTTATCTGATGTGATAAAAATGTTATTTACATGGACACAACAACGACAACCTGCGGCAGTGGAAGGTAAACAACGTGTTTGTCCGAGTTTGTGTACCTGTTGTCCTCTGTACAGGTAACGTGGGACACGCTCGCAGTCACACTGACATCACAGACGGGAGGATACACACCGCCTGAAGACAAGACCCTGACCTCGCAGGGGTCGGCGACTAGCAAGTGCATGTCGGGAACTATGAGCAGCCATGGTGGCGCCACCTACAGGGCCATGGGAGTGGCTCATCTGTCGCACGCGCCGTGAACACAGACCGCACGGTGTCGCCCTCAGGACCTGTAATATCTGTGTTACATCTGTATTACTCCTGTATACACTTGCCTTTCTTCTTCTCTCACTTGAAGACACTCACAAACATAAGTAAACACGCACGCACACCTGGGTAAATGCACGCACGCACGTGCACACACGCGAGGTTATTTTTCATTTGAAAACCTCTTTGTAGACAAAACCAGACGCATGGAGAAAACCATGATCACACCAAACGTAAAAAAGATAAATAAAAACAACAAGAGAGAAAACAGCGAGGGACGAACACTTATCCGCTCTAACACCTGTTGATCACCACCCCCACCCCACAGCCCCCGCCCCTACAGATAAGGGCGCCGCTCCTCCGACATCAGCTATCAACGTCCAACATCAGGAGGATCAATTACTTTTGATGGTCACCTTCAAAGGTCCCCCCCCCCTTACAGGTGCGCACAGGTAGGTTGCCGGCCCATTGCAGGCGCAGACAGCAGTTCAGATGCTGTCTGTAGATGGGGGGTGTGGGTGGGAGGACTGATGGGAGGGGCGGGGCACCTCCCGGTGATTGACAGCTGCCGCTAGGCTGAGTGATTGGACTCGTAGTTTGTTCTGTCTGAAATATTCCGCCACGATGTCTGTGTGTTTGTGTGTGTGTACATACAGGATTAGGCCAACTTCTTTTCTATATTCCTTTCTCTCACTCCGTTGTAAGGTCACAACCGTGACGTCACTGAAGGTCAACGCTACCCGTATGTCATTAACCTCTCACCCTCGCGCTTTCACACGTGACTTCTGTTAGTGAAGGAGGACGACTTCGGACTTGTTACTCAAATGCATGTTTGGATTTAACGTATTGTTGGTTGGTTGGTTTGTTGGTTGGTTGGTTGGTTGGTTGGTTGGTTTGTTTGTTTGTTTGTTTGTTTGTTTGTTTGTTTGTTTGTTTGTTTGTTCGTTCGCGAAGAAAGATGAAAAGCCCAATCTGATTACTCAGTCCACCCTGATCAGATTCATTTGTTAAAGATGACACTGAAGGAAATTAGAGAAAACCAACCTAATGTTGTCCCGACTGTGTTTCTTCCGAAAATAAAAACTTGGTTTGCCATCTCTCTCTCTCTGCTGGAAGTATTTCTTTATTTCTCCGTCTCTCTCTCTCTGCTCAAAGTATTTATTTCTCCGTCTCTCTCTCCCTCGCTCTGTGGATTAAGACGGGCTCCAGTGGCTTAGCCAATAATGTCTTTGAGTTGCGAGTCTTCCTCGTCGTCAGTCGACGATGAGCCAAGTTTGCGACATGTCGGAGGATTGTGGTTGGGTGAGTGGCGGGCTGTGTGTTCCGACAAACCCTGTGGTGTGGATTAGCAGCCCCTAGAAAGGGGCTTACAGGGCTTTGGCGGCTGTCACTACAAAGACCTCCATTCGCTAACTGCTCTTGTCTCTCTCTCACATCTCACATCTGGCGGAAATATTTGTGTGTTGTAGTCGCAGCTGGACACATTTTAGTTCACATGTCACTTAAATTTCCTCCCACACGTGGCCTGTCAGGAAGTAGTCAACTGCCAGTGGTTAGTTCAAAGTGTATTTCTCCGTCTGGCCTCCATATTTCTTAGTTTCATCGTGGTGTCCATCTCTTCTCCCTTCACAACCCTCTTAATAGTGAGGAAGCCATTCCCGCCAGGTGGGTCGACTGAGGGAAGATTGTTGCGAGAGTCGGGGTTTGAACCAGCGCACTCTCAGTTAGGACACCAGCGCTGCAACCACTCGGGTATCCGCTTCCCTAACTGGTAGGTAGATTGGCATACAGACCTACAGAATCGGAAATAAAGGGAAAAAAAGCAGAGGAAGAGAGAGGCGGATATGGAAATGAAAATAAGTGTGTATATGTATTGTGATGTGTCACTCAAGCTCCTCCCCAGCCACTACTAATCATCCTGACCTTGTGACTCCTGACTTTTGACACCTGCGGTTCTTTCAGGTGTTGTCCCCTGTGGTGTTTGTCTCCTAGCGAGCTTCGGCGCATCCCCCCGCAAATCACTCCTCAAGAAACCATTCAACATGTACCCCGCTACCCGCTTGAGGTCTGCCATGTGACACAGGGTGCTGTCAGTGTGCCATCAGATAGCAGTCTGTCACTGTCAACCTCCTCCCCATCTGTCTGTCAGGCCCAGGTAGAGGGTCTCCCACCCCAGATGTCACAGGCGCAACCAGCGTGGTTCATCGTGTCAAGGGCACAGCAAGTGGAAAGTGTCATTACCTACCCTGATAAATCACGTACCCGTTCCTGCAGAACAGGGTGGGCAGTTTTTCAGCCGCGAGTCCCAGCAGGGCCTTGAGCCCCCAACCTTTTATATGCAGTTCGTTGCCTTCACTGATTTCAAACTATTGGCCAGACCCCGGGTAGTTGTTGAGGATTAGAAGTTGTTGATGCTACCGTGGCGCCAGTGTACCACTCGTGATGTCATACAAACATGCAACTACCTCCTCTAACTCAGGTTGTTTTAGCGGGAAAGTGCTTCCTCCTAGGGGAGATTTTTGCGCTGTGAGGGGAGAGGGAGGGGTAGAGAAAGCCGTAGTACCCGGAGAAAACCCCCGACGGCCACCCCTGCGAACAGGTGTCACATACAGGTGAGTGGACCAGAGCCTCTCACTGCAGTAGCGACAAGCAGGTGTTTGAACCACTACGCCATCGGGGACCCCTAGTGAGTACTCCTGTGACGTCATGTGTCAGCGCCGTTGGCCCAACTGTTGTTGGTGGGGAAGGAGATGTACAATGACTAACTCATTCATTCTCAAAACAACAGCATGTCAAAGAAAGGAAGAAATCAAATAAAAATCTCTGTAGTCGCACAGCCCATGTGATCGGCAAAAAGCAAGGGAGGCCATTTTTAAAGGGAGAAAACCAAAGCAAACGACAATGCCTTGTGAAAACATCGCCCTCCCTCCCTCCAAGCCCTCTGGCTGGCGGCCATTGAGGTGCAGGGCTGCACCCCGTGGTTGTAACCCCGCTCTCATCCCCCGGCTTGCGGCTGGTCTTTGAGGGATCCGACCATCAACGGCCAAAGTCTTTGTGTGTCGTGGCGCTAAGCTGGCGAGACGCAGTTGCCAAGCGCTTGGCTGGCCGTTAGTCTGTATCTTGGCTGCCAGCCAAAGTCTGGCATGGAGGGGAGGGCAGGACTGGGGTGGGGGGCAAGTCTAGTGTCAACAGCAGTTTGTGAAACGGAGTTCTAACCCACGAGGAGGGCAACGTCTCATCGGAGCCTCTCATCGCTGGCATCGTCAGGCAACGGACACACAAATGGAGTCAGGCAAAACCTTCTCTTTAACACACAGACACACACACACAGACACATCTATGCACGGACATTCACCCCCCCCCCCCACACACACACATGGAGGAAGGAATTTAAAATGTTGTCTCGAGGTCAAAGATCAACCCATACATTGAATCCTGGATCCTTCTGGAGAACGATTGTGTGACAATGCAAAGACCAACCTCGGTGTAACGGTAATCATAAAGTGCAACCATACAGTCGTTGCTGTCGTCGTCGTCTCGTCAGCAATATCGTTGTTATGGCTATCATCATAATAATTTTT
The DNA here is from genome assembly GCF_003073045.1 of Pomacea canaliculata. Taxonomy (NCBI): domain Eukaryota; kingdom Metazoa; phylum Mollusca; class Gastropoda; order Architaenioglossa; family Ampullariidae; genus Pomacea; species Pomacea canaliculata. Next base: position 3,165,878 of record NC_037595.1, on the reverse strand, counting down.
CGTCTTTGTCATTATCATTGTCGTCGTCAAAGTTGTCATCATTGCCGTAGTATCAGCAGTAATCGTTGGGGAAGTGGATGGTAGTAGGTGACATATTCTCTTTACGATTTGGTTTTCATCCCTTTTTTGTTGCTGTCTTCTTATTTACCTTTAAACCCATCAAAATCCTCCTCATCATACACCGATGTGAAACTAATGGCTAGACCATGCCTGGCTCTGATTGAAGTCGACGCCATAGTGGAACTCATGGTTTCAGTATTAATTTAATCCTCTCGGTAATCGTCATCTTCAAACAAAAACATTCAAAAAAGAAAAAAAAAAAAACGCTCTCGTTCGCCCTCCCTGCTGCTGTCACCCCCCATCTCCTCCCCTCGCCGTGTATCGCCAGGTAACATTGAATCATTCAGTCCATGCCGCTCATGCCGAGGCCCGTCCCGCCTGACAGCTTTGTCCTGAGGATCTGTGGAGCGGCATTCGTCGCCTGTCCTCCATCAGCCACACGTCCACCAACTTCCTGCCTGCAGACGGAGGGACAGCGGACACCACCTCGTACATGGCGGCGGCGCGGAGGCTGGTGTTTGCTCGCCATATTGTTCGTCCCGCGGCGGGCAAACAGCGCGAATTAGTGCGGGCTTAGCGGGTGTCACACAAGCGGATTAGGACAGCAAATTTCAGATTTCTGGGCTTTTCTTTGCTTGTCTCCCAATCACGTCATTGCTGTCGGTTGCTGTCTGTTGCTGTCTGTCTGTCCCTGAGCAGCCACAGGTAGGTCCTGCATGCAGATGGTCGCAGGATGGCGACTATGGCGACAGCGGCTCGTCACAGACTTGGTGTGGTTTAACAGGGATTGGACTTGTGACTATGACTGGGCTCCACCTACACCTCTCTCACCACCACCACCACCACCACCACCGCTATATTCCTTCCTACTGACCTCCTTCTATTGTGTGTGTGTCTCTACTCTGTAGCCTCGCGCAGCTCCGTGTAATGTAGATGATAAATAATGATTTGCATACAAGATATTTATACCCTTGTCAAACTATTAGCAATATCAGGGGAAAGTTGTCATATAATGTCCTGGAGGACAATAATCAACGACTTCGACAAATTTGGAGACACCATCCCTTTATCGGCATCCTTTAATAAATTCTGGGATTCTGCTCATTTATTTTAAAATCTCTTTTGTTGAATTTCTTTGGTCTTCACCGTGATTAAATTAAAACAAGAAGTTAATGGCGCCTAATGTTTGTGATTCTGTGATGGACTTGGACACGAGCTTCCATGGGATGCTTCACTCAGGAAACACTGGGTACACAGCGGACGACAGTGGCGATGGCGATGACATGCAGCTCGTGCAGTGAGGTCAGAGGTCAGCTCACATTGTTAGTGACTGGGAGGTCTTGCAGAAAAGAAACCATTGTAATGACATTATATTCAGATAAATTTATGTTGTTGTTGTTGTTGTTGTTGTTGTTGTTGTAATTGTTAATGTTCGCCGTCTGTTTCCTACACCCGACCGCACGTAAAACTCACGGACTCAGCCTACGCAAATGGAAACTGGGTGCAGAGGACACCCTGAATGCCCTAAACAAGTGTCTTTAGTGTCTTTTGTACCCACTTTAAAGACTCACACCATTGCACTTACTACAACAACAATATTTGCTGCCAGGCACAACACACAACATCAATCATCTTGTTTCATTAATTTCCGTAACCAGGAAAACACGCGGAAATATTTAAAGGCTCCAAACAGTAAATCAACATCAACAGATACACACTCATCTGAAATGAGCGGCCGCAAGAAAACAAAACAAAGTGACAAACACACAAACAAACAAAGCAGAAAGCTTTCCTCTTCTCGTCCACAACTGAAAGTCACTGCCAGACTTTGCTGATGATCTACAAGTGTGATGACAACATCAGGGTGGCTACAGTGTATAGAAGGATGTAACCTGGGTACCATGACAGACTCACAATGTGAGGACGACTCAGGGCGCGGCACTTCACACGGCGTCTGTCCACTGACCTCTGAACTGTTTTATGACTCACTGACGATCCTACCAAACCCTGTTTTCCTCAATCGATGAAAAACTTGCAATCTGTTCCTGTTACTTTAAACCTTTCTGTCTGTTGTCTCTTCTAACTGTTGTTTTGTTGTTGTGTGCGTGGCGCTCTATTCACGCGCGAGTGCACCTACCTGTCACAAGGGACGAGGGGTGCAGCCACAGGTGAGAGAGAGAGAAAGGTGCAAGAAAACTGGGGGGGGGGCGTTGGGGGGGTTGTTGGCCTCAGTCGCACCTGGAGTGAACAGTGAACACTGCAAGGCACAGCCCCTGTCTAACCTGCGTGCACAGTGCATGTCGAGTGAACCTCCACTGCACGTGAGTGTGTAGGTGCGTGCAATGACGAGTGACTCACACCTCACGCCACGCGACAGGTCACAGGTCACAGCGATGATCTCATTGAGGAAGAAGAGGGATCATCTTGCTAGTTTGAAGTGGGGAGTACTGAGTGGACTGTTCTAGCAAACAGTTTATCTCTCTCTCTAGTGGAACGGGTAGGTGGTAGGGACACCAAGGGTGCACCTCCATGTAACATGCTCAGCCTCAGAGAATCTGGTTGTGGATGGGTAGGTCCATAGCAAGTGGTTACAGCATCAGAACCCGGATGCGCCGTGTTCGATACCCGTATGGTCCAACGCACATTGCCGCAAGTCGACGGCTGTGTAACGACAAATAACGGCAGGGGAAGGAGAGAGGCGGAGAGAGGAAGGAAACACCGAGGTAACACCTCCATCGCCTTCTCCCTTCCTCATCCAACGACTGAACTATCACAGGACTTCCTTCACTTGTCTTTTTATAAGTTTTATAGCTCATATTTATAGTAAGTAATCCAAAAATTATTTGATTTTACCTTAATGTTTTTAGTAAACATACATCATGGTAGAAGGGGCGAGAAACCAATTTTTTTTTCAACATCTGCTTTATCGAACCCAGTTTCGTCTGCTTTTTTTAATTCTGTTTTTTCCCCCTCATTCTGTCCTTCTTTTTATCTTTTCTTTATTTGTATACTCCGAATTGTGTTTGCAAAAAGTGATTTTGTCAAACCTTTTCTGAATAATCTCAGATTTCTAAGACACAGGAATAATGAACTCCAAACAATCAGCAGGCAGCGCTGTTCCTCTCCATTTCCCTGAACATTGAGTAAAACCTTCATCAGCTGACTTGTTTCACTCGAAGATCGCTGGCTCCTGAAGAGCAGGACGACTTGTAAAACATGTGAATTCATAACAAACTGTTTGGAGTCTGTGAAATATATATTTATAATTAAAAAGTTCGTTGATGAGACGATATATTGTAACAATTCTTTTTTCGCAATGCACCAGTTTCTTTTGTTGCTACCTCGTGAAAATACAGTAAAAATAATAATATTGACTGTTTAGTACACACATGATGGAGGAGTTCATGGCATTCATGGTCTGGACACAACCACGTGTCTGCTTGCACATACACAAATAAACTCATAAACCAGAACGAATTTTTACAGCCAAAGTTTGTTAATTAGCTCATGCTCTGAAAATGTATGTAAGGATTATGCTGTACACCAAGGTGCACAGCAATGTTGACAATTATTTTTTTTTATTGTAAGGTCCGATGATAGAAGAACGCTTCAGGCATCAATGGCTGACAAACTGGAAGTGGTCTACCCTGGGTTGGGATGAAGATGACATGCATGCTATCCTGTAATGAACATTTCTTTTGTGTCCCTAAAAATTTACATTTAATTATTCTTCACTTTATATACTTTTATGTTGCTATGAATAAAAAGTTATAGATTTACTACAATCGCGGACCGGAAGTACCCCACCCCTGTGTAAAACCTGGATCGAGGCTGTGGGAAAGAATCTTTTGTTACGTGTCACGGAGGACTGCCACTGAGCTGCCTGTTGCTGTTTCCATCTCCCCCACGACATCCAGGGGGCACCGGTGGATAATAAAAGAAAGGGAAAATGCTTTCTTGGTTCAGCAAAATGGCCCCCGCACAAAAATGTACAAAACTGGAGAAGAAAGTTTTATTGAGGATGAAGTCTAGTTTGACTGGTTGTGTCACACTTAATTCACAAACATTTGCCAGGACATTTCCTGTATCTTATCACCTCTCCACTCCTGTGTTGGCAGATGAACAACACCTTTATGAGGAGGTGGGGGACGGTGGGGGACAGCTGGGGGGACAGCTGGGGGACAGGGGGAAGTAAATAAAGCCGGTGACACAAGCACTTGAACCACACCAGGATTAACTCCTCGCTCGTCCCCCGATGCACTCACCTGGTGAAGTCGGTGATTCATCCTGACCTGAGTCAACAGGTCACGTGACGCTCGCTCCTTGGGCTTCACAAACATGATGAGGCCACTCGCTCCTCCAGTGAATCACGGAGAGGAAAATACAAGTACAAGGCCCAGAGATATGACACGTGCCGGAAACTTAAGGACAAACACGTGAATAAATAAATTAGTAAGTTAGACTGGGCATGATTTTTTTTTTTTTGCAGCGGGGAAAAAGTGAGGAAAAAATTGTGAACTTTATTTGGTGTTGGACAACCGACCGACCAATCAAAGGAGGATCTTGTAACACAAGCGATAATAGATAATTGTGGATTAATTCGTGGTTGACAATTTCTAATCAGCATAAAATTTTATTCCCTAATTATATATATAACATTATCAGTTATATATAAGACATCATCCTGATGTACCTGACCAGTTTATGTACCTACTTCGTGCTCAAGAGTTTTTGTTGATGTAAACATTATTGACAAACACTGTATGTAAGTTAGACATCAACATGTTTGCTGTAACATGTAATGAAACTCATGCGAAGGTAGATCGTGTAGTCGAGCCCCTCCCCACCAAAATATATACTGTATAAAAGAAGAAAGAAACAAACAAAGCTCCATGCGACTTCCGCCGGAGGAGGTGGTGGATAGGTCGACTGCTGTTGGTTGTCATTGTTTGTTTTCATGTCCGGAATGTGTCAACCTGTCATTTCAGCCAATCAAGTCAGACGACAGTTGTGACAGGTAGACACCCGTACCTTCAACCCTCACACCTCAGCGTGACCTCCACTGTTCTCTTTTTTTTTTTTAAACCAATCCACCCCGGGTACAGCTGGACTTGGTGTACTCTGGTCCAAACTATTCTGTACTTTCTCTTTTGTTTTTAATGTTTGTTTTTTGTTGTTGTTTTTTTTTTTTTGTGTGTGCGAGTTTTAAACTCAGATTAAGAACTTGTGACTCAGCTTGTGGACTCTGAAACTAAATTAATTTGTGTTATGATCGTTGTCCTGAAAAGATGCTGTTTGGTCAAAGGTAGCCATGTGTGTGTGAACATACTACACGTATGACTAAGACCACGTGATCAAGAAACATTACAGGTTCATGCATTTCACAGCCGCTTGGTTACAACCCTGCTCGTGCAGCCCTTGTTTATTTTTTCATTAAACTGTGTAGTACACAAACAATTTTTAGTCCAAACATCAGCATTGGTTAAGAGAACACCTGCTCGCCCTGACTTGTGCTGCTGTCTGCCTGAAATAATTTTAAAAAATCGAGGTGCAGCCGCGTGAGAGAGGGACTTTTTTTAATTTCCAATGGTGAGAGTAAGAACACATCAGGGTGTTGTTTTAGTCTACCCCTGCAGCCAAAGACTGTATATTATATATAAAGTCATTGGGTAGCCTGTAGGGAAGAGAGCGTAGACATGTCTGACGACGACGATGAAAGAAAAGAGCAAAATAAAAAGAAGAAACATTTTTCCCCGAGTGTCCCAGATGACGACTAGTGCAAAGGTGCATGTCGTGTGTATTTCCCCTCAAGTGGGGCTCAGCTGATCGTCAGCAACGAAAATAACTCACAAAATCCCTTCCGTCTTCCCCAGCCAGCGTCCTGTAGCTGCGCCGCGGGGTCAGAGGTCAGCCATCTTACCCAGCACGAGACGGGAGGGCAGGAGAGGGGTAGGGTTGCTGGGTGTGGAGTGGGAGTAAACACGAGTACGTGCACACAGTTGTGTGGATATGTCAGTGCGTGAATGTATGCGAAGGCGTGTATGTGTGAGAGAGAGAGATGGAGGGAAGGAGAGGGAGAGGGAGGATGGAATGAAGGGAGGAGGTGAGCGATATCTGGGTCACGAGACGCGCTGTGAGGACACTGAGCATGCGCAGACGTGCCCGCCGTACTCTGTGTGTGTGTGACTGTGTGTGACTGTGTGTGAGAGAGAGAGGAGGGAGAGAGGAGAGAGAGAACGTGCCCGGACTTGACGCCGTACGCACAGCTCTGTGTGTAAACATGCCTGGACCTGCCCGCCGTATACATGTGTGTGTGTGAGAGAGAGAAGAGAGAAGTCAGAGATGCTAGCATACAGACCTGTGTGTGTGTGTGAAATGATTTGACCTATTCGATCTGAGTGTGTGAACGTGACCTGTGTGATTTATACCTTGTGTGTGACGGAGAGAAAGAAAAAAACCCAAACATGCACAGACATGTCGCAGCACGCAGACCTATGTGTGTATGTGAACATGACCTGTTCATGATATACGTGTGTGTGTGTAACAGACAGAAAGACAGGCACAGACTTGTCGCCGTCTGTATGTGCGTGTGTGAACATGCCCGGACTTGCCCGCCGTACACTGGTGTATGGGGGGAGAGGGGTAGGGGGCAGGGTAGGGATGCTGGGTGAGGAGGTCGGAGGAAACATGAGAATGTGAACACATCGATGTATCTCTGTGAGTGCGTGCATACGTGTGAAGTGTGTGTGTGAGCAGGACGTGCCCGGACGTGTCCTCAGCAAAACACAGGATGCCGCGTGGCGCGAGCTATTTTTACTGCTGACGTCTGAGGAGGCGGGGCCTGCACCTCCATCATACGTCACCAGCGCACGTGTTGGCGAGTGTGGTCGGCGTGTGTATGTGTTGTATGGTTTGTGTGTGTGTGTGTTCGTTGTGTGTTGTGTGTTGTGTGTGTGTTCGTTGTGTGTGTGTGATTTGAGAGTTAGCTAGTGTCTGTATTTTTCTCCTCTCTCTATGTCGTGTGTTCGGGAGGAGGGCTGGGAGGGCAGTGCAGCTCCTGCTCATATTTGAATAGATGAGTCGACTGATAATTTTTTTTTCTGAATGCGGTTTTCAAAAGCTTTTTATGGCTGGTACGTGTTTTTGTGTTAATGTTATTGTTTCTGTATGTAACTATTATTGTCATGTTGTGCAAACAGATTCACGTTGACACAAACTTGCAGGTGTGTAGAACGTTGTAGCTGTTTGTTTCTGAGAGAGATCTGGACACAACAAACTAATTTGAACTGACCTACAGAAAAAAAGTATAGACAACAGAACAAGAATCGATCTTCAGTGACTAGCCTCATCGATAAACCCTTTGTTTGTTGACGTGGCCTCTCGTCAGAACATACTAACAGTGACTGCATCTGCTATCTTAGTTCATATTAACACTTATTTCACAACTCTCAAGTTTAAAGAATGATGGGCCGTTTTTCTCGAGTTCACTTCTGATTTAAAATGTGACATGCGGACTTAAAGTTTTCCTTGAAATGGGATTTACAGTTGGTTCTGTAGGAGCATCACAGTCAGCCCTGCAAATGGACTTAAATTTTGACCTTTGGTTGTGACACTGGTCACATGTGAAAGTTTCGGCATTCGTGAGCCGTGATGTCTAGGGTGAACAGAAACTTTTATATTTTGTGATGTTAGCTTGGTAAATACCACGAAACAGTCGTCTACAGGTAATAAACTATTTAATCAAACCAAACTTTATTGTCTGTCCGAGAAGCCCAAGAGATAAAATTTTCTTTTGCTCAGAAACCCACCAACATATACAAACATAACATGAGAATATACAGATATACACACCATTTAGACCAGACATACCTACACAAGACATTCAACACACTCTCACACCTACAGCTTTTCTCACCTACATGTGAAACATCCTAAACGTTTGTGTGGTGCACGCGCACACACAGATATATACACACACACACACACACACAAACAGTCATCGTGTTATCAGTTGATGATAAGTTGTTTCCCCGCCCTCCTGTGTTCTCGGAGGATAGCCATTGTGCCACAGAAAGAAAATCCTTAAAATCCGCCAACCCTTCCTACTCATCAACTGTATTCATACCACCCGTGTACACAGACAAATCACAAACAAAAACAAAAACAAATCAGAGTTTCTCTGCTCTACGCTCATTGACTCATTTGTCAGTTTCGTAGTAACCATAAAGAAAGAAAAGAAGAGTCGGGGAGATATAAAATAGGAAGAAGTAGGGAATGAAGTACAAAAGAGAAGTGTAATCTGTCGCGACCACCCTATCAGTCACTCGTCTGGGTGGCGGGGTGCCGGCGCGACACCTGGGTACGTGATGGCACCCGGCGAAGCCCTCAGGCAGCCTATAGGAATATCGACGATAAGTGGGGAAATAACTGTGCCGGCCTTCCCGCCCCGCTTCCCTCCCCTTGCTGTTTGTTGATGCAGCAGCGCTCGCTACTCCCCCTGGCGGCTCACATTACGGCCAGATGGAGGGGAGGGAACAACATTACGAAAAGGGGGAGAAAATCTGGCTTACAGTTTCTTTTTCTTTCTGAGATAAGTGTAGGGGCATTCGCTACCCTCCTTCCCCGTCCTCTGTGCTCACCCTCCTCCTCCTTCTATCTACTGATCTGATCTAAATTGGAGTAGCGTCCCTTAGCCTGGCAGGTTTTGAGGGAGGCGGTTCTCCGCAATTTTTGCATTTTTAATAGTTTGCTGTGTTTTTGGTGCCCATTGGTTAGCCCAGATAACAAGGATCGATGACATCGGAAACATATTGAGAATATACTGAGAACATCTTAAGACTATGAAGGAATATTATCATATTATACAATGACATTAAGACTATGAAGGAATATTATCATATTATACAACGACATTAAGACTATGAAGGAATATTATCATATTATACAATGACAAAGGGGATCGTCGCTTCACTTTCTTTACTACAACTCAAGTTCGCTGTGACAGTGAGTGAAGCACGCGAGAGAGATCGACATCCAGCCTGTAGATCAGTCAGTTCGCAGAATGCAACACAAAGACACTTAACTCATGTGGCTTGTAGATGTTGATCACAATCATCAGAGGAGGTCATCGTGCAGTTTTCTGCAGCTGCTAATGTTTTATTGATGTACTTTTCTGTGACATTTCGGCGCATTGAGCGTTTCCCTAGGATTCGGATTTTGCGCGTTATAAGTCTCCTTCCTTCATTCATTCATTCATTCATACTGCATATAAAATGACGTAAAAATAATGTGACGTCAGAATAAAATGGTGTTGGATATACAAAGTTCAAGAGTCATTCGGTCTCTGATCTGTCATGCGATGATGTCATCAGTGACGACATTGTCCAATGACGTAGAAATCCAGCTGGCAGTTCTTCGTTCACTTTTTCAGAAGATAGCGTCAGGATTTATATAAGGTCAGTGTATGGTTATTTATGATTGAAGTTTTTCATGATAATAATTATATGGACGTCCTAAACTGAAGTGATCTCGTGTTTGTTTTATTTGAAAGAAAACGCAGTCCGACTGCCGGTCTTGACATACCCACTCTTTTTTTAACGTTTCAGAAAATGAATTTTTTAATAAGAGGAGGTGCATTCTTTTTCAACTACGGAAGGGAATGGTTTATCAGCAGGTTTGTTGATGTTTTCCAACCACCACCACCACCACCACATCCACCTGCACATCGAGCTGTACCCGGTGCGTACTTTAACACGCTGCGGTCGTATTTTTATTGCCAGTGTTATTTTAGCTGTACGTGTCATTAACAAAGGTTATACTAGAGTGATGTCCCTTCGCTTAACTGGCTGGAGGGGACCAGCTCTGACGTTTTTGTATCTTCTGTGGATCTACGATGAGTTTTGGTTTCTCCCGTTCATCTGTAATGTTTGTTGCACCTTTCGTCTCTGTTGTGGATTGTTATTCTGTGCTTGTGCTACGTCATTACTTACAATAGACATCTTCGTCCACTAACGGCTTCCGTCTCATGTTCTTGCATTTGTCACCTTGGTGTGTACCTGCTGGTCTTGACATTGGTTGATCTTCATTGGTTGTGCTTCAGTTTTTTTCCTTTTCTCTATCTTTTGCCAGGTCCCTAAAGTCAGCCATTCCTTGTGCTGTTTGAATAACAAGCTCTTTAAGTGGCACCTTATAACATATTCATCGACACACATCCTAAAGCCTTGTCTGCTCCTTTATCTTGCAGTACCACCTGGCAGAAGGCGAAGACGATTGCAGCCATGGCAAACCGACATGTTAGTACGAAGGTTCAACATGTCTGAGTACCCTAGTCCTGCTACTGTGGCGATGCTGAGTAGACGGACACGCATGAAACAACAAAAGATTTACGTAAGCACAGTAAACAGTTATAATACCTAGTCCACTATTAAACAGTCCTGACTTCAGAGTTTCTGTAATATGATTTTTTTTACATGGTGGGGTTGTTAGCCCTACCACAACCTATTTTACCTCTAGGTGAGGTGTCCACCTTAGTCGCCTCTTACTGGCTGGATGGCAGGGACCCTATTCTTACAATGCTTGCTAGGCAAGCATACCCCAGGGTCCCACAGGGAGCCTGACCAGAGACACGTATTAACATTGTTGTTCTTCCTTCCAGCGCTGGTTCGTCAATCGGCGCTCTGCCCAACGTCGCGCGCAACATCGCCGTCGCCCTCAACAGCGCCGTCGCCCACCTCGGCCTTGAGGTAAGAGGAAATGCAATTTGAGGTGTCTCTACTACTCCAGTCTGTCTTTTCACTGTAATGGAAAGAAGGGGTGGGAGCCTTCGTAGCCCCAATCATTTTGTTGTTGTTGCTGTTGTTGTTGTTGTTGTTGTTGTTTGATGACAGCGTCCTTGTAGGAGACACGAAAGCTACAATGACTGGACTGCTTGTGTGATGGATCGTATGCGGACGGCAATACACGTGCTTGTCTACAAGTCTTGCAGTCTGTTGTCTACAACAAGCTTTACAGTCTATTGTGTACAACAAGCCTTACTTATCCTAGTTTAGATGAGACGAGATACTATAACATAGAAGCTCTGTTTTCTTTCTCATCCTGTGAGCTCTGTCTTGCACGCATCTGACCACTGATTTCCATTCACTGCAAGTTTCCGTGACAGGATGGGATGTTGGGATGGAATGTTGGGGTGGGGACTGGTGCCACTGCACCCAAGCAGACCGTGACGTCACTACGTGTTCATGGCTTCCGGGAAATATCATAAACTGCACAGGTGCTTGATCCTTGCACCCCTTACCTGGAAATATTTATGAGCGAAGGTCAAGCAAAGGTGTGCTGAGCGCTGGCTTTGTTCTATCGATTACCGATGGCGAGGTGGTCAATGTTTTATTACTGACATAAAGCCTAGACAACCAAGTAGACTTCGTAAACCTGGTTTGTCATACTAGTCAAGTATAGTAGTCTTCATAATGTAACAAGACCTTCAACAAAGCCAAACATTCAGCAATAAAGGCTAACAGAAGATTATTCCCCGCAAATCACCTCGCGGCCTGTTGAACTGACCTCCAGCCTCTGGTCACAGACTCACCTGATTCTGTACGACGACCAGAGGTTGTAATCACTGAACCCTAAGGTGCTCCGTGCTCACTGGAGCGTCGACTCAGGTATAAAGAAGTGCTGAGCATTGCATCTTACATACCTCCAGGGTGGGTGGGGTAGAGTCAAGGGACGCAACCGGTCCCTCAAAAAAAGATATTAAGGCAAGAATGTGAACATCGTTCACTGTCAGTATAGAGTTGTCCCCTCCCCTCTCCAAAGCCGAACATCTTCCTACGCCACTGAACACGTGTTAAACATTCTCTCTCTCTCACACACACACACACATACTCACCTGTTATTGCAGCAACACACACACACACCTGTTATTGCAGCAACACACACACACACACCTGTTATTGCAGCAACACACACACACACACACCTGTTATTGCAGCAACACACACACATACATACACACCTGTTATTGCAGCAACACACACACATACATACACACCTGTTATTGCAGCAACACACACACACACCTGTTATTGCAGCAGTTAGGAGGAAGTGTGAGGGACGAGACTCACTAGAGGGTCTGCCTTGTGGTCTACATCCCATTGGTACCGTGAAACACACTTGTAATGTTTTACAGTTAAACGTATCCTTGTCGCTCTCAACATAATTCAGTCCTATCTTTCTGACATCATAGTGATTTCTAAAAGGTAGTGTAGAATATCGGCGAGACTTCCGTTCAAACGTATGTCCTTCGTCATGTAAGGGAGATAATTGTGTTCAGAAAGGCCTAAACTATCTTATTTATTAAGTTTTTCTTTTAAACCACGAGCTGTATAGGCCCAAAAAAATTACAAAAATGCATCAGTTCTATGTTTATACTGTGTAAACAAGCGGGCGGGGTAAGATCAGCCACCCGTGTTGAGTGCATAAAGAAAGAGTTAAGCTTTCATCTATGTGAGAGGTTTGTTCTACATACACAGCAAAAATCGAAATACGTAAATACAGTGTAATTTTTTTTCTTTTTTTCTACAGGGATTCTCCGCTTATGGACATTTTTGATCGCATTTTTATAATTATCTTTTATCTTTTTTCTAATTAGTTTTTATGTAAGTATATTGTCTAGGCAAAGATTTTTTACAACAAAATTTGTTTACAACAGGATTTTTGAGTAATGTTTTAATTGTTCTGATCTATCTTTTTTATTTTTGTACTCTTTTGAGCAAATTGTATTTGATAAAAATGTGCATTAAACATATATATATAAGAATTCGGTGTAAAATTGTGAGAAAAAATAGGCTTGTTTCTCTGTATGTGTGACAATGTTTACGCAATGAAATGTGTTAATTTGTACCTCATGGTTTAGAATAGTCGATACAATATTATAATCAGATATTTCAGTACACACTTTACCGTGTGCTTTTGAAATAGTTTTATTAAAAGATCTGCAAACATTTAATTAAGACTTGGAACAGTTGTTACTAGCAGTGGGGTGGATGTTATTTCAGGTCTAGATGATGAAAACTATCTTAACCTAATCAGTGGAGGCAGTGGTAGATATTATGCTTATTAAAACTTTTTTACTTTTGCATGATGAAGACATGTAAGGCACCATGATGACTACTCTCATCAATGATGAAGGTAGTTACCATAAAAAATAATGCAAGCTCCCAAGTTAAAATATAGCTTTCTTCCACAGTTACCTCCAATAAATCCTAGATACTTGTACACACACACCATAAAACACACGACATACACGTGCATCCACAGGTATTATCTTTTAGACTCCTAAATGCACCTGCAAGAGTATGTATGACACCTCGGCGTCACGTGACTTTGTCAAGAAACGTTAGACTTTCTGACCGGTTCTTGAGAAAAGCGTCAGACAGAAGTTTTCACCTTTGACTCGCTCAGTTTTCTTTTGCGGATGTAAAACAAAAAGCAGTGCGCATGCGAACTACGGAGTGCACGTGAACGGAGACGTGGTTAGTGCGCATGACAGGAACAGCAACCACGTGACCTCCATTGTTCATCGCGAGCGTTCACTGCTGCACTTGCTCTCTCCTGACGAGCGAACGACGAGGGAGATGAAGTGGAGACGAGGGGAGGGTGCATTGCGTGAGAGCGTGAATATCTACTGTGCTGGTGGGTAGACGAGTGGTTAGATGTAAGGGTGGGGGTAGATGAGTGGGTAGATGTAAGGGTGGGGGTAGATGAGTGGGTAGATGTAAGGGTGGGGGTAGATGAGTGGGTAGATGTAAGGGTGGGGGTAGATGAGTGGGTAGATGTAAGGGTGGGGGTAGATGAGTGGGTAGATGTAAGGGTGGGGTAGATGAGTGGGTAGATGTAAGGGTGGGGTAGATAAGTGGGTAGATGTAAGGGTGGGGGTAGATGAGTGGGTAGATGTAAGGGTGGGGGTAGACGAGTGGGTAGATGTAAGGTGGGGGTAGATGAGTGGGTAGATGTAAGGGTGGGGGTAGATGAGTGGGTAGATGTAAGGGTGGGGGTAGATGAGTGGGTAGATGTAAGGGTGGGGGTAGATGAGTGGGTAGATGTAAGGGTGGGGGTAGATGAGTGGGTAGATGTAAGGGTGGGGGTAGATAAGTGGGTAGATGTAAGGGTGGGGGTAGATGAGTGGGTAGATGTAAGGGTGGGGGTAGATGAGTGGGTAGATGTAAGGGTGGGGGTAGATGAGTGGGTAGATGTAAGGGTGGGGGTAGATGAGTGGGTAGATGTAAGGGTGGGGAGGTTTACACAGGAGGGTGTGCACACTGCACAGTAATGGATTCCTGGTGGGGGGAGATGTAAATGTAAATGTGTCGGCGACGGTTCCTAAGAATGTGAAGTGGGCGAAATTTCGTAAGCAACAGATATAACCATGACGTGTCGTGTGATGGCGGGTAGGCATGTGTAGACTTGTCCAGTCTATTTTTAGCGCCACCATGATTACGTTTGTAGTCTCCTTCCGACATCTCTCTTCTTTCTCTCTTCTCTGCTCTCTGTCTGTGCGTGTGTGTGTGTGGTGCGTGCTCGGTGGTGTGCATGTGAGTGCGTTCGTGCGTATGAATTATTTTCTATGTCTAGTCACGAGTGACGTACTCGATTAACACATCCATCTCTTTAAAAAAAATGAAATTAGGTTAGAGTTACATAAATGTCGTGTGTAAAATATGTGTCTGGTCTTTTTATGAGGGTGGGTTCTCTCTTCTCTCTTTCTCTCTGACACCTTATGCTGTTTATCCTGTATTTATGTCTGCCGACACCCCATTTCTACCTGACTACATCTGAGTCGCAAATCTTTATTTCACAACACTATTCACATCACATCTGTACTAAAAAACTAGGGCCAGCTGCACAACAATTTTAAACACTTGAAAGCTTTATATACTAAGATAATTACTTCTGGAGAAACAGTTCACAACACAATTTAAGAACTTTAACAAATATAAAATGGTTTTAATTAAAGTAGAACTGTTTAATTAAGCCAGACTCCCTCTCATCAGCAGTTTTTTTTTTTTTTTTTGTATGTGCGGGTGCATCAAACCGGAGCGATTTTTGAGCAAACAAGAATTTTGCTTCTTTACAAGAGTTTCAAGTTTAGGAAACATTAACACCAAAGATCTGATTTATTCACGCCACGTAAATGTGGTTAACACGCGTTGTCTTCCCCTATCTGCCATCAATACAGTGAGAATTAGCTGTCCTGGGTTCGGATCTCGCCTCGGGCACGTTGTTCTTTCTCTGCAGGTGCTACCTGTTCACATGGCTGGTCGTTACTCGGTATCAACACCTAATTGTCTCCTCCCGCCTCTCCTCATCTGTTTGTCAAATGTTGCAGATCATCTACCCCAGACGAGGGTCGAGTTATTTCCACCTCCTTCTGTCAAGCCAGTAATTCTTTTTCAAGCCCACACCGCGAGATTCAAGGGGAACTGATGCAAAGAAGCTCCAAAGTCGTTTACCTGTCCTCTACCTGCTTCAACCTTTCCGCCTGAGTGATTCTGCGTACTCTCCTAGTTTCTCTTTCTAAAAAAATGTCTTTGTCGCCAGGAGCTGGGTACATTCGTTGACCTCAAGAAGGTTATGATGACAAAAGGTGAGCTGGGAAATGTTTTGAGTCGCATTTCATGGCATGCCAGAGAGACGCAGTTGTTGTGCTGGTCACAAAGCAAAACAAAAGCAAACAGTAAATACAAACAAACAATCGCTGGTCAGTGATGTCCCACCACAATCAGCGGCATCCTCCCGGCTCCTCCCTGTGGCACGCAGTTGCTAATATTTACATCGAAGGAATCTGTCGGCGCGGAATGTAACTCCCTTCAGTGATGCTGACCTCTGTATGCAAATTATTCCCCTTTGGTGTCGGCAGAGGGCGTGCTCGGCAGCGCTCAAAGTCGATGACGACTACGCAGTTGCTAAGCAAGAGATTTACATCACAAGGGAAGAGAGAGTACACACACACAATACTGTATTGCATACATCATAGTGGAAGATGAAGTACACACACACTCGTCAACTCCTCTCTCAGGTAAAGGTGGAAAAAAATTTATACATTATCCCGAAATTAAAAAATTAAAATTAGTGCCATCAGCATATACAGTCTCCAGTCTTTATGTCAACATCATTACATGCAGCATCCCGGCATGCCGTGGGTATGTCATCCACCAGTGGATTGAGGATATCCCGTCGTGCAGCAGGAGGTGTGACGTATGGACTGCGTGTAACCACGAGCAACAGTCGCCCACCCGGGGTAGGCGAGGTGGGTATGCGAGCTTGTGCAGGGTATCATGTCAGGATATCACACCTGTCGCAGCACAAATCTCAAGTGGACCAGACACCACCGTTGTACCACCCTGGATGCTGGCAGAATATTAATGTACCCGTCACATTTCCACCCGCATGTTGAGTGCGCGCATATTGGAGAGAAGTAGTGTGTGTGTACGTGTGCATGTTGGAGAGAAGTGGTGATGTGCATGTGTGTTTGTGTGTTTGTGTGTTTACATGTGTATGCACGCGTGCTTACCCGTTCTCGTACACGCATGTGAAGATGTACATGTTTGATGCTCTTAGTTTACACAAAGCTAACCCGGGTGTCTCCAGTGACACACACACTAATTCCCATTAAAATAAAATCGAAAGCAAAATTAAAAAAACTAGCAAAGCTAAAACAACCTAGGAGGAATTTTTGTACAAGCTGTCAAAACAACAAAGCCTCAGAAGCCGGTGTGTATACTCTGCTAAGTAAACAGTTTCTCCCCAAAATATTTTGGTAAATGCACTTAATTGCTGATGTGTTGGTACATTCACTGTCACCTACATGCGATGTAAGTAGACAGGTCGACCTGTGTCTACAGGTATGTGTGCTGCGAGTTGTCTTGGTTATAAACAATGATGTGTATATCTGTGTCCTTCGCAGACACGTGATCGCACCTGTGCTACCTGTGTGGGCAAAGTAAACAAAACGGATTGTTCTCCAGAGAAACTAAAACCTTGTTGATATTTTTTTCTTTTTTGTTGCTTTTGTGTGTGTGTTAAGGTCGAATCATTCAAACGTCTTTACGTGGGAAGGAAGTGTGAAGGAGACGACGCAACGCGTTCACGGAGGAGGAATACCCCGAGCTATAAATAGTCTGTCACGTGACTTCAGTTCTGGCGCGCTGTGGCTGGGAGGGGCGGGGTGTAGGTGTCCTTGATGTAGCCACGATGTTAGAGCAGAACAACAGTCAACGTCAGTTTTAAAGATAAACTGCAAAAAAAAAAAAATCATCTCTCTCTCACAAACACATACTCTGTCTCTCACACTGTCTCCCTCACACAAACTCTAGTACAGACACACGCACACACTGACTCACACACACTGTCTCTCACACACTCTCACACACACACTCTCGCTCACCCACTCGAGAAGCCAGTGGTGCAGGGGAGAGAACTCGTGTGGCGATGGGAGCTAATAACACTAATGAGCGGCCATCACTGGAAGACAGTTTCAAGTAAAGTTTTAAGAGAGTTGATACACACCCGCCCACTGACTGACAAACAAATTCACGAGCTGAACCCTCATCCAATGAGTTATTTACAAGTGTAAACAACAACAATTTATTGTCCAGCTGTGAACAGCTGCCACGTCATCACACAGTCCAGGTAGGGAGCCAGCGGCACACCTGGGAAAACTTTACTCAAGTACATCCTCCCAAGGGACCGTGTTTTTCAGGAAAAAAAATCTTGTTATTAGATTTATTATCAAATCACTTGATACAGGCATGACGATGACAATCTAACGACCGACAATCCATGTTTACAGCAGATACAAGCAGCCTCTTCCGACAACTGATGATTGCAATACTGATGACAGTTATTAAGCAACTTGATAATGACGACGAGCACCTCTGATAATGACGACTGATGACCAGTCCTGATGATGAGTGTCAATGAACATTTCTAGCAAGTCATGACTGTGTCAAACTCATCTTTGCCGGCAACGAAGACGAAGATGAAATCCACGACGAACGGCAGCAAAGAAATAAGAGATGCGCGTGTTTTTGAGGATGACATGGAGCTGAATAGACAGACAGACAGATAGACAACAGGTAGACAGGTAGACGAAGAGACAGACAGGTAGACAGACAGGTAGACAACAGGTAGGCAGAACGTGCGGGAAAGATACTGCGCCGTAGGGTGGTCGGGGGAGTGTTATCAGGGGGAGGAGGGGGAGGGTTTATGTAAGAACTGCAATGTCTTGCTCTGTTCAAGCCACGGATACGGTTGACCTGGCAAACCCCGGGACTAGTTTGGCGCCGCAAGGAAAGATTCTCCTCTTTTTCTTTCTTTCTCTCTCTTTCTTTTGTTCGATTTGTTTGCCAAACACAGTTTATGCAATGAATGAGAATCTCTTTCGCAGAGTGGAGGGAGGATGTTGGCACGGGGGAATAGCCGTGTGGACTTTCTAGAAGAAAACCTAAACTGTACCTTCCTTCAAGTAAACGAGGTGGTGGTAGGATGGTAGTGGGGGGCTGGGATCATGGCCACTGCCCTGCAACCTTTGACCCCAGGGTATCTGTCAATGCCGCCTCAGTGGACTGGCGTAGCACAACAGAGACACGAGAACTTAAAGAAAAATGTCCAAACGATCAATTCTTTATAAAATATGATTTTTAATGATGTGTAACAAATGTTTAGCTCGCTCAAGCTTTAAAAAACATTAATACCAACTCTCAAAACCAACTACGACTGGTTGAGGTAGCAGCACGATGTCGGCAGTTTGCTTTTTTTTTTTTCTCGTAAAATGTTACGAAATCAAGGCTAACCCAAATTCTTTTTCCTTATATATATATGTGTGCGTGTGCATGAAGTAAGTAAAAGCCTTGTCAGCCTGTGGTCAACCTCGTCACACACGAATGTCTGTGTTATAAATAGAAGAGCGGAAAGGAAGGGCGCAATAAAGAACAGCCGAGCCCACTCCGGAAGAAATTTCCGGTTAAACGTTTGTGTGTGTGTGCAGCAGCCCTATACCTCCCTCTACCCTCCCTCTGCCCTCCCGTCACCCTCCGGCAGTGAGTGAACCACTAGCGACTGCTACAATCAGGCTTTTGTGCTCAGACCTTCCTCCTTTCTGACCTGCTTATCAGGCTAGCCATGACACCCCTTGCCTTCCTCCCCCTTCTGTGTTGTTTAAACACACACACGAACTGACACTCATGCACACACACACACGAACTCACACTCATGCAGACATACACACACCTGCGCGCGCATGGATAAACATGCTCACATGTGTGCTCAGTCCTCCACGCAAATTTTATTTTAAAAACTTTGTTTATTTGTAGGTTTTATGACAAAACAGAAAACAGAGAGTGGATGTGCGATACAATACTGTTTAATGAGCAATAAAAAAAAGGAGGCGGAGCTTGTGATGGAGGAGGTAGATGTGGGGACTGACGGAGGAACAGGTGTCTTGTCCTTCTCTCGTTCTAATGCGTGTGAACACGTGTAGAGGTGTAGGTCGGGTGCAACATGTCATCTCTGATGACAGGGGAAAGTCCCGCAGGACAATATTTCCGAAAATCTTTGATGAATACCCTCCGTCTTATCCATTTCTCGATATTCACACCTACAGGTGTCGCTATGCACAGGTGACAATCGTGACGTCACGATATGCCTTCTTCACTGTTCGTTCCTTCTTCCTACTGGCTAAGGCCTTCACGACATACCCGTCTCTAGTACAACCCTCACCCCACTGTGTTGCTGACCCCTTGTTTGTGCCTCGTGATGTTGAAGGAAGGAGGGAGAGTGGATGTTTATTATTCCTTACACTGTGGCGGTGCATCACTAAGCCTCAAACCCACAGCTGACATCATCATCACAGGTGGGGGAGTCCCGGACAAACAAAACGACAGACTGGAAGGACATTGAATGACGTGTGCAGACATGAACGTGCGGAAACAGAATGTGAAATGATTTTTATGCCCACAATGCATTGCAAAGGACCTTTACTCTCCTGTCCAACTGTAAGTCCACCCGTCCTGTGTGCGCGGGTTGGTTTGCAGAAGTGTCAGGCTGGCCACGTGTTCTACTTGATTGTTTCAACCAAAGCGTGACTTCGCACAGTGGTTGGGGGATAAAGAAGGGAGAACCAAAGACCTAACAAAACAAAACAAAAAATAAATAAATAAAATAAAAAATTCTTCCGAAAGCTCGCCCCATGAACAGGCGTCACGTTCCGAGATGGCGACAAGCGACTGTCACGTGACCGCCTCTGTATTTGTGTGTTTGTGCCTGTTGTTCCAAGATGTGCGAGTGCGCCTGCGCAGTAGATCAGAAAAGATGGTGGCTGTGCCGTCATATCCGCTTTCGACAGGAACCGTGGCACAAACGTTCCGCCAGTCTCCTCCACCTCTCCCCCTCACCCCTCCCCCCGTTAATTGAGGTCAGTGGCACAGATAGCGACAGGACCGGTAACCGTAGCCCTGCCACGCGCCGCCCGCCTCTCACCTGATAGTGCTTATCTCCCCCTTGTCTCGGCAGGTGGTGTTAGATGGCGGTTTGTCCCTTGCCTTGTGTTTCCACTGATCTATGAATGATACAGCGTCCTTAAGAAGTAGATATATATATCTGTAATATATGTTCCTTTTTTTGTTTCTTTCCTGCCGTCCAAATCTCATTGTTTAAAGCCGTAGGCTCGTGTCGTTTATGGTTCACAGATGGCGCTGGCGCCTTCCCTTTCAATGAAGTCGGCTTCTGGGAGGAGGAAAGGTAGGAGGGTCCCGAGGCCATGTTCACAGTTTTTGCTGACGAAGCAGTTGCACGAGATAATGACGAATTAACCGTTATTCACGAGATCAACAACATCAATGATGATTATTTTTTTAACTCACACGAATGTGGCGCACTAATAACTGTTATTGTGATTTGAGGTCTGACAACAGACAAGCCTCCTCCAAGCGTATTATGTCGCCAATGTTGAGCTGATTAAGTGGAGTAAGTAATAAAAATATGGAGATATTAATATAACACGATTTTGTTTTTTCCCTCTCCCCTTCTCTCCCTCTGTACGTGCACCGCATGTGTGTGTGGTTCCTGGTGACTGTCCTCTTGGTAAGCTTCTTGTTGTTTTTATCAGACAAACGAAAGCTCTCGGAATCTGTCTAAGTATGGTGTTTGTGTAAGCTCTCGACAGTCGGAGAGTTGGGAGATAATGATAGAGACAGCTGATGGCAGGTTGTGGACGTCGCCTGTCAAAACACAACGCCCTCTATAGTTCCACGATCTTGAAAAGGTCATCTAAACCAAACAGCAACTTGTATTTATTGTAATCCTTTTATCTACCCACCGCTCGACCCACTGCTGTCCGGTGTGAGTAGTTTCCCCGCTCCGTCCTTTCCTCCTGTGAGAGGGCAGAGGGCAAGGTGGTGGTGGTGGCGGTGGTGGTGGAAGAGGAGGAGGAGGAAATGTGTAAAAATGTTTTGCAGACCATTTGTCGTCTGGTACGAGCGGTGTTGCGTGCTTCGCGGAGAGGCAAGTTTGACACGTGACTCGCAGGAGCTTCAAGGTGAGATGCGACAAAGTGGTTCACCGGGACAAGTCAGTCCTGCTGTGCGAGGGTCTCTTTCGCGAAACAATTCTGTCATTAACTACCAGGGGTCGCCTTTAGGACGATAGGAGAAATGATGCCATCGACCTTTCTAGCCCATGTTGAATTAACACCTGTTAGTTGTCTCCCCCTTTTTTACGTGTTTCTTTTATTCTTTTCATTCTTTTTTTTTTCATTTTTTTCTTTTTTTGTTTTTTTTTTTGTTTTTTTTTTGTTCATGCCAAGACTTGATTTGTTCGGTGGAGTAGGAGAGTGAAGGTGTATGAGCCCGCCATGATGTAACATGGTGTAACATGATGTAACATGATGTAACTTATCAACCACCCACCTACCCCAAGTTTCCACTAGAGCCGCCACACTAGTTCTCCTCTTTAGACAGTGCCTTCATCTCAGACGCCGGAGATATAATGCAGAAAGAGAAGATGGCCTTATCACCGGGTACAGAAACAGACCGTTCACTCAGCCTCATCCCGGGTGTCGGGAGGACCACTCTCCGCTCCTCCAGTCCAAGAACCAAGTAATCAGCGCCATCTACTGGCTGGTGGCCAAGCAGCAAAGCCGCGGCTGTTGTTTGTTTTACAGACATTCGCTCGGCAAGACAAGGGTGCCGGGTGGGAGAGAAGGGAGGTATTCTGGAGGAAAAGCGATGTGAGATAAAAGAAGCTGGAAGAAGCAGAAAAAGTGGGCAAGTGTGTATATGCTGGTGAGGCAGCGGATAAGATAGGCAGACGCTGGCAAGATTATTGTAGCCACTTGGCAGGTGTCTGTGAGGGCGATGAGGCGAGTAAAAAAAAAAAAATCTTACAATTAAGTTTTTGAAGTTTCAATTCGGGTGAAGAACGTATCAAGAGTTGGGAAGTTGAAGTGGGTTGAGGTGGGTTGAAGAATCAAAGCAGAACCACGAAAGAGAGGCGCGATTTCAGAATATCATTTTGCATATTTCTTTGCTTCTGCAAACCGGTGATGAAAAGTATTTATTGTGCGACAGTTGTTTATTAACGTATGTCTGCAATAAGACTAATTTTCACACCTAGAAAGGTTTTTTCCACCAACTTTTATTTCGTAATCAATGCCTGACCTTGTGACAAGTCGAATGGCCGTGACCTAGTGTCACGAAGCCTAACCTTTGACTTTTGACACTTTTACACAGAAGTGCGCGCGCATCTTTGTCTGCATGCGCGCCCTCCAGCGGCGGTACTCGGGTACTTTCTGTCGTTTGATGGTTTGGTCATTGACTTCTATCACTGGTCATCAACAGAAAGATTTGTTCCTTGGTAATGATGTAGATGAGTACATTGCTTCCTTTATTACTGATGATCGAGGTTCTAGTTTTGTGCTCGTTAAATATTTATTTTCATCTGTTTTTCCTATCCGTATTCTTTCTTGCTTCTTTTAACTTTCTTCCATCTATATAGTTTTAGTTTCTATTTCTTTGGTCTTCATCTTCTCTTCTTTTTGTTCCCATTTTTCTATTCTTTCTTTCTCTTTATGCTGTTAATTGACAGTTGGTCTGCTGATCACTCACTCATGATTGCATACTTGCTTGATGCTTACTTTGTTTGAGGGACAAACAGTTTCAACCCCCCTTGTGAATTATTGAAATACAGTGATTTAGAGATTCACAAAACTTTCCACCCAGGCTGCACGACCGAACGAAGGAGGGAGGGAGAGAACTCTTTGAGCAGCTACCCCAACCCCAACACAAACAGTCTAGGGGCTTGCTCCCCCACCCTACCCCACCCCCATGATCCTTAGTCTTCCCCCCCCCCCAGTCTCCTCCCTCCCGTCCTCGCGATCGTTCTCTCCCTTTTACGCTCGACCGTTATGAAAGCCTGGAGACCCTGAAGGGAGTTAACTGGGATCAGATACGATTGTCGCCCCTCGTCTTGAAAAAGAGTCTTATCGTCTGCTGCTTGCGTTTATGTTTCTTCTCTGGTTTCTTTCATTACGTCTGACAAAGCAGCGCCCTCTATGAGCGGCGGGCAGGGAGAAGGTCGGGGGGAGGGATGTCGGGGGGAGGGATGGCGGCCGCGGAACCGTTTTTATGAGAGTAACAAAAGCGTGGAGGGGAGGAGATCAGTCCGGGAGGACTAGGAGCAGAACAGAAGGTTGATGGGAGGAGTGGGTGGGTGGGAACAGGTTCTGCACTCTTGTTTTCTTTGCCGACTGACTGCATTTACTGGACCAGCTTGCTGCTCCACATAAATCAACATCAATAGGAAGCCTCAAAAAAGAGTTTAAAGTTCTATGGAGGCAAATTTTCTGTGAAAAGTATTTTTGAAGTCAAGAAGTTAACAGCGATGCAGGGGTGGAGCAGCTTGGGGCGACTGGCTGTCCGGGTACTGGTGAGCAGCAAGGTCTGCGAGTGTCTGCGACACGTTGTTGCACCTGCTTTTGTTCTTGTTAGAATGGTTTGTTGTTGTTGTTGTTGTTGTTGTTGTTGTTGTTGTACCACCCGTCATCCATGAGTGCCCTGTAGCATACAAACCCTGATGAGCCTACAGGGAGTGATGGCGAGGGCTACGACAGGGGCAAGAAGTTTTACTTGCTCACCACATCATGGGTGGTCTCCTCGTCAGTTTGTGTGCGTCAGGAGTAATAACGGTTCTCTGACCGTTTGTGGCCATTCAACAAAGGGGAAACAAGAATAAAAACATTTTGTTGAGGTGTTCAAGCCGATTAGTCATGACGCTCGAAGCTTTTATGAGATGTCCTAGTGAAAGTGCGAGCACTCTAAGCATTATTCTTCATCCTTTCACCAGAATCTGAAATTGTTAGTTAATATAGAACCAAGAGGTCCTGATCTCAAAAATCTGTGAATACCTTTGACAAGGTGAGTGTGGACATCTCATCACTTCAGGCAGCGACCCCCTAATATTCAAGATGTTTAAATAAAAACGATGACATGGTATCAGAGGCTGGAGGTGAGGGTGGGGACGTGGGAGGAGGGAGGTTACTGAATGGCAGGTTGACGAGGACAGAGTTGTCGGACCTGCTGTGTGGCTGTGTGGCTGTGTGGCCGGTCAGACGAGGCTGACGGTGTCCGAGTGCCAGCAGGACAAGACAATGAACCACTCACATCAGGTGACGATGGCCTCCTCTTCCTCCTGGATGGGGGATCTGGTTGCTGGGCTGCAGACCTGAGTATAGTTGACAATTAGTCGGAAAATAGCTTCCATCAACAAAATATTAACTCAGTACTTTAGCCTGATATCATCCCACCTCTCGACAGCCTCAGTCAATCTCATTCCCAATATTATTCATTCCCCCTTTATCATCCACCCATTATTCCATTCAATTATTATGACTTTAATTAACACATTCTTAATCAGGACAAGCGATTTACGGACCTACCTCTGTTCCCCTTCCAATATCTGGTTGTTTTTTGTTTTTTTTTTGCTTCGTTCTTTTTTTCTTTTAGCCTTTCTTCCTCCATCTGATGGGAATCCCCGTGAGATGGACGGGGGTTTGGGGACGGGGGCGAAGCTGACGCAGTGGCAAGAAAGAAAACAAACATCACTTAGTGGTGGGGCACATTGTGTGTTTGTGTGTGTGTGCGTGTGCGCTTGTGTGTGTGTGTGCGGCCGTGTGGTATGTGTGGCGCCAGGTTTCATCCCCCCAGCACCCCTCTCTCCCATCCCCTCCCCCTTGCTGTCGGCAGTTTGCTCGCACGGCCATGAGTGAGTAACATTCATCGTCCCGCTGGTACATCATATGCACACACACACACACGCACCACGCGTAGACACACAACAGGTAGACACTGGCACGTGCATGCGAAACACACACTCGAACATGTATCCAGCCAAGCGAACACGTAAACAAAAGTTTTAAATGGACCGATGCTCATCACACGTGCGAACAGATACAAATCGAGAAGCTCACCACAGACACATTTACAAACGCACACACAGACATTCACACACGCGCTTCATAAAACCATTTACAGGTGCAAACAAGCGCCACCTTTGTCGAGCAAAAGAAAGACAACTCTTGTGACACGTGACAGGTAACAAGAAACACACAGACACACAGACTTAACAACGCAGCAACAAATATTGAAACTCATTGTCGCAGACCACAAAGGTGTAGCTCACCCTCCAGCGGTCGTTCACTTCACTTCTCCTGTGCTGACGAGTGAATGAGCGAGTCCCGGGCGGTTAGATCCAGTTTCTCCACGACAACAGCAGCAGCAGTGTCGTGCAAGGTGGGCTGTGTGGCAGGTGGATGGGTGACGAAGGGGGACGTCACACCTGAGCTACACCTGTGGAAGTCGTTAAACCTTGACACGCTCGCGACAGCCGCACACCTGACGACACCTGACGACACCTGACGACACCTGCTCTCTGCTCCTCTTGTTGAGGTTGTCGCTGATGCTGCCAAAGGTCGCGGTGATAACGACGTCAATGAAAGTCAGAACTGGACACCAGGTGGGGGCAGCCACAGGTGGGGCGACATCATGATGCGCGAGAGGGTCGGGTGGGGACGAGGGCCGGCGGGTATTTGCCGTCATCTTATTATCAGGGAGGACTGGCGCATGAATTTGATGATTGAATAACAACATCGATGACGTGTTCTGCACTTCGGAATTAGTTGGCGAGGGTCAAAATCCAATTACATCTTTCATGTCACTCCCCTGACATTTATTTTCTTGTTCATCTCAGTCACCCGAGCGAAATCCTTTTTCCTCTCACGACTCGGTAAAAATTCAAGATAATTTCTCCAAAATCCGTGAATACCTCCGATCGCCTCCCACTCTCGAGATAGACACACACTGAGTACAGTTTATTTGTATATTGTTGATGTTTCTAACCCTGACTAGGGCAGTGTCTAGTCTGTCTAGTCAGTCAGGGGCAATAGTGCTGCAGTGCTGGGCTGTTATGGTTGCCTCCCTTTACTCATGCGTGCGTTTCTTTATTTCTCTCTCAGATTGAAACTTTTGTCTGAAGTCTGTCTGTTGTGTCTGAAGTCTGTCTGTTGTGTCTGAAGTCTGTGTGTTCTGTCTGAAGTTTGTCTGTTCTGTCTGCACACTACTCAGTAAATACAACCCAAGTCATTTAACTGCTTGTCAAGACTGGCACTAGATGGATCATCATGGCTTCAGTTCGTCTCTCTCTCTGTCACTGCCCTGTCCACTGAGATTTTCTGGACTCCGGTTTCAAGTGGTAGATATTATTGTACACATTTAGAAAACTGTTGTACATATTGAAAACATATTGAATCCTTTCATCTCCTCTCCTCACTATACGTAGGCGTACATTTGTTTTCATCGCTCATGATGAAGATGTAATCCTGGGTTTTGCTTACTTCTCTTGTGAACAGCTTGTTGATGAGGTTTGTCTCCGAGAAAGCAGACACTTGACAAACAACACGTGTTATGCCACTAAACATCACCACATCTGGGTCCATTGGTCATATATCGGTCATATTCTGCAAGAGGAAATTGATAAGCGAATGATTAGAGCTTTTGGGCCTGAAACCAAAAGTGCACCGGTTCCATACCCGTGTGGTGCAGTGATTTTTTCCCAGCTATGAGGAATCGCTAGTAGCTCCACAGACAGTTGGGGAAGGTAAAGCAACGATAGGCACAGGAGATGGGCACCACACTCACACAAATTGTCCTCGATAAAACTGTGCCCTCTGTAACCTGTCCTCCTGCCACTAAAGACCTAAAAATAGTTCAGAGAGACGACCTTTACCTTGTCCTACAAACACAGTGACGGAAATTTGAAGATAAGAAACTATTTATGACCTTTTGCCTGAGTCCTTGAATATCAGCTTTCTATTGTCTTGTAGACAAACAGTTTTTATCTAAATGCTGTTCACTGTAGATGTCAGCAAGTCAGGCTCGTCAAGATGGCGCCCGTACACCTGTGTGTGTTGCTCGTGGCCACCTCCTGTGTCTCGCAGACTTTCTCCAAGCCCTTGTCAGGTGGTAAGTGTGAAGAACAGAACGTGTACCTAGACATCACATGTCAAGTTTAGTCCAGTCCTCGTCTTTCCAACATGATATTTACTTTTCCCGCCATCCAACAGTCGTGCTCGATCGTAGTGCATGCACGCACGCGTACACAATATCTTTATAAATATATATGTAAAAATTTCTTCTTCTACTGTCACTAAAACTGACTTCCTGGTCATCTGACAACGACAGTGTGTGTGTGTGTGCGTGTGTACCTTGTGTACCTATGACAGCAACATCATCGACGATTTAACGAGTGTCTCACCTGCCCCAGGTAGTGGACGTCTCGAGAGGAGCGATGACCCTCAGCCTCTTGCGGCGGTTGTGGACAACTTGTCCAGCAGGCTGGCCAGCCTAGAAGCCAGCAACACAGGTGAGGACACACACCTGCTGTCACTACTGCGTTCACGACAATATAAACATTTATGTGAACAAACATAAACAAACATTCCCTCACACACCATTTGCTTGTGGAGACTGGGAAACGCAGTCAGCATTCAGGTCACTCAGGTCACTCAGGTCACTTCTCCCTCATCACCATTCTGTCAGAAACAGATGAACTCGCTGTTGTCTTGACCTCTTCTACATGACTAACATCGCCGCAACTACCGATGTGATAATAAACTTCATGTTTATTGTCAACCATGTATCATCGTCCTGTCAATGTGTCACATCATCATCTTTCTCCCCCCAGGTGTCACACCTACCTGCTGTCACAATGCGGGTATGAGGTGTAGGTCTTAGGTCCTTCCACACCCTCGACAGATTTAGAGTCGTACCACAGGCTTTGCCACTAATCTCTAGATAAATACGACTACGACTGTAACCACCAGTGTACACCACCACAGACTGTATACAACACTATACCACGTGTGTGGCTCCGGACTTCCAGACACATTCCCTCCTGTGTGTCATGGTGTGTCAAGGATGAAATGTATTGCTTTACTCATGACACTTATGAAGTATATTTTGGTAAAATGTTTTGCTGACAAATTACACGATTGACATGAAAAAGGTGTGTACATTAATCCTCCCACACACACACATACCTTCTCCTTCTCTCCTATTGGTGCAATAAGAAATTTTGTCAGCTATCTCTTGAATATATTTGTATTGAAAATGAGTTTTTCCGTGTTTTTCAGCACTTAAAAATCAAGTAACAGCATTGGAAAATCAGCTGAGAGCAAAGCGATGTGAGTTGTTTGCTTTCTGTGTATGGAGCTGACGTTTATTATCTGCTATTATCCATGTTAATGAGTTTCTTTAATTAAGTCTTGAAAACTGTGTATCCTGCTGGCTGAATTAAGAGGACAAAGTAGTCACCACCACCACTTCCGCCTCTCAGGGTAGCCGGCGACACTGACACGAACAGACACACACACAGACACACAGACACACAGACACACAAACACAGAAACACAAACACAGACACACAAACACAGAAACACAAACACAGACACACAGACAAACACACAAACACAGACACACAGACAGACGTTAGTTACAGTAGCCTACAGAGTTGATGGCCTTTTATTCAACTTTATCAGCTTGAAGGTTCTATTACATCACCAACATCAAAAGATTTCACACTTACTATTATTAATGATATATATTTTGTGTGCAGGCGAGTCCGGAACCGTGCAGCTCTACCCCCATGCCCAGCCCCCACAACAAGTGTCGGGTGAGACAAGGAGACCTCACACAGTCCACGTCAACTTTGACCTTCCCTTCCCCACCCAGCCTTGGGTGGTTGTCGCCATCACTCGTCTGGACGTGGACAACAGGTTCAATGTCAGGATCAACGTAGGTGCGGATGCCATCTCCACTTCCGGTTTTGATGCGCGTGCGTACGAGTGGGCGGACACTAACACCTTTAGTGTGTCTGTCGTCTGGGTCGCTTGTGACATCTAAAGATGAAAGGCGATAACCAGCATCATCGGTTGTTTGATAATACTGACCGTGTGTGATTACTTCCTGTTTACTAATGACAAATAAAACTTCAGATATTTCCTCTGTGAACGTTGTCTATTGCTACCAGAAACGTTTATGTCATCTACAGATGACAGTTTTACAGATGACAGTTTAGTGCAGAGAATATCTACTTCCCACTTTCTTCTCGCACAAGAAATAATGACAAAAATCATCTATTTATGTGCATGTGAGAGCACAATGATGTGAGTGGTTATCAACTAGAATACAGTTCATTGTACATCCCATTACTACAATGTCTCAGATGGCAGCAGACGATCAAGGGAAGATCACCCGTAGCCCTAGGCTTTGCTTACTTCTCTTGTGAGCAGCTTGCTGATGAGGTTTGTCTCCGAGAAAGCAGGCACTGGACAAACATCCCGTGTTCTGCCACTAAAGCACTATCCACATCCCGGTTTGTCGGTAACCCTAACCCAAGCCTGCAAGGGAAAAGTGGATACACACGTGATTAGAGAGCTTGCGCTCAAACCCAAAGGTAAACCGGTGCGATACCCGAGTGGCGCAGTAATTTTTTCCCCCAGCTATCGGGAATGATTTCCTGACTCTGTAGAGATTTGGGGAAGGTAAACCAGCGAGATGGACATCGCATTCAACAACAACAACAACAACAACAACAACAACACACACACACACACACATTGTCCCCGAGAATACTGTGATCTCTAACATCCCCCACCTCTGCTACTAACGACCTAAAAATAGAAGCTGACCTCTGACTTAACATATCCTAAAGATGCAGCGATAGAAATGTTGAAGACAAGTAAATCTGGAAACGAACTTTTGACCTTAGTCCGTGTGTATCTGCACTGTATTATCTCGTAGACTTTCTTATCTAAATGATGTCAACTCCCAATGTCATCAACGTCAGCGACAGTCACACTCGTCAAGATGGCGCCTGTACACCTGTGTGTACTGCTCGTGATCAGCTCCTGTGTCTCGCAGACTTTCTCCAAGCCAGTGTCAGGTGGTAAGTGAACAGAAAGTGTTTCTTTACATCACGTGTCCACGTGTAGTCGAGTCTCAGTCTTTCCGACATGATAATTGATCTCCATTCAAATGTAGGGCACGCGCGCACACACATTGAAATCACTTGCCTTTGACACTTGGTGCTTACATAAAATCTGTTTGGACCATTGGTGACTAATGCATCACATCGACTGCGACTCTTGTATCACCTTTCACCTGTCACAGGTAGTGAGCTCCATGAAAGGAGTGACGACCCTCAGCCCCTAGGGGCCGTTGTGGACAACCTGGCGAGTCGGCTGGCGAGGGTGGAAGCAAGTAGCACAGGTGAACTCAGATGTTGTAGTCGTCCTGCTGTCGACATCTCCTTGTCGTTATGTATCTTCATCTTCATTATCCTCAGAGGCAGAGGAAGCAGCCTATCGTCATTACCATCGTCACCAACTTTGTTTATTCTTCTGTAGTCACGACAACTACAACTGACAGCTGACTGCCTGACATCGAGACTTAGACTACCAGACACTTCCTACTGTTTACTCTGTGTGTGTTCATCGGGAAAATAATTTCTTCCACACTTTTTTTCAGAAATGCAAAATGAACTTGGTGTACTGAGAGCAAAACGATGTGAGTGGTTATCGCCCTGAGAATTGCTGTCTGTCCATCACGTGACGTATCTCAAACATTACTGAAGTTTGATATATATATATTTGCTTTGTTTGTTTGTTTGTTTGCTTGCTTGCTTGCTTGTTGTTGAGGGATAAGGTTGTTTGTTTGGGAATCAGTTTCTTGATGAATTCATGGTTCTTGCAGGTGAGTCTGGTGTCGTTGGCTTCGCACCTCACGCGCAGGCCAACGTCATCGCGCCAGACGGGAACCAGTCGAGGACTCACACCATCCACATCAACTTCGCCCGACCCTTTGCCACCACACCCTGGGTCTCCATCGGCATGAGCGAAATAGACGGGTACAACACCGCCAACCTCAGGATCAGCCTGTCGGCTGACGGCGTTTCCACTTCCGGTTTTAACGCGCATGCGCTTGAGTGGGCTGACACAAACATCCTCAGCGCCACAGCCACTTGGGTCGCTTGCAACGTGTGACAACCAAGGGAGAGCATTGCTTGTAGTTAGCGATTCTCGATTATCTCGACAACTGTTCGCCATGCACTTCACTTTACTAAAGACAAGTAAATCTTTAGATCGTGTTTATTTTGAGTTTATTGTTTGTTTCTGATTGTCGTTCTGAGAGGAAAACAAAAGACTGGCTAAAACTGCAACAAAAAGCAACTGTCTGTCACAGGGGTGGGCAATTAATTTTCGTCGTCTATATTAACTAACGGACCGTCCCAACCTGAAAGTGATCTCGTGTTTTCATTTGAAAGAATGGAAATGTCAGACTGCCGGTCGTGACAGACTACATGACAAGTGACTGTTTATGCAGGATTCAAATGTAAACATTTTTGTTTCACACAGTTTGATCTCTTATTATTAGTTTTTTTTCTATCTCTCATAGTTATTTTTTTATGATTTTTTTTAAATCGGGGAATTTCCACGCGCACGAGAAATGTGACCTCTTTGAACCCTGACGCACAAAAGTGATGACAGTTTTCGGTTTCGTGTATATGAGTCATCAGAGATTGGAAACGAGGCTCTGTGCGTTGATTTCAGTCACAAAAAGTCCACCGACGGACACAGTCGAAAGGTAAGACATTGTTTATGATAATTCTAGTAATAGTGGTTTGTTTGTTTGTTTGTTTGTTTGTTTGTTTGTTTGTTTGTTTGTTTGTTTGTTTGTTTGTTTGTTTGTTTGTTTGTTTGTTTGTTTGTTTGTTTGTTTGTTTGTGCTTTATGCCGTGTTAGCAACTGTGGCCATATCATGGCAAAAAGCAGTTGTAAATGTAAAAGTTTTGGAATAAAACTGCCCAAGTCGTATAAAAAAATATAAACATGTTTTAAAAGCTAAGTAAGTAACTAAAATGTAAAAATGGTGGACAAAGCATTGAAAAAGGGTGTTGAAGCGCAAAAAGGCTACCAACACACCAAAAAGAAAGAGAACTAGTAGAATATAAAAATTTTAATTTGATAGTAAGGCCCTATTCTCTTTAAAAAAGAAAATATTGCCGCCGATGGGAGGGACCTAATTAAGGAAAACGGAATTATCTGACAACGTATAGTCTGAAGCTTCGGACAGGTAATCAAAAAGTGTAAAACAGTAAAATTTTCCCTACACCAGCTCACTGACTCACTCATTCTGCTTTGAAGAATGACTACACTACTGGTATCTTTTCAGGATGCAATTTATATGGAGATACATTGTGCGGCTCTTCCGCTTTGTGACAAGAGGGGCGTGGGGCCAGCTGGAGCTGCAGCTACCTCAACGAGCTCCACGAGCTCCAATACCACAACCCGGTGCGTACTTTAACACGCTGCGGTCGTATTTTTATTGCCAGTGTTATTTTAGCTGTACGTGTCATTAACAAAGGTTATACTAGAGTGATGTCCCTTCGCTTAACTGGCTGGAGGGGACCAGCTCTGACGTTTTTGTATCTTCTGTGGATCTACGATGAGTTTTGGTTTCTCCCGTTCATCTGTAATGTTTGTTGCACCGCTCGCCTCTGTTGTGGATTGTTATTCTATGCTTGTGCTGCGTCATTACTTACAATAGACATCTTCGTCCACTAACGGCTTCTGTCTCATGTTCTTTCATCTTGCTTTGGATTTTTGACTGTAGTGGACTTTGTGCCTTTTTTAACTGACACTTTTAGTTGTTCTAGCAGTGTGGACCAGTGTGGACCATGCCGTTTTCCATTTTTGATTTACGAACCACGTATGTATGTATGTATGTATGTATGTATGTATGTATGTATGTATGTATGTATGTATGTATGTATGTATGTATGTATGTATGTATGTATGTATGTATGTATGTATGTTCTTCCCGGCATGTCACTGACTACTGTCTGTCTGTCTCCTTCGTTTCTTCAACGCCAGGACTGTGCTCTGCTCTAAACTGTGTTGCCTTAAAACTTATTAACATCTTATCTGAACTTAAGTGGCATCTTATAACATCTTATTCATCCACACACACATCCTGAAGCCTTGTCTGCCCTTTATGTTGCAGGACCACCAGCCAGACCAAGGAGACAACCACTACGCCCATGGCAAGTGGACATGCTCGAGGACCAGTTCAGGCAAGAAGAATACGTCGGTCCTGTGACTCTAAGGATGCTGGGCCGACGGAGTGGCCTGTCACAAATACAAATTCAGGTAGGCACAGTACACAGGTCCAATGCCTAGTCCACTAGTTGTTAACTAAACAACCCTGACTTCAGAGACACATATTAATATTGTGGTTCTTCCTTCCAGAGATGGTTCCAAAAACGCAGATGGTGCCAAAGACAGCACTAAACAATGAGGTGAGAGGAAATGTCATTCCGAGAGTTGTCGGTATTATAGATATGTTATTAAATTAAGCAAAGCTTACACGAGCTTAACAAATCACAGATCAAGATATTTTGACAGAATAGTAAAAGATCTGTTTTTTTCTCTCCCTGTAAGGTCTGTGTTTTGTTCCACGACACAGTATATCACAACATCTTGTATGGCCATTGCTCGAGCGATTATGAAAGACCCAAATATCCTCGTGTATGATGAAGCAACATCATACTGAGTTTTCACACCAATATTTTCATGTACTGAAAATTTTCAATGAGACATTATTTCTCTACTGGAATGAATGTTTGCAGCAGAGACTTTCTGGATGTGACAATCTTTCAACATATTTTGTTTCTTTGTCTTTAACTGAAAGAAAAAGACATTGTGAACATGATGTAATCATTTTTTAAAAGTATTTTTATATCTTTTACTTCCTTGGCATCTGAGCTGTCTTTTATTATGGACAATCATTGGAAGTCTTTAGAGTTTAGGGAATTATTATGACGGTTGCTGAAATTTCTGAATAGCTGCTTCATGGTTATAGGGAAAACTTAAATATTTCTTTTTTTTTAGAGTAGAGTGTTCAAGATGTGTTAATTTTTGTTTAGCATTTATCGTTTTACTTTATGTTTTTGCAGACCAAAGGTTTGGTTCCTGTGGACTGGAGCATTAACATCAAAGATTTTTAATAGAAAATGCAACCATACCTATCAGTATTGCTAGCAGCTTTGTTGAGGCCAAGTCTCCATTGACTAGAATGTACACAAAATTTGTTTTGTGAAGTGTTTGTTGCTAACATCAAAAATCAGAATGCACTATAAATAAAGCTGAGTATAATGATAATTCTGTGTGTTTTTCATAAAAATTTGCTAAATAGATTTGTTTTTCACATCTGCTCTCAGCAATTTGTTTTTCAAAGCCTCCTGCTGATACCTAAATGGCTTTTGTTGAAACCTTGGTTACACGCTTGACGACATGCTGTATATCATTGGAATTGACTTATGTCATGAAAGAGAGTAAGAAAGA
This sequence comes from Pomacea canaliculata, assembly GCF_003073045.1. NCBI lineage: Eukaryota > Metazoa > Mollusca > Gastropoda > Architaenioglossa > Ampullariidae > Pomacea > Pomacea canaliculata. The sequence goes on along the minus strand of NC_037595.1, from coordinate 3,130,810 downwards.
AGAAGAGAGTGGGGGAATGACAGTATTCCACAGTTGGCTATGCTTGGTGGGGTGGGCAGTGGTGTCAGAGGCAAGCTGATCCTAACTCTTCACCCTGTGGGAGTGCTGAACATCTGAACCTGCATCAAATAAAATTTATTTCTGAATCTCAAATCAAGAAAACAAAGACTAGCTGGATTTTGCTGACATATACTGCATAGAAATATTTATGTCTATAACTAACTATGAAAAAATGAGGTAGGGGGAGAGAATACGATGTTATATAGTGGAGGCTGGAAGTTGAGATGAACAGTCGATGTAGAATCTACTGCTTAAGGGAGACAACTTCATAGGTGAGGCGAAAAGAGTACAGAGAGGTGTCTTAGACTGACAGCCCGCTTCTTTTACACAGACAGACAGACACACAGACCGACAGACAGACTGACAGATTGACTGACTGACTGACAGACTTGACCCGACTTGACTTGACCCGACCGGACTGGACTGGACTGACTGACTGACTGGACTGACTGACTGACACGCCCGCATACATGCATGTAAAACACTTACCAATGTGTGCGAAAACATTGTCGATTATGTCCGGTGAAATTTCCAGACTGACGTCGGCCTCGACTGCAGTGGCAGCGGCCGTGACGTTGTCGTTGGCGTAGTGATGACCGGTGATGATCCACTCCAGGGCCATCTCATCGCTGACCACGTAGCCCTTAAAGCCCCACTCCGTGCGCAGAATGTCTGTCAACAGCTTCTTGTTGGCGCAGGACGGCACACCGTTGATTCTTGAAACACAGAGACAGGTGTCTTGATGATGTGATGGACATACACATACTGGCCGTTAAAACATGGACACACACATACTGGCCGTTAAAACATGGACATACACATACTGGCCGTTAAAACATGGACACACACATACTGGCCGTTAAAACATGGACATACATATACTGGCCGTTAAAACATGTACATACATATACTGGCCGTTAAAACATGTACACACACATACTGGCCGTTAAAACATGGACATACATATACTGGCCGTTAAAACATGTACACACACATACTGGCCGTTAAAACATGTACATACATATACTGGCCGTTAAAACATGTACATACATATACTGGCCGTTAAAACATGTACATACACAAACTGGCCGTTAAAACATGTACGTACACATATTGGCCGTTAAAACATGTACACACACATACTGGCCGTTAAAACATGGACATACACATACTGGCCGTTAAAACATGTACATACACATACTGGCCGTTAAAACATGTACATACACATGTCTGGGACAACTTGTACATGGCGGCTACCGGAGTGAAACATTACCATTCGTAAGTTGACCACTACATGATCATTATTTATTTGTTTCATTGATTCAACGCTTTTAGTCACGAGCCAAGTGTAAGTCAAGGAGAGGTGAGCGAGAGGGGTTGGCGGGAGGGCACGTGCACTTGCCTGTTGTAGCTGCACATGAGACTGTAAGTGCCGGCCTCTACACAGGCTTTAAAGGCGGGTAGAAAAGTGGACCTCCAGTCTCTGTCTGACACCTGACACAGAATCACTTTATAAAAACAGAATCACGGAATTACAAGAGTCACAGCACCACAAGTCACATATTCACAGTCACATATTCACAGTCACATATTCACAGTCACATTTACACAATCATAGAACTGGTAGCACAGAGCCACAAAGTCACAGTCACATGGCTTTAGTGAGAGTGAACTATTCATCATCATCATCATCATCGATAACACCATGAGGAAGACCATCACCAGTATGACAGGAAACGCGCAATGCGCATGCGCACATACACATACGTGTGTGCCTGTGTTTCTATACGTATCACGTGTTGCACAGGTCACCGGGGGAAGCACAAACGGCTTCCAAACTTGCGCGTCACCCACCTGTGATGCACGCATTGTCGTATTTTTTAAAGACATGTACAGCTCGTAAATGAACGAATACACAAACAACAGACAATGAGAAGAAAACAGTAAGTAATATTTAAATTCTAATGTATATTCAAATAAAATATGAACTTGTTTGGTACTTTATGCAGGGCTTCTGCTAAGTCTAAATTCTTTGGGGTCCCAGGGACCCCTTCTTCAGAACCACGCAAATGTGTTTAAAATGCTCTTTTAAACGGCGTATCACATATATTTGTCTTTTTGTAGTTTAACATATATACATTTTTTAACACGGGTGAAAATTTGCTTCTCAGGCACTCGGTGCTGCGTTGTGATTTTTTTTTCTTTCGCGCAGCACTGTACCTTCTTAGCTCACCGATAATAATATTATTAAATGCATCAATCTGATTTTTTGGGGGACAAGAACAATGTTTATTCATTTGAAGTTTATATACGGTTATCAAAGTGTAATTCCTGGAGATGTAACTTGTGCTAGCATGATATATCCTGTGCAACCCTGTGTGAACATTTTTTTAAAATTCAATTACACCTACTTAATTTGCTTTGGATTTGTAGCGGACAGGTGTGTAATAGAGGTTGGATGGAAGGTTGATGCGCGTGATTGGCCTGTTGTCTGTGGAAATCGTGGGTCACTGGGCACTACGTGTAGTTTGGACACCACGTGTATTTTGGACACCACGTGAGTTGTGGACCTCGTGAGCGAGGCATGAAGTGCTCAGACAGCAGGTCCTGAGACCCGCGGTGTTCTTACTGCTCGTGAGAGGAGCGATGTTGTTTGTTGCCGACATAATACATAATGCAAACATGTTATACACTCATCATCGTGTGGGACATTCATGTATTGCCTACTAGACTTCTAAAACGCACTGAAAATTAATGACTGCCTGCGACGAATTTATACTGTTACACTAAATGAAATCATGGAAAAGCGATGTGAGTGGTTGTCTCTCTCGCAGTTTAAAGTAAAATAATTTTTTTTGCCAGGTTTAGGTTAAAATTAGCACTTCTGATAAAGCCAAGTGAATAAACTCCCGCATCAAACCATACCTGAGATTTCTGATTACCGAACAGAACAGCTATAATTATTATATATAATATTATATATATAATGAACCATGGATGAGTCTGCCAACTCTCCTTACTGTCCAATAGTACCAATACATTGCAAATTCATGAAATCTTCCAAATAAAGTAATTTACCATGCACTTCTCCTCATACACAACATTCTCAGCGTTGCACTAGCATACACCAAATATGACTAAACTGGTAAAGAGAAGTCTTAAAGAGCACTTTTCAAATCGCAAGAAAAGTCCACGTGCTTAAATATTCAGCAACACACAAATCAAGGACTAAGGGTGCCCATGCACCACTACTTAATACTAAGGTCCCGCTCTACCAGTTCGCTTCTCAAAGTGTCTCTGTCTTCTTAAACAGTTCAAACATGGGCTCTTACCCTGATCATTCTTCAAAGGAGTATGAATGATTCACTGTCCCCTCCACGTGGGTGACGATGGTACCCAGTCCTTCGGCACCTGCTTCTCTGTAGTCAGGTCTCTGCTGACTTTTTCACGCCGACTCTTGTCCTCCTCGCTCCCCGCACTCAGCAGTAGAGTTGCTGAAGACAGGCCTTCTCTAGCTGTTTGGGATGATGAGGGGGTTCCTCTACTCGGGCCACCATCCTTCCATTTGCAGGTGTCGTCGTCGTCGTCGTCGTCGCGTCGACTCCGGCTGTCCAACCTCTAGCCGTCCCGAGCCCGGCGCCTCACTCCCCTCACACAGCAGTAGAGTTCGCTTCTCCGCAGACAATCGCAGAGCTTCTGGGAGACTGAGCTACTGAGGGGAGACTGTGCTACTGAGGGGAGACTCAAGAAACGAGTGGGACCGGAGAGTCTCGCTGTAGTCTCCCAGAAGCTCTGCGATTGTCTGAGGAGAAGCGAACTGGTAGAGCGGGACATGTGCACCCTTAGTCCTTGATTTGCGTGTGTTGCTGAATATTTGTGCACGTGGACTTTTCTTGCGATTTGAAAAGTGCTCTTTAAGACTTCTCTTCACCAGTGCCTTGAAATTGACAGGTTGCCATAGCTACCAATGGATTTAAGTTCGCAATTGTGGAAACTGCTGTCTTAGTATTTGGGTTTAGTCATATTTGGTGTATGTTAGTGCCACGCTGAGAATGTTGTGTATGAGGAGAAGTGCATGGTAAATTACTTTATTTGGAAGTTTGATGTATTTGCAATGTATTGTTGAAGTCGTCGTGTATATTAACTAACGGAACGTCCCAACCTGAAAGTGATCTCGTGTTTTCAAAGAATGAGCAATGTCAGACTGCTGGTCGTGACATACTACATAATAAGTGACTGTTTATGCAGGGTTCAAATGTAAACATTTTTGTTTCACACAGTTTGATCTCTTATTATTAGTTTCATTTTTTTCTGTCTACTATAGTTATTATTTTATGATTTTTTGAAATCGGTGAATTTCCATGCCACGAGGAATGTGACCTCGTTGAACCCTGACGTAGCGTAAGTGACGACATTTTTCAGAATGCGTCACGGATCTCAATAAGAGATAGAAACGAGACTGTGTGTCAACTGATAAGAAGGTAAGACATTATGATTATTACTAGTAGTAGTGTTTGTTTGTTTATTTGTGTTTTATGCCGTGTTAGCAGCCATATCACGCAAAAAGCAGTAAATGTAAAAGTTTTGGAATAAAACTGCCCAAGTCGTACAAAAAAAATACATGTTTTAAAGCGCAAAAAGGCTACCAACACACCAAAAAGAAAAGAGAACTAGTAGAATATAAAAATTTTTAATTTGATAGTAAAGCCCTATTCTCTTTAAAAAAAGAAAATATTGCCGCCGATGGGAGGGACCTAAATAAGGAAAACGGAATTATCTGACAACGTATAGTCTGAAGCTTCGGACAGGTAATCAAAAAGTGTAAAACAGTAAAATTTTCCCTACACCAGTTCACTCACTCATTCTGCTTTGAAGAATGACTACACTACTGCTATCTTTTCAGGATGCAATTTATATGGAGGGCGGCTATTCGTCTCTATCGCTACGTTGCGGGCTGGGTCTGGGGCCAGGAGGAGCCTCAACAAGCTCCACCAGCTCCACCCGGTGAGTACTTTAACACGCTGCGGTCGTATTTTTATTGTCAGTGTTAGTTTAGCTGTACGTGTCATTAACAAAGGTCATTGTAATTATCAGGGTCATTATTGTTAGGTTAAGCATTCTCTCTCTCTCACACACACAGAGGTACCTAAATGCCCATCGCTTACGAGTTGCTGTCAACTCTGCTAATGAAGCTAAACTTTAAAAGACTCTAGACCTTTCTAGTTTGCGCCTTGAGGTCACTGTCATCAATCTTGCCTTTGCTCTGAGTGGAGTTTTCTAGAAGAGGAAATTAGGAACCGTAGACTTGTTCCCTCAATAATAGGAGTTGATGTGTCACAAGTAGCAGCTCGCCGGTTCACATCCGCGGTTTAAACGCAACGAAGACAGTTCTTGCTTTTATCACCTGTGGCCAGGAGGACAGCATTCGCACCTGTTGGCCTCGCAGACAGACAGAGAAGCAGGTCAGGCGTCTTTCTATCAGAATCGTCAAGTTCCACTTCTTTCTTTGTTTCTTTCATTCTCGTCTCAGAGTGCTTTCCGTTCAGCGGGTTCCAGCTCCGAGCTTGTCTTGTTAAACTGTCGGCTGGTTTTCATAAAGTGTGAGCAATCCAGCCCCACTTCCGCTTCTTGATGTCTTGGCTGGCAGGCTTTTGGTTGGCTCCGTCCCACAGGGCGGTATTGGAGATCTTCTCGGTCCATCTGATGTTGAGGATGTGGCGCAGACATCTGTTGACGAATTCTGTATCTTGTTGGTGATGGCATTTGTCACCCGCCATGTCTCAGATCCATACAGAAGGACTGACTGTACATTGGTATTATGGATGCGGATCTTGGTGTGTAGAGACAAAGCCTTGGAGTGCCAGATAGGTCGTAGGGTGTGGAATGCAAGTCTGGCTTTGTTTATTCGGCTTCTGACATCATCTGTACCTCCATCTTTGCCGACTAAGCTGCCAAGGTAGGTGAAACGGTCAGACTCTGTAATACATTCTCCATGTAGTTGGAGTGGGGCTTCTTGCTTGGTGTTAACCCACATTACCTCCGTCTTCTTGATGTTGATGGTTACTGGTCAGGCCAGTCATCGCTGCTTCTTCTGCGAGCCGAGTGAGCTTTGTCTGTGCGTGTTGTTGCTTGATTGGCTTCGATGATTTCTGCCTTGGTTGGCGGGTTGGTATTTACTTGGAACTGTTCTGCAGCTGGGGGAATGTCCAAAGTGGTTGTTGGTGGTGGTCGGACTTTAGTGGCGCGGACGACACCGGTAGAAGTTCAAACGTTCAAACATCGACACACACATTGTAACGATTCGCGATTCAGTCGAATCTAGTTAGATTCCTATTTTTTTTTTCATTCTCTTTGCTGCTCGCGCGACTCATTCGTTTACGTCATGTATGAAGTTGACGTAAGTGAGCGTGGCACAGCGTAACTAGGGCGACGGTAGTCAATGGAGGCGGAAGCCATGTCGACCCTGCAACATTGTACTTATGATTAGTCGGCACAGTCTCCAAGAAAGACTGTGAAGAGGTCGTCCTAGTTACCTGGTCGCTAATGGCCTGATTGGTCAGGAGTGGGAAAAGAGGAGTTAAGTTAGTGGATCTAAGGTTTCTCGGGACAGACGAGAACGAGTAAGCAGTGAGACAAGAGCTCTGAAGAGGGTTATCATTGTTTTAACGGCCTTCAACGTTATCTACAACGTTCATCTGTGAGAGGTCATCGCTTGTATTCTGATGTGTATGGATTCGATAGGAGTGTATCGACTTCACCCATACAAGTGATATGGCATTGGCCACCGTGGATTACTCTGAAGGATTATAGATTCGTTAACGATCATCGGCGTTGATCTGCAACGTTTAACCGTATAAGGTGTAACCCAGACACCACCTCGTATTGTATGGTGTGGTGTAGGTATTGATTCCATAGGAATATATCAGCTTCACCGATACAAGTGATGTGGCATTAGCCACCTTAGATTTATGAACTTTGTGATGTAACCCGTTTGGATTTAATCTGCTGGTCCAGTCTGTAATCTCGCCAGCCCGTCAGACAACCATAGGAGAGGGTAGCGCGGGGAGGGAGTAGTGATATTTTTCTTTGTTTCATTCACATTTCGTCACTATTTAATTTCCTAAACATTAAATGTGTTAATCGTTGGCCGGACCTTTTTGCTGAAAAAGGGGAAAGAGTGCGGCGAGCGTGGTTTACATGTAGATGTTCACACACGCTCGCAGACACATTTAAACACTCTTCCTAAAAGTTACAAACATCCTGAACCTTGTCTGTACCTTCATGTCGCAGAACCACCAGCCAGACAGAGGCCCCGCCCAAGAAGGCTCAAGCCGTGGCAAAAAAGAATCCTGGACGATTACTTCCAAATATACAGGTTCCCTCCAGCATCACGCTGGAGAACCCTTGCACAAAGGACGCGCCTGTCGCAAAAACGAGTCAAGGTAGGCACAGTAAACAGTTATAATGTCTAGTCCACTAGTTGTTAACTAAACAACCGACTTCAGAGACACGTATTAACATTGTGGTTCTTCCTTCCAGAGATGGTTTCAAAACCGCCGCAGGGTATGGAGGCGCAGACAGATATAAAAGCGGAGGAGGTAGGAGGAAATGTCATTCCGAGAGTTGTCGGTATTATAGATATGTTATTAAATTAAGCAAAGCTTACACGAGCTTAAGAAATCACAGATCAAGATATTTTGACAGAATAGTAAAAGATCTGTTTTTCTCTCTCCCTGTAAGGTCTGTGTTTTGTTCCACGACACAGTATATCACAACATCTTGTATGGCGATCTCAAGAAATGTGAACAGGATGTTTACAGGACAGCTGAAATGTCAGAAATTCATGATGCAATCATGATACGTTTTCCACTCAAGTACCAAACACAAGTTGGTGAACGAGGACTGAAGCAGTCAGGTAACCCACAAGACCTTATTTTCATTTTAGTGAGCTGCTCGGATACACAGCCTTCATTTACCTACAGGTTACAGTGAACTGTTCATGTACACAGCATTTATCTTCCATTTAGAAAGTGCATTATTGTGATGAAACTTTTTATCGTTTATCAGGTGGTGAGAAACAGCGCATTGCCATTGCTCGAGCAATTATGAAAGACCCAAATATCCTCGTGTATGATGAAGCAACATCTTCCTTAGACACAATTACTGAACAGGTACAACTGTATTTCTTGTGTCATCTTCATTCTGCATTTTCCACCTTTTATTGGCCTGCTTTATTTTTTCCCTCAAACCTTGCTCCCACTTAAATCAAATCAAACTTTATTGTCTGAGGAAGTCCAAGACAGAAAATTTTCTTTTGGTCACAAACTCAACCACATATACCAACATAATATGAGTATATATATATACAACACAATGGGCAGACATACGTACCCATACGACACACACGCACACCTACACCTTCTCACACATACATGTGAACCTCCTAAGGAGGATGCCAGCCCTACAAGTCCTTGTGCCTTTTATTTAGGATGGTAAGAATGTTAATACGTGTCTCTGAAGTCGGGGTTGTTTAGTTAACAACTAGTGGACTAGGAATTCGAACTGTTTACTGTGCCTACCTTCACTTTGTTCTGCGACAGCCGGGTCCTTGTCGCCAGGTACCTCCTGCTTGTTGCTGGAGGAAATTGTTGTTTCTGGAAGTATTCTTCCAGCATTCGATCTTGCCACGGCTCCATGTTTCGTCGCCGGGGCCTCTGTCTGGCTGGTGGTACTGCGACATGAAGGTACAGACAAGGTTCAGGATGTTTGTAACTTTTAGGAAGAGTGTTTAAATGTGTCTGCGAGCGTGTGTGAACATCTACATGTAAACCACGCTCGCAGCACTCTTTCACTTTTTTCAGCAAAAAGGTCCGGCAACAATTAACACATTTAATGTTTAGGAAATTAAATAGTGACGAAATGTGAATGAAACAAAGAAAAACAGACATAGTTTTAAATAGAAGAAATATGACTGCCTATAAATTCTTGTAAATATTCCCTTATTACACTCTTGTGTATAATAACTTTTAGAACCTTAAAAGACAATGTCACATCTTTTTGTCTTTACTTGTGGAATCTAGTCACACTTTTTATCTTTAGGTAAATGTTAAATTTTAATATATTTCACACCTTTTGTCTTCATTTTTTAGGAATCTGTGGATGGCGAAAGAGTTGTAAATTTTAAAAGCATATTGTAATTACTTTATTTCCTAGGCCTGGTGGACACTCTAAACCATGTCTATTATTGCTTTGTATCCTAGGACTCTGTAAGTACCAAGGGATTGGTGAACAAGCGTGTCTGTAATTACTGGGTTCACCCCAGCCTTCCATGGTTTGCCAGTTTTCCAGGCATTTCACAAGATTTTAAGAACAGGTGAGAATGAGCAGAAAATATGTGCAGTATCTTGTACATAGTAATACAAGCAACAGTTTATGCATGGGGCCAACAGTACTGTTTGTTGCTCCTGTGCTGACAGTATTGTTTCTCACTCTGGGGGCTGACAGTGCTGTTTCTCACTCCTGAAGCTGGTCGCACGGACACACTAGTAGGCTAGCAGTCACCTAAAGTTTTTATCAAGTAGTAGTTCTGATTGTGCTAAATTCAAACTAGCGATGAGCACCTGGCCTCAGACTCAGCACAGCTATTGTTATTTCAAGAATGGCTTAGTGAGGCAGTTGCTGAAATCTGGTGTTATTTACTAAATTATAAGTGAAATTGTGTTTAAAACATGGAAGACAATGAAGTTTAATTGTTGTGTGTGCTTTAGTTGTTTAAGTTTTTTTTTTTTTAAATAATGGCATGCGGTGGAATCGTTGAAATATCAGGAATACTAAATGAGTTCAAATACCAGCCAGCTTTTTCTTTTATTTAAACAGAAAACATGTGGCAGTGGATGGTGGACACAGTGAGCCGATGCAAAAGGCATTACAGGAAGACTGGTGAGGCTTGGTTGTGGACTGCATTGAATAAAATGTCTGGCACCTGGAGGCCACTGAATAGATTATACCTTTATTAAAGACAAGCTTGTAATCAGTATAGTGGAAATAACATACATTTGCACATTTTCAGTGAAGTTACAATTTTTCAGCAAACACATAGTGGAAAATGTAATTGCAGATCTTAAGGGATGTAATAGCACCACCCTTCTAACATGTAGTGGAGAGAGCATGCTTTTGCATATCTTCAGTAATGTCTCCCATTGATATTTAAACATGTACACTTATTTGAGAAACATTTTTAATGTGCATTCATGAAATCTGTTCACCATAAGCTTTAGTTAGGTTTTCATTTCTGTTGTCTCAGGATTGAGAGGTTTCCGGCAGTTTTCCAACAACTCAAGACAGGCCTGTGCCCATACTTTTATGTCTGTGGCCATCTGTTCACTGCCTTGTTCAGGGCAGCTGGTGTTGGAAGGCACACACTTGGATTTCGGGAGGCACTGAGACGTGAAGGTCAGCTTTGGTTAATTTGTGTGGAATATTGACCAGTTCATTATGTTCTCACTTGTCTTGTGTCATTATATATATAGGTAACTAATGTTATTTGTGTTTTTGCAGGTGTAGATTTTAGCATGCCAAACTTGACCTCTCTCAAGCAGTTTGCTGACAAAAGCAAGAAACTGAGTGACCACAAGGCTAATTTACAAGCCAGTCCAGAAACACCTGAGGTGGAGAGCTGCATGTATGTACTATAAAGGTTTTACAGAATAATCTATTACCCTTAAAAGTGTACATGTTAATCATTGAACATAAGGATTAATTTTGTTACATGTGTACATAATGGCGCTCGCTTACTGAATTTATTGTGTAAAGTGAAGCTGTTTGAATTCGCTCATAATAAAACTTGAAAACCAGCCTTTCATTTGAAAGCAGCCGCCCCCCAATGTTCTCTAACTGCATCAGACGTGTGAGCCGTGTTATTTGTCATCTGCCAACTTCTAACGCTGTTGTACTTCATAAATTAAATTTCAATCAAATTAACCTGGGCTAAGTAAAAAATTGAAACAAGTACTCTTCACATTTTGGCAAACGGATTTGTCCAAAGACGTCCACGGGCCGTAGTTTGCCCACCCCTGGTGTAGAATGATAGTAGATGTAGTGTATAGGTACAGGATTAGTGTGATGTAGAGAGAGAAAGGTGGAGAGTGCAACAATAGGTATAACATCGGGGAGGTGTACTGCTGGGTGGGAATAACGTCTGGGGAGCATACAGAGTAAAGGTTGGTATAATGTCGGTGTAGCATGTGGAGGAAGCTGTGATGATTTGCAGAGACACTTGGAATATTGATAGCAATACATGTTAAACCACAATCGTACAGCAACATGCATTAAACCACTGATTAAAAAAAAGTAGGCAGTGACAACTATGATATTGTCACTGTTGCTCGTTTTTGCCCATTGGTGTGTGTGTTATCCAGTCAGCCTTCAACTGAAAGCAATGAGGGATCAACAGTAGAAGACAATCAGGTGGACATAACATCTATAGATAAAGGGGCACAACTTTGGCCTAGTCTTGACCCAAGCAAGGTCAGAATGTATCCTTTGTTGGTAAGCCCCACTAAGGCTGAAATTCTTTAGGAATTAGCTATGTTGTCAGTATCTTTGGTAGCACAACTTTCCATAGCATTTGTTAGACCAGTGATTCTCAAAGTGTGGTCTGCAGACCACAAGTGGTCCCCGGGCATAAGTCAGGTGGTCCGTGGCTGACAGTCGTCATGTGTCAGCAAAGTGATGTTTAAAGTGATGCATTCCTTGCATTAACATTTTAATTACAATTAACGAGGTATACGTAGTTTTATGTCAACTTACTACTATGCTACTGTCACAAAAGGACATTTAGTTTTGAATTGTAATGAAACAAATGTGGCAATTTAAATTGAAACTCATATACAGAGTGATTTTTAGGCCTTGGTGGTCCACCATATTTTTTACTTAAGTAAAGTGGTCCGCGGTCCGAAATACTTTGAGAACCACTGGTCTAGACTGCTTCTGGTAACACAACAGTGACATTCTGTAGCATTTGTTTGGATTGCTTCTTTGGTAACTGACAGCATTGACATCAGACAGTTGTGTTGCGAGGGTTTTTGTCATTTGGCTTACATTGCATATGGCTTTACTTTACTTGATCTTGTAGCATAGGCCATGTTTTTCTCATAATTCTCCACAGTCTACATCTTTAAGTGTCATGTCACTTGGTCCTGTGAAGTGTGACATGATGTGTCATATCATACACCGTGCTTTGAGCTGGGGCGACGGAGGCCCTGTGCCTGAGGGGATCCCATGAAAGGAGATTCTGTGGTACAGTATATGGCCTACACTCGCAGCTAAAGGCCCTGCATATGATATTCACCCAGGGCCCCACAGGACCCCCAGATTCCTAATTCCAGCTCTGGTCATATACAGCGTTAGGTTGTTGGGTTTTTTTTTAAATCATTGAAGTAAAGAGCATGTTTGAGCCATCGAAGCAAAGAGTATTTTAATCCAGATTTCAGGTTACTGTAACCAAAATAACAACGAAATTACACTTTCCTGATTTTGTTTTCAACCATCCAACGAAAAAGTTTTATTATTTAAAAGAAATGTTTGTCACACTGACCATTCCTTGACAAGTTAACAGGCAGCGGGAAGGCTACCAGCAGGTGGACCTGCGTGCACAATCCTTGATGCTTTGCCAGGGACCTCAGGTTCAAGCATTTTTCAATTTCCTTATTAACTGTCGCAGCTGCACTGCTTTGACAGGCCCGCAGGCTGGCATCCCTCCCACCATCTTGTCCCCAACATCCTTCAGTGGGGCCACTGTGCACAGCAACAAGGTGAGGACAGTTCAGCGTTAACTTTGTGTGACACTTCCATGTACAGCTGCACCAAATAAATGCATGTGTCAGTGTTGCTGTCTTAGAATGCATGAGATGTATTTTATGTCGAGAGTCAGAGGCATTTGTTGTCTTTTTCGTTTCTTATGTAAATGTCATGACCTCCCCAGCCCCACAGAGGTATACACATTACAAGTAATCATATTAATGCTAGGGTAAAAGTGTCAATGCTTACAGTCCAAGTTATCTGAACTCTAAGAATTTTAGAAGACTTTTATGACTGTACAAATTTTGTGTTTCTTGTTGCAAAAGACTCTTCACACTTACAAATTTTGTTTGTTGCTGCAAACAGTTTTAAATGGCAACATGCCCACTCATGTATGTGTATAAGGTCTCTCTAACACGGGCACACACATGTGTACTCTCTCTCTCTTTCTCATGCACATGAGGATATGTACAACTTTTTTCTTTCTCTCTCTCTCTCACACACACACACACATATACACACACATACACACACTTATTTCACCTTCCCCTGCCTCACTGTGGCGATGATTGAGATTGTGCATATGTGTAATTTGTATATTTGCTACCTGTTTAAAACTGTTGAACTGGTTAAAAGTACATCTTTCCCACACAGGTTCGTCATTCTGTTGCCAAAATGTCCACTGGCTCTGGCAGTCAGGACACCCATGTGCTAGACATTGGTGGTCCGCTTCTGCCTCATCATCTGCTCAACATCACAGCCCTGACCCCTGTGGCCATCGGGGGGTCAGCTATCATTTCCCACAGTACCCATAATCCTACAGTTCCCTTTAACATGAATGCTGTGACTGCAAGTGATGTCGCATTACCCATGCAGATGACAGTCAACATTGGATGTGCACTTTACACAGCTCAGTTCGCCATAAGTTGTTGGAAGTAACCTCCCTTTCATGCAAAACAGCTGTGCGAGAAGTGAAATGCGATCCCCAAGGGTTTAAATGGACTACCTAGTTCTTAAATATATTATTTAGAGTTGATCGTTTCAAAAACGTGGTTTTAGACTTCTCCTTCACCAGCTCATTCTACAAGCAGTCAGGTGGTGTGCCTAGAATGGGTTGTCATTAGCATCTGTTGTATAATAAACCGAACATATAAAGATTTACAACCATTGATGGACTAAAAATGTTTAGTATTGAATTATTTTATTAATTTGATGTTTTAGCGATTAATTGGTTGAAACCATTCATCCATTTTATGGTTTTTATTTTCAGTAGAGTTGTATGCACTGCAGTCTGACCCTGAAATGTGCACTGCTGTCATGTATACATAAATATGAGTTGGCTGATTATCTCTGTGTGTCAGTTTGAGATGCATGTGATAATATTTCTGTTGTATCATAGTGCACACCTTTACCATTGACTAGAATGTACACAAAATTTGTTTTGTGAAGTGTTTGTTGCTAACATAAAAAATCAGAATGCACTATAAATAAAGCTGAGTATAATGATGATTCTGTGTGTTTCATAGTACTTGCACACTTCAAACCTGTATAACTTAATTTTAGGACAAGAAGGACAAATCTGGTATCAAAACAAAGCTCAAGTCCTGTTGATTTGAATTATATATTAAACTAATCTCAATTTCCCAGTTAGCATTCATTCGTGGCTTGTCACAACTGTTCTGATGTTACATTGTGCACCTGTTTTGTGCTACTTGTGTGAATGTTTTTCTTTGCCCCTAACCTTCCAACTTGAACTCTTTTATGTTTAGTAATTATTGCCGTTGTTTTGAGAGAATGTGTAGGTTGCTGAATATTTGAGCACGTGGACTTTTCTTGCGATTTAAAAAGTGCTCTTTAAGACTTCTCTTTACCAGTTTAGTCATATTTGGTGTATGCTAGTGCCACGCTGAGAATGTTGTGTATGAGGAGAAGTGCATGGTAAATTACTTTATTTGGAAGTTTGATGTATTTGCAATGTATTGTTGAAGTCTTCGTGTATATTAACTAACGGAACGTCCCAACCTGAAAGTGATCTCGTGTTTTCATTTGAAAGAATGCGAAATGTCAGACTGCCGGTCGTGACAGTGTCATTTTGCTGGTAAGAAATAAATCTTGTCACCCATTGTTCGTCTGTCATTTGTCTGCTAGTGACAGATGGCCATTGCCAGAGAGCAGGTCCTGAGACCCACGGTGTTCTTACTGCTCGTGAGAGGAGCGATGTGGTTTGTTGCCGACATAATACATAATACAAACATGTTATACACTCATGATCGTGTGGGACATTCATGTATTACCTACTAGACTTCTAAAACGCACTGAAAATTGATGACTGCCTGCGACGAATTTATACTGTTATACACATAAATACACGCACACACCCACACAAGCATTCAGACATGTTATGTAAACATCAAAACACAAATCATACCCGTTTGGCATTTTCTATTTTCTGTTTTTTCCTATCTCTGGTTTTTCTGCGGACATCATCTTCCTGATCAGCTGTTTTGCTTCCATGCTCACCATGTTCACATTGCTGAAATCTCTGTTCACACGTAGAGAGACAGAGATGGTTGTCGCAAGCTACTCTGTTCATACTCTGAGTGCCAGAGACAGAGACATAGTCGACACAAGTAACTGGAGGCCGTCCACGCCCTTTGACCTTCGCCAGCAGCTTGTTATCTGTGCACCAGACCTCAGGTGCTACACATTTCTTATCTGTCATCGAATTTTTTATTGTTCGGCGACCTGTAGATACACTGCGGGTCATCAACATGGCTTCTGTGAGACTGTGTGTCGCTGTCCTCACAATTTTACTTTCCTCTGAGACTTTGGTGGATCCAGTTTCTAGCGGTAAGTGTTGAAAATAGTTTTCCTTCTTAATTCTCTGCACAAAGGTTACACTGTCATGTTCACTTGATGTGGTGACAAACTGACGACCATGTACACACAAGCTCGTGTAGATGTATACACAAACATATGCATGTGTCCGAGTACTAAGACCCTGGTGAGGGCAAAGGTGACATCTTCATTGCCATCAACTGATGTCTTTGAGGCTCTGAGTGAAAGTATGTTTCCATATCCGCAGGTGCATGTGCGTTCTTGGAATCTTTAATTGACCTCACCTGTTATTTATGTCTCAACAATCACAATTGTGTCACCTGTTACTCCTGTCTCACCTGTCACAGGTAGCGAGCGACTGGAGAGGAGTGACGACCCCCAGCCTCTCGCAGCTGTTGTCGAGAATCTCGCGAGTAGAGTGGCTACACTGGAGGCAAGCAACACAGGTAAACAGGACAAGTTGTCGGTGGTGATGATACTGTTACCCGGATCTTTATCTTCTTTCTTATCACCATCAGCAACAGCATCAAAGTCCGCTACTGCTCTGTAGAATGTTGTTGGCTGATTGTTTTATATTATTGATGTAACATGATACAGTCGGATTATATTTTCTGCACACAGTATTGTAACAGTTCCCTACACGACGACGACTACAGTGAAAAATTCTTTGACAGTAAATAAAGGAGACCGTTGTCTTACTAGAAATATTTGTCATATCATTAATACTTGTAACAGATATTACAAAATAGAAATCAAACATAATAGGTGGGATATTCATCAAAAATAAAAACAGCAGTAACAATGTCATTTATCTGTATTGTTTAGAGTTTTGTTGACAGTCATTGGCCTTTGGTACAATTCTAAGTGATGGGATGCGAAAGGTGATGAGGTTCCGATATTTTAATTCACAGCTGTTGGTAACTAGAATATTTCTCAACTTGTTGCAGAAATGCAGAGCGAACTCGCTGTGCTGAGAGCAAAACGATGTGAGGTTATTTTTTGTTCATTTTTCATTGCTGATTGTTGTCTGTAATGATGTGTGACTGTTTAGTTAATTATTCTGACTCCACTTTGTACTATTCTCTGACTCCCCTCAATCAGCCAATTAGTAGTTGGGACACCTAGGTAAACATGCAGAAATCATTCACTTTGATGTAACCAGTCAAATGACTGCACATCATTGCACGAAGGAGGGAGAGATGGAGTCAAGGAACTTTTATCTGTATCAGACAATTCTGTCATAAATGCTATATGTTAGTATACAAGTAAACAATGTGAAAGTGATAGTCCATGCAAATTTTTATGTAACAGTTCTCTTCTGACTGACATTGTGATTTGGGTTTTTTTAAATCGCAGAATAAAAAGCACACAAGTCTGGGCTAAAACAAATATAAGCAGCACTGATTAAAGCTCTTTATATGTATGCCATCATTCAGCTCTTAAACAAACTTCATGATTTCTTGGACTCTCCGAAACCTTATAGGCAATCGCTCTTGCCCGTGCAATCAGGTGTTTGCTGCGACGGAAGTGAAATATAATATCAAATATTATTTGTGAAGACATTATTGTAATAAAGTGATCAATCTCGTTGTGTGACTGATATTAATATTATTGTTCTCTCTGTGTCCACAGGTGAGTCAGGTGTGGTAGGATTCGCCCCGCACGCGCAGCCCAACGTCATCGCTTCCAACGGCGGCCAGTCGCGAACTCACAGGGTCCACATCAACTTCGCGCGACCCTTCGCCTCCACACCCTGGGTGTCCCTCGGCATGAGTGAGGTCGACGAGTACAACACCGCCAACCTCAGGATCGTCCTCGGGGTCGATGCAGTCTCCACTTCCGGATTCGACGCGCATGCGTATGAGTGGGGCGACACAAACGTCGTTAGTGTAACGGCTTTCTGGGTCGCTTGTAACGTCTGAATGACGACAATGACGATGGCGGCAACGAGCGATCGTTGATGATTGCCTGGCCACGCCCATCGCGGAACGGTCACAGTGTAATGAATGCCACTGTACTGAAGGCAAATAAAACTTTCAATCATTTTGTCCCTGTTTGTTGTTCAGTGCGCCCTCCTGTCTGCCTGTGACAGTTTGTATTTTCTTGTAAACATCGGACGATCTTGTGATCACTGTTATCTACAGGTCTTTAATCTATATCTGTTTATATTCTGTTTACACACTGTGCATCACAATAAGTTTAGTCACCAAGCAACTGTAAGACCTCTCTAAACTTTACCTTGCTCCGTAGCATATAAGACTTTTTGGCAACTCGTTTCCTAAGATCTTGATGCACAAACTATCCGCAGCAAAAACATCGTCTGCGTGTACCTGTCTGTGGGGGAGAGAACTCTGCCGTCAGCAGGGGAAGTAACCCTCGCTCTGTGAGGACTCCACCCAAGTAGCGAGCAGCAGCCAGTAAATCTCACTTCTTGTACTGAACACTTTCATACCGTGCATGTTTTCTGTAAATAAGTTATGTATTTGTTGCAAGGTTTCACTTTGGG
Organism: Pomacea canaliculata; assembly: GCF_003073045.1. NCBI lineage: Eukaryota > Metazoa > Mollusca > Gastropoda > Architaenioglossa > Ampullariidae > Pomacea > Pomacea canaliculata. Next base: position 3,112,608 of record NC_037595.1, on the reverse strand, counting down.
GCAGGGAAGCAGAAATTAACCCTTGAAGTTGCCATAATTGTCAGGGTTCTGATATGAATACAAGAATAATAGTTGGATAATAAACCCTGTTTCCATGACACAGAAGCACTGGTGAATGGTGATACAGTCAACAATGGACATTATTGTGCATGACATTAATTTGTATAATACAGTTTTGTTCTAAACTCCAGAGGGTTGTGAATAAATCTTTTTGGACTTCAGACTTTGAAACATGGTGAGTACCAGCCAGGTGTTGTCTTCTCCTTTTTTATATGTTTTGGAGAAAGAAGGTCTTGCATTCCGAAAAGATAAGTGGATTGCAAGCAAAACTGCCACCTTGAATACGCAAGGGATGCTGGGTGGTGTTTGTTATCTGACCGTCTCCCCTCCCACCACCACCACCACCACCACACTCACTACCTGCTGCACCCAGTACGTTACGAACTCGTAACCGAGGACTAAACTGTCGTTTTATGGTGGTGGTGGTGGTGGTGGTGGTGGTGGTGGGAGGAGAAACAGAGAGACTGAGAAACAGAGAGCTCAGTGCTCCAACGAAACCTGATCGTCTGCCAGCGCTGCCCACCTGACGACACGGGAAGAGGAGAGGTGAGCCGCGGCAGGAGAGAATGGGTGAGTGGATGTCGTGTTTGACACTTTCCTACCCTCGACACTTTAGCTCACCGTGGAGCGAGGCCTGGGACCGCGGCAGGATCCCGTCTGTGACCTGTTTACTGCCGGCGTGAAATTGCAGGCGCGACACTTCAGTCGTGCGACAAGGGAGCGCACTGAGCATTGCGGTCAAGCTGAGTTATTGTCCCTGGGAGGCAGGAGGACAGGTGGGAGGAGGTGCTGACAGCAAAAACATGGCCTCAAGTGCCCCATGCTTCTACTTTCTCTCTCTCACACACACACACGTGCGCTGGCACGCACTCCCCTGCACATTCTCTTGTGTTAGCTGCGACCTTTTCTGGGGTATGTTGTGAAAAGATGGAGAGAAGAAGGAATAGGGTTAGCCTGGTGATCACACGCTCGATTGTCATCTTTTATCGGGCTGTGACACCTGTTTACCAGGTTGGCCCTCGTGGTGGTGGTGGTGGTGGTGGTGGTGGGGGGGGAGGTTTCCCCCGGCTCTCAGGTTTCCTCTCCCTTCACCACCCTGTGTCCCCATCTGACACGACGACCTCACCGCTGGGTGAAGGCATCCTCCTGTCAAACACCAACAACCCTTCTGTCGCGATTCGGTGGCTCAGCGGTAAAGTTGTGAAAACTCTCAAGATATGGGTTCGGATCTATTCCTCTGTTGTTGTTGTTTTTTTTAATTTTTTCCCACCAGCCCCAGCCGTCATCCTTATGTTTCATAATCAGTTATATGGCGGGAAATGGGGACCTGACTCCTTAGAGGGATGGGGCTGGTAAGGCAGCAAGGAAGAGGAGATCGATGAAAGGTGGCCCCAAGAAAAGTGAGGTCTCTAGCACCTCCCCAACAGCCTAAAAAATTTAGGGAACAACCTTAAACTTATACGTGATTATTTTCCGGTATAACAAGAGAAAGAGGAGGAAAGCAGAGGTTAAAAGAATAAGAAGAGGAAGAAGAATTGTTTGCAGTCCATTCGATGCCAGTGTCTTCAGGTGAAACACTAGCCGTCCACCTGTGGTGTGTGCACCTGACACCTGCCTAATGGTATTTAACAGCCAAGAGTGGCAAGTGGGCTTAGCCACGCCTCATAAACTCGGTGTCTTTGACGCTGGATGAAGTTTAGTATCTGGACACCGGCTCCGACTCCGGCTTTAGACAGACACACGAGTAATGTAGGTAAGAACTTGTAAAATCCGTGACAGACGGGTATGTACCCCCTGTTATCGTCAGCAGTGGAGGTGACAAACGACAGGTCTGGTTGTCTGCGGTCACTACTGGCAGTTCTTCGAGGACAAAAGTAATAATCTCCATTTTTACCTCTAAGGTTGAAAAAAAAATTTAAAGGAAAATCTAGTGAACCTGACATAATCCTGCTGGAACTAGCTTGTTACAGCAATCCTGGCTGAATTTTTAATTATTTATCAAGAGAAAAACACGCTAGCTTCTAATTGTCGATGTTACTGGAGGTTTTAATCTTGTTAATGACGCCCGGTCCAATCATGTAATGTCGCGATAAAACAAGTCGAGCTCTTGACTTCTTTCCTAAACCCAGGTGGGGATGGCAATGCCTGAAAGCATTTACCTCGAGAAGGTAATACTGGCGCATATTATTCAATTAGTATTATGTACTAAGGTAAATTCACTCAACGGGCAATCATAGCTTGCAAAGTGCATTCAATTACGAAAACTGGGTGCAAAATAAAACAAGTATTCGTTACAAGACAAGGATACGGCAACTGGCTCATCGAGGCAAACTCACAAAAGCATAAACATTGCATGTAAACACATTGGCAAGGCACACTTATAACATCCCACACACACGACCTTCTCGAGCTGCCACATTATCACGCATGGGCAAGTACATATAATTTGTATATTTAATCGCGGAATTATGTGTAAAAAAAAAGTAGGATCTTTAATGCTCTGACCTATAACCCTGTTCGGAAATCGGAACGTTTGTGGGCTCGTGAAAGGGTGAAGGACACAATATTATTGTTGTGTGGTCGGAAAGCAATGGAGTGTGGAACGCGCTGGAGTTTAGCAAACATTTGCGGGAGTTAAGGGCGGGATTTTTTTCCAAAGGAAAGTTTTATAGGACCCTATTTTAGCCTGATTGGCCACCTGCCTAGCGGGGCTTCATCTCGTGTCCAGGTCGACTACCTGGTGCTGATGAGGATGAGCGTCTGCTGCGTCTCAGGAATGGTGACAGTCGTCATGGACTGGCATGCTCACATCGGAGATAGGTAAACTGATACACTTGGTGGAAGACGACAATATTTATGGGTTGTATATTGTTGCAGTTTCACGTTTTCATTTCAGTTGTGTCAGATTTGCCAGTTTATATATGTTAATATATGTGGAGGTGGGGAGGCTGTGTGTGGGTGGTGCGTATGCGCGCGTGCGTGTAGGAGGATTGCCGTGCACCGCACAGTAGGAACGTCGAATTCTTGACTGGCACGAGAGAGTAAACAGTTTCATCAATCGTCAATCTCAGAGTTGAATGAATGTCAGCCAGTGTACAAGCCCACAAACAAGAAACTAGCAACTTTAAAGACATGTTATGTAAATGAGGTCAATGTACAATATTGTGTCACTGTCAGATATACGATCTGTACACTTCTGACAGACTGACAGTGACATCATACTTTTGATAGTGAGTTTTGATTTATTTGCTATTTAAATTATTAGTTTCACGACTTCTCGGTGATTCGGTGCACCGTAAGACATTACGAAAACAAGTTTCCGTGCACTTTAAAGAAGAGGGGGAGAGGGGTTAACCTGGAAAGCAAGTGGAGGTCAGGTTACTGTCAGGTGGAGCATTAGTGATCCGTGATACAAGGACACTCCAGACAACAGTGTCACACATTTGGGCGCCAGACGAACGCGCTCCCTCGTCCTATCGTAAATCATGTTTTCGTCTCTAAAGGGAAACTTTAAAGTGTATTTGTAAAGTGTACTTTTGATAAAACCTGCGCACGAACAAACTGCGCGTATTCACGTTCACACACACATAGAGAGAGAGAAAATAAGATACAGACTTACAGACACACATGAACACATTCACACTCACAGATATGCGCGCGCGAGCACACAAACACACACTCTATCTCGTTCCCTCATCCACTCAATTCCCACGGTGTGTACAGATCGCAAAACAGTACTGAGCGAGATATATTTATGCACACTGAAAAGTGCAGCTATATTCACCTATTTTACACCTGGTCTATGAATATTCACCTATTTCACACCTGGTCTATGTACCTTTCACGATGCATGCACCAATGAGCAGCGGAGCACTTTGCTAAAAACCTTGCGGGTCCCTACTTGTTATATCAAATTACAGGGGAGGAGAAAAAAGCAGGTGAGAATGTTACTAAACATTATGTTTGAATCCCCCTTTCCCACCTTTTCTTTTAGATCAGCTGAGGGCTTGATTATAAGACTGGAAGTAAATTATTTCCTTTTTCTTTCTCTTCTTTTGTGAATCCTTTTTTGTTCGTTGGTTTTGAGTAACGGTTGTGACTTCAAGGGGGGGGGGGGGACAGGGGAATCGTAAATCACTGAAAGAATTATTAGGAAACGCCTGCTCAAAAATTTTAAGACGTTGAAAGTGAAGATGACATCGTCAAACTGTCGTGATGATGGCGATATTTGCAGACACAACTCATGAACACACAAACACACTTCTTGATAGAATGGAAGTCAAGGAAAGAAAGTTTTTTTGCTTTTTTGAAGAAAAAAAAAGGGGGCTGAAACGGAATGTGAGACCGTAGACGAGGTGAACCAAAATGAATGGAGGGTGGCAAGACGGAAAGGTCACGATACGCACTGAACTCGCGCGGAGTCCTGGCTCCCTGCTAGAGGAGCTCTCCTGGAACTAAAGGGCAAGAATTCTGAGGGCGATAAGGCTGAGATGCCGCTACAGGAGACAGAAATAGAGCAGAAGTGAACGATCTCCAAATGTTTGAGCCTCGCACTGAATCAGACATGAAGTTAATCTGAAGTTTCCGCAGCATGGAATGTGTTCTTTAGCTGCTAGGTGAAAACTACGGTTCTTGACAGCAGGATCCTCCTTATCCTCTCCACCTCAACTACCCACCATCCCTGCCCTAACTCTTGCTGCACCTTCAGGCAGGTCTGCCGAACTGCAACAGCTTCTAATGAAGATGTAATGACAGGGAAGGGAGGGGGATAGTGTACAGATGATTGAAAGATGTATTTGAAGTTTTAAGAAATATTCTTTGTCTTTGCGAAGTATTAAAATTGATATCATTAAAACATGTCCACGCATGCCTCCTTTTTGTGCTCAGAATGCCTACCACGAAACATTGATTGTTGTACTGAAAGCACTAAATAAAAGCTCTTAAGTCATTTTCTCGAGGTCTTGACAGGCATTTCAGTCAGTGCCTGGGCAAACCGCTCCGATATCTTTAATTTTGCTTTAAGCAAAAACTGACAAATCCTTTTTCATGAATTGTGGAAGAGCATCTGGGTTTGGTCACGAGACTTGAAATCCCATGAGCGAGGTTTGCTGTCTCCACGAATTCTTCTCTAAAACTGATAGTGCATTTTAAAAATTGTGAAGAAAAGCATTGTATCATTTATCTTGAAACTTCAGCTATGAAGGAATTTTTTTTTTAATGAACTACAGTTCCAAATTTCTCCCTCTCACTTTGGTTTTTTGTTTTGTTTTTGTTTTTTTTTCTTGCACCATTTTGCAAATTGAGCTAAACGGTAAACTTTCTTATTGTTTTAAGAACTGTCGGCATTACTCAGTGGGAACTACGCCTCACTAGTCTGTGTGCAGGCCTGACGAGAGGGGGGGACAGGGGGGTCTGGTGTACCCGGGCCCGCGGCTGTCAAGGGGGCCCGGCCTTGGTCAGTGGATTTTTTTTTTTCTCCTTTTCTTTTTCTTTTAAAGAAAGGTCTAAGGACAGAACACACAAGCATTACAAGGGGCCCGGAGTGGTCGTCTGTCCCGGGGCCCGGGCTGGCTCTCGGCGGCCATGTCTGTGTGTTGGGGAAGAGGGAGGCGATGAATCTATGAATGTGCACGTGTGAGTGGTCTCATCTTTCTTTCATAGAATGTCATCTTTGTTTCTAAGAAGTTTTGTGGAGGCAGCGTTATGACTAAACGCCGACGAGCAAATATTTCCCAAGCCTTGCACTCCAGTCGGGGCAAAGGAAACCCACTTGGCATCCAATTCGAGGAAGTAAGGAGACTGGATAGCTCGTAATAGAAAGACCAAGGGAAGCTCTTGGCTCACACCAGGGTGGACGTCAGTTTTGAAAGACGAGCCGACAGGCCTGGCTGTGAGATGAATAATTTCTTGAAATCGAGAAGTCGTTGGGCTCTAGAGACGGGCGATCACAATCCTGCCTGCTTATATCCCTTACAGGAACGTTTATCTGCAGACGCCAATTATCTTTTTGGGGGGAGGCTAAGTGGCCGCAACAAGTAACACGCGAATAACCCCATCGCAGAAAATTACAGAGGTCGGCTCTGACGAGTGAGAAAAAGTGGCAAAGTTAATTTAATCCCCAGCGGTTTTTATCTCCTCCATCAAAACTCTGCGGGCTTTTCGTCTCCCCGAGGCGCTCATGTTTGACAGGGTATGAAACGCGAACCAAACCCCCTCTCTGCTTACTATTCGTCGCTCTTCTCTCTCTCCCTTCCTCCGTTTCCCTGCTGTTCCATTCATGACGCGACTCAACGTTCACTTGAACATCATCGCCTCAACAACAGCCAATATGTTGGTGACAGACGCAATTTGACAGCAAGGCTTAAAGACGGGTCATGGATTTCCGACTTTTACTTTCTCGAAGATTTGACGGGACATGCAACACATGAGGGGTTTGAGTAAATTTTCGTTACGAATGAGTTTGCTGGTAGTTGTGCGAGTTGGTTGATAAGACTGGGTGTCACACACCGGAATGGTGAGAAATAATGAGCAGGAGACATAGAGATGTTGCTGTGGGGAAGGCCTGTTCGCCTCGAGGGCTATAATGCGACGTGATGTTACGTTTACGGAGAACGAACGCAAAATCTGGCCTCGTTGTAAGGGACATAATTCAAGTCTTTCAGCTTCATGTATACATATATTACTTCCCCTGGATTGTCCGTTCGCACGTTTACGCGCCGGATGTTAGAGTTTACGCGTCTGCATGAATATCAAAATAAAAATAAACATGAAAACAATTCACGAAAAACGAAAATGTGACGGCTTTATTTATGGTCTCGTTTACCTCAAAATTTTCTCTCCCTTTTCTTCTTTATCTTCACACTCTGTCCTCCCCTCCACACACAAACAGCGTTTTTTTCAATAACGCCAATTTACACTTAAGCAAAACATTTATAGCTGCCAATGAAACTATCCTCTTCTCCTCTTTCGTTGAAGTACGTCCTCTTAGCATACAATGCTGAGTGAACTGAGGACAGGGCCATCAGTAGTTGGTATACAATGCCATCAGCAATGTGCCCTTACAACTCAACAAGACTCGAACTCATCTCCGCTCTCGGACCCTTTCATGTCTGTCTCTGTCTCTACGGTCATCCCGTCTGCTGCTTCTAAAATGACATCTGTTTTCTTCCCTCTGTCTATCTCTTCGCCCTTCGTCTTCAGCAGATGATGATCGCGTTCTCTCTCTCCTCTTTTTCTCCTTATACTGTTTCTCATATACAGGTGATTTTGACCTTGACTTTTGACCCCTTGAGGTTTCAGGATATTTTTCTTGTCGCTGGACTGGGCTTCTAGACCTGCTACGCTTGTGTTTCTTGGACTTCTGTGTACATATGAACAGGTGCATTAAGCCATGTGTACAAACACAAAAAAAGAATAAAATGAGATTTGAAAACACTTCTTCTGTCACAGATTTATCCTTATTTCTTAGACAGTCAAATGCTAGTGAAAAGAGTGGTGGATGTAAAGGTTGAAAGGCTGACAGATGAGTGAATTGCTGAAAAACATACTATTTACAGTTTTTCACAACAAAGTTTCCACTATCTCACTGTCAGATATTTAGAAGTGCAGTGATTAAATATTTTTCTGAGTTATTTTTTTATAAACAAATATAGCGGTCAACTACCTTCTTTTTGTAATCTTGCTTTTTAGCCTCCTCAGAGCTAGAGCCTTTCTTGTTGTGCTTATGTTTCTTTCTGCTTCTGCTATCCAGGTCTGGCAGGTCATCATGCTCGTAGACCAGATCATATTTGCTGATGGCTAGTGAAGGATGTGATCACACACATTTTCTTGAACATTACTAATGTTATGGCTTACTTTAAAAGAGAAGAAATAGAATCTATTCCCTACTGATCAGTTTTTCACTCAATATATAAATGCCAAAAACCTTCCAAAGAACACCAACTATTTTACATACAAGGCAGTATTAAGTTTACTTGAAACAATGCAGGAATTCTAACGTCTCTCTAGTAAATGCAGCAATAGGGAATTAATTCTACAATGTTCTGTGGTTTCTTTTTTATAGGTGAAAGGGACATCTTCCTATAATATTCTGGAAAGTTCTGTGGATTAAAAAAAAATTTCTAGGGTATGACCATACGAAGTCACTAAAAAAGTTTTTAAAAAAAATCCACAAAAAGCAGAGATAAGTGTCCTGTGTATTGACATGTAAGAATGAATGTGTACAGCCAAGATGCTATTAACTAAGAAATGTGACTTACAAGCAAAGTTGTAAACAAACAAGCATCATAATGCATTATCATGAGGCAGGATGGTCAACCTTTTTTCTTGCAAGTATGTAACACAGACAAATGAGCTCAGCATAGCATGAATTTTGTTCAAATGAGGACAGAAAAGTTCTAGTTTTGATGAAGGATACTCGTCTTTCCTTTCTTGGCTCTTCAGTACATACTTGGGTCTATCTTCTTCCATCTCTTTCTTTTCCTTTCCTAAAGGATCAGAAAGAATATAATTTTGAGTATTTGTCTCCTTTATCTTCTCCTTTATGCAAGATAATAAACTGAAATATTTAATGTATAATTAGTGTTCTCTTTATGTAAAAATTACCTTTGCATAAGAAGTATATTTATTTAGCAGATTTCTCCACTACAGAGCAGACTCAATGCAATTTACACAACTAAAAACAAATGACAATGTAATACATAGTCAAAGCACATAAAGATCATACATAGGTCACTCATAATCAAGAGAAATAATAATAATAACACATATACGGATGCACACAACATAGAATGCAAACATTACATCTGGGATGATGAAACACATAAAGCCAGTATTTGCTGCCAGCTTGCTCAATCCAGCTGAAAAACTGCAAGCGAGGCCACATATCCTACTATCCACACTACAGTTCTGGTTCAAATAGACACCATTCGTTGTTTTTCTGCTCGTAGACATAGAGTAGCTTGCAAAATACTTCTCGGATTACCATAATATCCAATGCGCTCACAAGCCAGGGAAGCAGTGCAAATCCATCAAAATAATATTTACAAATATGTTCAAATTGCCATCATCCAGAATGATTAAAAAAATCTAGAGGTGATTCATGTGCTTTTTGATTTGGTGCATTATGAATTGTTGAACTGTGCTAGAAGCTTCTGCAGAGTAGAATATCACAGAACATAAGATTATTTGTGCCTTCATTTTTTTTTTTTTTTGCAAGAACAAATCAACAGTAGTCACAAATTGTAGAGGGCTGTAGCATGTATTCACAGATTCTGTAGTACAGTCATTAGGAATCTATGATAAAAGCAGAAACTCCGCCTGTAGACCCCTCAGGTAATCTGCTGGTCCCAAGCCCGGATGAAGGAGGGTTGGGTATTGGACTAGCAGCCCCACCTCATAAAACAACCCCTGGTACAGAAACTGGGGTTGGATCAGTCACACTTTGCGAAAGCCTGCCAACAATTTAACAAGACAAGCTCTGGGCTGGAACCCACAGGGGAGGCGCAAGACAGACATGGAGATCGGTCCACAGCAAGGCGGAGGCAGATGGCATGATATAGTCCCAACTGGAAAGAGATACCCAGAACCAGACCCGATGGCATGGTGTAGTTGTGGCCCATATGTTCCACTGGGGGACGATTAGGAACAAGAAGAAGCCTCTTACTAAGGAGCATTACCTATGGCCAGAGACTTTTTATAAAACTTTCTCCAAGGCTTTTCCTTTCTCTGCACGTGGCATCTGTTTACAGGGCTGGCTGCTTGCCGTGATATAGCCATAGTTGCTGACACGGCGTAAAACACCAAATTCCCCCCCCCCCAAGGCTTTTCCATTTTGGTATCATCTTAATGATGACTGTTTTTTTAATTAATGTCATAGTTTATAAAAGTAGCTTCTTAGAGACTGCTAACATTCTACAAAGCATAATCATTCAAGTTCTGTTTAGATACCTTTAAATTCATGTTTCACTTTAGCCACTGATTGACTGAAGTCCACATGGATTCTTCGGTCATCAATCAATACGTTGTCCATCTTAAAATAAGCATTCTCACAGTCTTCCGGTTTTTCAAACTCAATGAATGCGTACTGCAGGGACTCTCCTGTCTTTTGATCTTTGATGACTTCACAGCTAAGAATGGAACCAAAGCGAGAAAAAATTATTTCAAGATCCTCTGCAGTTGTGACTGGATTCAGCTTGCAAACAAATAAAACATTGTCTGGGGGCTTGACATCTGCCTCTGGTATATCTCCCACCTGAAAAATAGGTCAACATTTTGTGAGGGAAATATATCTTGCTTACAGTAGAACTATGAAGTTAACTTTGTTGATAAGCTTAACAACAAAAAACCCAAAGAACAGAAATTAATGATCATAATATATCATTTTCTGTTAAATTATAATTCGCAAAAACAAAGTAGCCATCTTGTGACCAATGATAAGCTACCTCAGAATTTTGATGACAATATTGATCAATGTGGAAACATTATACAATCAGCAATAAAAAAAATGTAAATACAAATACCACTTAAATCCAATAAGGACAGCTTAGTTTTAAAACAATTATCACAAGCAAGACCTGTACAAAATGACAAATAATACTAAAAAGCAAGATCTTACCATTTCCAAAAGCTGGGCATTGGCCTTGGCTTCTCTCTCTTCCACCATCTCCTTAATCTCTTGTTCTGTCATACCTTTGGTGTCATCAATCTCTTCATCTGCGCCAATTCTGTCACTCTGAATACAGAAGAAAAAGAAACCTTGATTACTAGATAGACTACAGCTTCATAAGATTTCTACCACATTGTAACTGCTTAAGGATTCCATGATCAGATATTATAAGAATGATGCAAATGAGCCATTGGCATTAACGCACTGGCAAATTAAAAAATGCCAATGTTAATCTAAATATCATATGAAGATGCAAAGAAGTTAGTTAAAAATAGTCAAAAATATTTCTCACACTAGTCATGAGAAAATCTGCAAAAGAGGGAAGGTTGTTTTTCTTCAAAACATTTAATTACTGATGGAGTATCAGAACAGCCTACCTGCCAAACTTGTAATATCTCAATTTCAATTTGGAGATGATCGTTCAAAACTGGTGTATATCACCCATGCCTGCCAGTTGGAAGGCACAACCTAATGCATTTCACCCTTTCTATCTGACTAGACAAAAATAACTGTCAGGTGAATAAAAATCAGTCATACCTCGAGCATCTCTTTTGTGGGCTCAGGTGACTTGTCAGGAAATATTAATCCCCTTGGATCATCAAAAGGATCATCTAGAATAACTGTATGATAAATTCTGAAAATACAAGAGAAATGACTGTGGCAAGGGGGGCAGGTATATGGCATGTTTTCCTTTGCATCCTTAGTTACTCATTATTTCCCATTTCATCATCATCATCATAACTGGTACCAACTGGACTCAGAGCAAGCCGCCAATGGGGTCAAACCACCAGTACCAGTTGCCAGAGGTGATACAATGAGGTGTGGCAAATGCATGCCATGATGGCTGATCATCAGCATCCTTGAGTAGATCCCCCTCTGGCAGCCTGACCATTCTTTGATGTTTCCCAGCTAATTTTTCCATAGTTCATCACGACATTATTGTCCTACTTCCATGTAGCCCTGAAGGATTCAGTAAGCTGTCATGATGAGCAACAGCTGATTAAAATATGACAGCCTTACGAGCACTGTCAATGTACAAACAAAAAGACAAGTGCTACTAGATATAATGACATTCAAATATCAGCAGGTGAAACTATTCTGCATTCATGCATCAATTTCATGCTCATTTAGAACAGTGAGAATGTTTTTTTTTCAGAGAGAATGTTTTTTCACTTAAACAAATTTGTACTTTAAGTAGCAAATTTTCTTACTTTTTTCCTTTGCAGGAATGTCTTCAAATAATGACTTTTCCAGGGACTGGGAATTATTTTTCATTTATTTTTGTAAAATATACTGACTTTCAAATGAGGGACCTATATGGACTCAGTGAGCTCTAAAATCCTCTGACAGCAGTGGCATCCATCCATTTGTACGATGACTTATTGGAAGTACAACTATGTTCAGACAATTTTTTGACAAAACTATTAACACACGATATAAATGGACTGCCTTCACTGACAGAAATATGTAATATTTTGTAACAGTAAAAAATAAGTTTTTTAACAACAGTTTTTTGAAAAAGTGCAGATTAAAATTAATTATTTTTAATAAAGAATGCAGATTAGCAAACCTTATGTCTCTATATGGACGATGATGTTCATCACAATAAGCATCATTTAGCTTATCCAGAACCTCAAAACCCTCTGCCACTTCTCCAAACACTGTATGTTTTCCATCTAAGTAATCAAGATCTTCTCCCAATGTAATAAAGAACTGAAACAAGATACAAGAAAGATAAGATATTGCAGAATACTAGTGAAAGAGAGTTTAATATATTACAGTAAGATTGAACTTACAAGGACAAGCTTTCAAATATTGTACAAAATATATCTGCTGAAAAATTGAATCCTATTCTCTCTTTAACTACTACAGTAAAACCTCTTAATTAAGACCTTTCTGATTATGACCCCTTCTTAGAACCCAAAAATGTTTCACCCACATATCTGCTACATAAAAGTCAGCTCTATTATGACTTTTTGCAGAAGTTCCATGTTGAAAAAGATTAAGTACATTTTAAAATAGACTGCTTCTAGCCAACTGTTCATCCTGTATTATGATTTCTGCAGAAATGACGTAAAATAAAAACACAAACACAAAACATTTCACGATAGCCTCTTTGTCCATCTTGGTACAAATATTTATCTGTTGCTCCAAAGATCTGATTGCTCTTACCTAGAGTCCCATATATATCTTTCACAAAGCGCAACAATGTAGGAATCAAAAAACATCACCAATCAAAAGCAAAAATGACAAAGAAAATCCCTATAACTCTCCAGAAAGAATACTGGTGATCAAAGAAATACCACAATCTCGGTGGCAAATTCTTTTGGTGTGAGGAAAAACTTTAAAGTCAAAATAAAATCAATGGGAAAGAGGCAATTCTGGAACGATGGCATGTTGGTAAAAGTGGGGATCTGAAATTAACTAAAATTCATTAAGGTATGTATACAGCCATAGACAAGTATGGGAGTGGTTTTCTATGCTGATGCAGAAGAAAAATCCAGTGACTAGAAAACTCATTCAGGAAAAGGCTTTGTGTCTCGCTATGGCTGGAGGATTTGACAATTTCCAGGCCTCAAACAGCTGGCTCAAAAAATTTAAGCCATAGATTATTGGTAGATGTGCAAGACCAAGATTGCATATCTTGGTGTTAATTATCCTTCTTCAGGGAAAATCATTCCACGTGTGAACAAAAAAAGCATAGATATATGGAAAAAAAGGAAAACCTCAGTATCCCCTACAGTCTATAGCTTCGTAGAGGAAACCCCAGCACATGCCTTGAACAGTCCGGATATTACAGTTGGATCCAAGAGGTTGCGCTTTATTTCTTGTTTTATTGAACTTGGGGGGGAATAGTGGATATTATAATTTGACACAAAAAGTAAATGTGGCAGATTCTTGTCTGAGTAAAGGCTGGAGTAGAAAAGAAAAATCTCATTAGATGAGCATACATAGCAACCTATAAACCAAAGTCACAAAAAAACTTTGAATATGCCTTCCTTCAGCTATCTATACTTGCATATAAATTTAAGAAAGAAACTGTAGGAAAGGGATGATGTGTCTGGTGTAAATTCATAATTCCACCCTAGTAATCTGTAACTGGTCTATCTACATCAACTCTACCTGGGAGCCATGCATACCACTGCCATTGTTGACCATTGACAACAGCCCACGCTTTTTATGCTTGATCCTAGGGACCTGTTCCATGTCAAAAAACCTTGCTTGTTCTCCATAGATTTTACTGAAAAAATACAACATAACATTTCTATCTATATGGTTAGGTGATTTTTTTCATTTATCTAGGCTATACCATGTCGAACACACCGGTTCTCATCTGATCACCAAAGTTAAGCAACATTGGGCCTGATTAGTTCTTGGATAGGTGTATGAAAGAAAAGAATGAAAGAAGGTACATAACTCAACTCAAATTACTTCAGCATATGATATATATATAAACATTTATTTTGCTAACCAAGCATAAGATAATGGATAATCATGCAAATATGCATCCACACACACAAATATATGCACAGAAGAATATGCATTTACAGGCAACTCTTATACACATCTGCAACAACCTCGGCTAGAAAGACAATCCAACTTCTTGGCTGACAGACTTTGAACTCCATTATCAAATTATTTGAAAAATAATTGTTATAAATGGAGCCTTATACAAAGCTATTTCAAATTCAGTCTGTACCTGTACACTGAGTCTCCTCCCCTTCCTGTGGCTGTTGGATCGCCAGTCTGAGCAACAAGATTTTTCTGTCCATACAAACAAAGTGGTACTGTTTATTCAGCAACACTGATTTTATCACCAGCAACAAAACACAACTTGCTTTGATTTACTGGTATATATGCTATCACATAGGAATGCATTACTTATGATGGAAGCAGCCATCTGTGTTGTCCTAGTGATATTCTTAGTCCTTCTTATTTATAAATAGCAGGAATATCTGTTTTATCTGGCTATAGAAGATCTTACATTGTTTTAGTGCTGATATGTTGATACTTTCTTATTTATCTATGTGCCTCTCTCTATGTATTTAGATATCTATGTATATTTATCTAGTGCACGCAATGACAATGTGGATTAAAAGAAGAGGGGGTGCTATAAGAAGTCATCAAAATTATTGATTGCAAATGAGACACATGTAAACCTGTATCATTTCCTTAAAGTACATATATGTGCAAAGATTGCATTTCACAAAATGTCTACAACTAAAGTAAATTATTACAGCTTACCTGAACTGAGTGGAAAAGTGAGAAATTGTAGTACTTTAATTTGCACAGCTTCAGGAAGTTTTCTGAGCCTACATTATGTTGCATGAAACATAATAAAAATTAAATAAGAAGAAAGATTTTTTAAAATAATGTCATTGATATTTTCAAAAATAAATCATAAATATTTTGTAATCCTTCAGTTTCTGTCACCACCTTCAAAAGAAGGGCTTACATTTATGTGGTATTCTGGCGTTCATGTTAAAATTAGAATAAAAGTTAAAAGAAGTCAAAAACTCAAAAGTGACATATATAGTAGGTGACCTGCTGATTTAAAAAAGCTAAAATTTGACACAGTTAAGTCGCAAATAAATATTGGTAGAGAAATGGCAATGAAAAATTAATAACTGTACACTTGAAGAGACAAAAAACGTAAAGACAGCAATATACGAATCGGGATGGTGGAAACGAGAGAGCGAGAGAGATGCACGGCTTTGTTGTTGCTGACATAAGACAAACTTACATCTTGGTCTTTCTTCCGTGTACAGATCGATCGTTAGATCTCCAATGGAAGTCTCTATGATGACGGACATTCTGAGATAGCCTCCTCTGCTTTTCCGTTCCTGCTCGCTGCAGGTTGAGACGCTTTGAATCTGTCGACTTCCACACAAACGAGTGACACGCAAGGGACTTAACTCTTAAACAATTTCGCCATAAGCACACCGGATATTTTTAGGCTGCTCTCGCTAATTTCTATCGTCACTTCACATTATTAGCTCCCTGAATTGTTTATCTCTCTTTAGTTGTATAATAAATTGTATATATTATAACTTCACTATTGTATATAATATAAAATAAAAATATGAATTGTAAAAATTTGGAATTTGCAAATACAGTAGAATATTAGACTAATTACTCGTTTAGGCTTAACTCTTTTTCTAAACAGAAAATGTAAGTAATAAACCTAGACAGGATTGCATACTACCAGTACTGATTATCGTGCTCTCTCTCCAGACACATCAGATTTGCATTCCCGAGCACACCTACGTACAGCCCAAACATTTAGCAGTCATTCGGAAAGGCAATAAACAATGCCGCTCGATTTGTAAAGAAAGTTCTTGATGATAAATTACTACGTATAACGTGAAATTCCTTTCTTTCACAATAAAACAGCTGCAAACTTAACATGCCAGATTTTACCCGTTGCCCTCCCACCTGCAAATAACCCAAATCTATCATTTAACAAACTGTAAATATTTGTGGTTTGTTCTTTCCAGATGGACTGTAAAACAGCTGATGAGCAAAAGAAACATGAGGCTATCCATCGTCTCCTTAGCTTAGAGCTGGATTTTATCGACTTCATGCATGCTGGTATTCAGCGGTATTCCCGACCCCTCCGACATTGTGTACTTTCAGGAACACAGCACTCTGCAGTCTTTCAAAATGTTGAAAAAGTGAGTGCTACTCTAAATTGACTATTATGTTTTAGAGCACAAATTTACATAGCATAGTATAAATAATGTAAAAAAGCCAATTCCATTAAGTTTTAAATTGTGATAAGGAAAATTTGAAAATAAAAAGTCAGAACTGAACTCAGAAATGTTTTGTGTTCTGTCCTTTTTTAGCTTGTTACGATCTCGGAGTACCATGTCAAGCAGATGCAGGAAAACTCTCCATCTGTGTGGTCTTTGTCCGACGATGATTCTCAGTTGAGTGGAAGTAGCCATTTTGCAACATCGATTGCTCTGATATAAGTCTAAAGTGAGTAGCATGTCAGTTACATCTGTTCCCTACATAAAACATTTTACACCTTACCTTCAGTTCCAAAGAATGTAGTGTATGCTGCCATTATAATTTGGTGGTAGCTGACTACTTTTTAACAGTTGGAGCAGATTCAGTTAAGAAGAGAGACATATTTTGTGCGTTTATAAATTAGATTCTTACTTTTGCTTTTATAAAATTAAATGCATCCGACCTCAGACTTGGTGCAGCATTACCCCATGATTGATATAGCCATTAAAACTAAAAATCATCACATGTATATCTAATGGCTTTTAAAGATCTGTGAGTGCAGCAAGATCGTATGTGGATTGCTTCCTGTAATTGTAATTATATAATATTTTCATGCTTTTTTTTGTAAATTATAGGTGCAGATGCTTTGTCAAGCACATGAAATGTATGCTTTGGGTTTACGTGAACCCAATCGAGTCCTGTCACAATTACAGCACAACCATGACTTTGTGCGATTTGTGAAGGAACCAGCACTGGAGCCTGGGCAACCTAGCATCAGTGCATTTATCTTCAAGTCTCTACAGGTATAAAAACATGCTTGGAACATTTATCAGTTTACCCTGTCTTGAATTTGTGTTTTTATGTTGC
Organism: Pomacea canaliculata; assembly: GCF_003073045.1. Lineage (NCBI taxonomy): Eukaryota > Metazoa > Mollusca > Gastropoda > Architaenioglossa > Ampullariidae > Pomacea > Pomacea canaliculata. The sequence goes on along the minus strand of NC_037595.1, from coordinate 3,095,282 downwards.
AGCACATCAGGGAGCTGTTTGTGGTCCTGCAGGACATCTTCCTTCACACCCCGCCACAGAGTCCTGATCACGCTACTCTGAAGCAGGTGATTCAAGGTGAGAACAAATAATGCATCTTACCAGGCAACACCTCACATTCTAAACAAGTGCAAGGGGTTCTGTCAAACATAATGTTTTCTGAGATGTCAAAACCGAGTGTCTTTCAGTCACTAAGACTGCATACATGTAAATTTTTATAAACTTGATCAATCAGATGTTTAACTTTATGCCCTCCACCCACTTTATCCATTTGTGTTGAACCACTTGGAAGGATTGCTAGATTTCACTCATTATTTTGATCTAAAGTTTCTTTCCTGTTTGCGTTCAGTTATGAACAACTGTGTCACCAACATCACCAGCATGAGCAATGCTAGGGTCCAGAGCCTGACATCACTGTCCTCCCACACCAAGAGTTCCAGCAGCTGTGGATGTTCTGGAAGAGGCGGCTTGGCATCATCTTCTTCTGACAGCTCATCTAAAGGTATAAAGGCAGTTTTTAAGTCATATAATGCATATTGTTTGAGGTATCACGACATGCAAGGTAAGTGTGGATGGGTTGTTGTCTCCCTTTGTCTACAGTTTTTTTTTTTTTCCTCAGAGAATATCTTTTGTTGAAAATTAAAATTTCTTTTTGAAAATACGGTAGTAAATGTATACAATAGACCTGCAAATCTTTTCTTTTGAAAATAAGCACTCTTGCATAACTGTAGTTATGTTCTACTTTGTTGTAGCTGTTAAAGATGCTTTACAGAAGCATTGTTAACCAGGATCTGTTCATTGCTTTCTTGCAGGCAGCATTAATTGTGGCAGCAGACACAGTCAAGAAAATCTGCCATTGGTGCCATCATCTCTGCAGAGATAACAATCTTTTGAGCATGAAGTGAAAGAACTTGAAGATAGACTTGTATTTCCTCAAAAGAGTCTCGTAAGAAATTTTATTTCTGTTTATTCAGAATCGTTTTTTTAACTAAAAATTATTTAGTAGGAATAAACTGTTTACAATGTGCTCTTGAGACAAACAATTAAGTTGATTTTCAATCTCATAGTGACATTTTGTTGCAGGTGTTTCAGCTAAGCCAAGAAGATCGACACATCATCTTCCAGGGAGATGTTTTTCACTGGTGCAGTGGCCAATGGGCTAAGGTGCGTTTCATCAGTGTATTTTCTAGTATAGCCAGTCAGGCTACAGCTTATATTAGATCCACACTAGTTAACACATTTCTTCACGTTGTCTTTTTTTTACTAGTACCCAATATTTAAATTATAGTGTACACAAAGGAAAAAATTGTGCTTATCAGTTAGGTTTGTATCTTTTGTGTGTTTTGTGTGTAGTCTTTATTGTGTGACGCATGTCTGGCTGGATATCTGCTTCAGGTGCATATCGTCTTTGCTTGCAGGTGATGATGGTGCTGTTTTCAGACATTCTTATGTTGCTGAAGCCAGAAAAGGCCTGACAGCTGCATGTTGTATCTGAACCCATTCTGCTTCGAAATATGTGTAGCATAGAAACAAGCAGAAAACATTGTGAGTATTTTGTACAATTTTTATCATGATTAATACAGTTTACATAAAGATCAGACATTTTCCATTTTTATTTTTGGAGAACAAGAATTACATTGTAATTGTTTATATTTTGCTGTTTTCATCCTCCCATGGAAGAAATAAGCATTAACAATCAGTAACTAAATGTTTACAAATATATATGTAGATACACTAAGATTTGAGACCTACTACGTGCTGATGTTAAAGTGATTAAAAAATAATAAAACTGATTTGGATTATTTAACAGCTACAGAGATTCTGTTACAACATTACACAAGTCCACGCAACACCATTCCAGCTTCACAGAAAATAATCTTTCGAGCTCCAACACTAGAAGATAAGGCAGCATGGAAAAGTCTTCTGGAACAGAAAGTATTGAGAGCAAGAGGGGGTCACATCGAGAACGTGGGAACCAGCGAGACATTCAGATCTGGCATCACCTGACCATCATCCTCTTGACCTCATGGTGTATCTTATTCTCCCAAGCTGCCAAAAATGGTTTGTGCATGTGGATTCTGCGATGTGTGCCTGAGGTGACAGGAAGTGAAATGTATTGGGTGCACATCCTGACAAGACAACAGTGTTCATTTTGGATTTTGTGCCTGTGACAGAATTCACCTGCTGTAAATCATATTGGAAGAATTAGCACTGAGGCTACTTCATTTCAAGAGCTTCTTGGCAAAAACTTCTGAGGGCTGTGTGTAATTTATTTCATGTTAATTTCGACATTATTTATGAGGCATGGATGTTGAGATGGACAACTAGCATGACTAGTCAAAGACCTCGTAAGACTTTTAATGTCTATTCCAGCTCCTGCAAATGCTTAAGAACCTTCTGATTGGAAAGGAAAAGAGAGGTGTTACAGAACTGCATGGTGGCTGCTTTAAGAATTGACATCTGCAAAGAAAAGTTTACTGCAACGAGTTAAAGGTCCCAATTTAAAAATTTCAAACATCCTTAACAGCAGAACAAGATAAAGACCACTTCCACTGTGATTGACAGACTGACTTTAATTCCACAGCTGTGGTGCATGGAATGCAACATAGCGTCTTGTGTACATCCAGTGTGCAAGCTCTGGACATCAGTAGGTGGTTTGACACCACTCCAGGAATCTTAGAGGTGCTACAAAAGTGAGATCTAGCAAGTGTTGCAACATAAAGATAGTGTACTTCTGATATAAGGTGCAAATTATCACAAAGTATCTTTCTGCAGATTGTGGATAACCTGCTAGGTGATTAGGCGACTAAAAAGTGCCAAGTCACAAGGAATGACATGTTTTAATGAAAATTCATTTTTCCTGGTACCCTGGAAAAAGTCCCGTGTTTATAATCTTTACATGCACCTGTGTGATCTGCAGTGAGGCAACACACAATTGGATGCTGCTGTAGCATACGTTCAGTCATTTGCTTCATTCAAAAAGAGTAGTTCCAGTAGAACGTTTCACTACCTGGTCATGCTTTTGGATATTCATCCACCTCAGACGATGTTGCAAGAAGTTCTTTGTATTTTCCAGATCATTACAATTTGAGATAAACTGTTTCAAAAGGAAAAGTTTTGATTTAGGAGCAGTGTTTATGATAATTTTTATGCTAAACAAAATTTCTTTTAAAGAATCCTTGAAATGTTAAGTAGAGATATGGCATCTTTTAAAATTCTAGTCAAAGCAGCATTGACATCCTGGTGGGGATAAGTTAGCATCTGCACCATCAGGAAATATTGACAACTGGAAAGTATTTTTTTTTATGGAATGATTTACTGTCTTTCCACAAGTCATATTTTTATTCAGTGTTCTGGCTTTTTTACTTATTTTTTTCTGAATTGCACAATTTGCAAACTTTAAGAAAATGAAGTCTGCAGCTTAACATCTTTTCTCCTTTCACAGTCTTCTTTTCCAATTCTTGTCCTTTTCAGTTTCTATCAGAGATTTATGGTTTTATTTCTGCTGCTTATTTATATTGTTCTCCTTAACATAAGCAATAATTGGATATATTGATGTATGTGCTATGTTTATACAAATCCCACTCCTTGCCAGCCTGTAGTGGCAGGCACCCTATGTCTCACCATTTTATTTTTAGTTGAATAAATAATGTATTCCTTACACCCTCTGCATCGTACAATATTTTTCACCAGTCTCTTGAATAATAGAGTGTAACTACACCTTGGCATGCAGACTCGCACACATACAAACTGAGGTTAAATCAGTGTGCAAATAATTTTTCATTCATGCATATGTATTTCACTACCTTGAAGTACATGAATATAGTGTGCATTTCCTATACACCAGAACTTTTGTATGCAGGAAACCCCAACTGGACTATTATCACGATAGCAGATGAAAATTAGTATACAGGGACTCCCAAAAGCCAGCTATTGTACAACATGGTGATGCAAAAAAGGGCCCTTGCATCAAAATTTACATGCACTATCGTGACGATAGTCCAATTGGGGCTTCCTGCATATGAGGACTGATGAATAACAAAGCTTGCCCTGTCTGCAACAGACTATGACAAAAATGACTGTTAAGAGCTAAGTAGAATGTTGTTTTTATGAAAAGATTGCAATAATTATACTACCTCACTGATGCCTATGATACAAGAATTGGCATACATACTTGATCTTAATTTTTATTTTCATGCTGAAAAGTAATGGATTTTGGCAGAATCTGATGTCGTTTATCCACTTTGTTCACACCAAGATACTGTAGATCAACATTGTCAGCAGTCCTCAACATGCATCAGTTGTCCCACATCATTTTTAGTGATCAGTCATCAAACAACTTTTCTCAATTAATTATGCTTCTCTCCTTTCCTTCATACTGTTGTTAATTTTATGGTCTTCCTCTCTTAATTATTCAAGAGCACAATTCTTTAAGTTTATTTTTGACAATCTTCGTTACCTAAAGTATTTAATTTTTCTTATTTCTTCACTGTAGTCTGGTCACCAGTTTGCAGGGCACAATATGATAAAAATTCATTTTTTGTTGAAGTTTGAACCAGCAAATAAAAAAGAAAACACCAAGTATATGGAGTGTTATCATCCAATGTGTGTGTATGCATTTGCATCTTTGTATCTGATGGATACTTTCTCTTCTTCCCATCCAGTTTTTTGTGGAGTATTATTTCTGAAAAATATAATGGCCACAAATTCTGAAACCTATTATATACACAAGTAAATATCGATGGTCTGCCACTCTTTAATTCCTCATGTAATCAGTTTTGGCCTATTCTGGGGAGAATATATAGTCCTGTAGAAACTGACCCTTTTGTAATTGGCTTGTACTGTGGGGATAGAAAACCCGAAGATGTTGATATGTTTTTACAAGACTTTGTAAGGGATATGACAGAATTACAGCAGGGGCCAGTGGAACTAGAAGGTATCCCTCAGAGTGTAGAGATTAATTTGTCTTGTTTTATCTGTGATACACCTGCTCGTGCGTTTGTAAAGCAAGTGAAAGGTCATTCCGGCTATTATGGCTGTGAAATGTGTGTACAAAAAGGATTTTGGGATGGAAAGATTGTTTACCCTGAACTTGGAGGAAAAAAAGCTCCCCACCCCTGAAGTTTATAGTCTGACCTAATAACAATAACAAAGTCTGTCCAGCCAACTTTATATCTTAACCTCTTCATTGCTGTAAAAAGCTTGCGCCAACCTTTTTCCTTCACAATAGTTTACAAAGGGAAGTTATACTGGAGAGAGTATAGTTACACATTTTACAGGGATGAAGGGTTTGGTGTTAAAAGCAGAATGTTATCTTCAAAGGTAATGGCTTGCATAGAAATGTAGTCATTGCGTTTGGTATAAGGCATATATGGTCCTTTGGCTGCCTTTAAATTCTTAAATGTTTCCGATCTAATATTTTATAATTTTGAAGTGACGTTTTTCTTGATATGGTGTCAGGATGGCAAAATGTGGGAGGAAATGGAGATGGCATGCTAAATGGGGAAAGGCACTTCCTTCATGTTGCTTCTAATTTTATGTACAACCTGGGGAAAAAAAAAGCTATAAAACCTGACGGCTGTGTTTACTTTGCATGCTTGGGAGTACTGTCTGCTCAGGGCTAGCAAAGTTACTGTTTAGTATAATTGCTCATTGTATATGCATTAAAGTAAATAAAATTTTAAAAAATAGAAATTAGTCACATGATATACATAGGTCAGCCACCATTGTTAACAAATGAAAAGATGTTAGTATACGGTGCTAGGACAACTACGTATGAGCAAGGGAAAAACCCAAACATTTCTTGCTTTACACAATAGCAGAGTAATCAGCATGCCCCAGCCATACTGTTTGTAGCCAATTCTCCCCCCCCCCTCTTTTTTTTTTTAAAGAAAAGCAAAGAGTGCTGAAAGTGGGACAATGTTATTGTTTACATGTCGAAAACTCTGATTTATATTGATTTTGATTCTCCCTCTCGCGGACACATACACGCACACAAAATCACTGATATAAACATTTTTTTAATTTATTTATTAACTTTTATAATAAATCCCAAAGTTTACAATACAGTGATACTTTACTTCATGAAGAAAATAAATCTTGCCCGAAAAAAAATGTTTGGGGCAAATGGAAACATCCTCAAAAAAATTTGAAGAAAAATGCAATTTTTAAAAAGACACAGGAAGAGCAATTTTGTTACATTAAAAGTAAAAGCATTCATACATTTAAGTTTCCTCTACTTGAACACACAACTTATTCACAAGTGGTGAAAATTTCACTCCTTTGTACAGAAGTGGGTAACTCGCATTTTTTGGGTCCTGCACAGGTCACCTTACCTGACAAAATATGTGGGTGTGCATATATCCACCAATACAAACTGAACAATCAAATAATAATATAAAAAAATTTAAGTGTTAGTGGTGTAGGATGGAGGAGAAAAATATGAATGAACATCAATAATCACACAATGATCTGTTCATGAATCCTGTTCAGCTGCCAAAAAATATTTAAGGAAGAACATTGACAAACTAAATGGGGAAAGGTACTTCCTTCATGTTGCTTCTAATTTTATGTACAGCCTGGGTGGAAAAAAAGCTATAAAACCTGACGGCTGTGTTTACTTTGCATGCTTGGGAGTACTGTCTGCTCAGGAAAAGCATTTAGTGTTGCTTTTGCTTTCTTTGTGACAGTTTTACTTTGTTAGTCTTATTTTGTACTCTGAAAGTGTGACAATGTTATTGTTTACCTGAGAAAACGGATTTATATTGATTTTGATTCTCATCCAAGAGATCAAACAGCCCCTTCCTAGGACCTATGTTCAGCTGGTTCAAAATAGAGCCAGCAGAAAAGTTAAACCATGCGTAGACAGATTAAGTCTTTTTTTTAATTATTTGCAGGAAAAGCCCCATGAGAATGACTCTCCACCAGGGAGGGGGAAGAGGAGATGGAGCAGGAGGAGGAGGAGGAGGAGGAGAGATGAGTCTAGAGCTAGAAACAATGAGGCCTTCTTCCTCCTAATTCAGCAACACTAGAAAACACAGCGTCTGCATACCTCGCTGGGAGTTTGATTCTTGACGAGAGGTCCTATCTTCCTGTCAGCCTTCTGGTTGAGCTGCTACGGTACTAACTTACTGCACGAAAACTACAAACTTTTGCACAAGCAGTGACTGAACCACTGAACCACTCAACAAAGAACGAGGTACGTAGTTTTGTCAACTAATTACTATACTAGTTTTACAAAAGGACATTTAGTTTTGAATTAAAATGAAACAAATGCGGCAATTTAAATTTGAAATTCATAGATAGTACAGAATGATTTTTAGGCCTTGGTGGTCCGCCATAGTTTTTACTTAAGTAAAGTGGTCCGCGGTTCGAAAAACTTTGAGAACCACTGTTCTAGAATATAGATGCAAATCTACAACCCCCGCGCCACTACTAGAGTGCTACATCTGTCTTGTACTTTTGCCTGTTGATGTCTCTGTTTGCTGCTATGTTTTAGTCAGTGTCAGTATGTGTGATATAGCAATTTTGTGTTTGTCATTTTGTGCTTGCATTTTTAAGTTACCTTCTGTTAAGTAGAGAATTGCACTATATGAGTTCTTCAATATCATTATTATTTCATATATATATTGTCAAGTATATTTTCCGCGTTGCTTCGTCTTTGGTAGCAGCGCCGGACGTCATGCTCTTGCTACGTCACGCAAGGTCGGTTTGAGTGCGTTTTGAAGCTTGCCCTTCCATGTGAAGCTTTTGAAAAGTGAGTAACTTGTATCTTTACTCCTAACTGTGTGCGTTAAATGTTGATTTAAATGCCTGCCCTTGTGAGCGAAGAAAAATTTCTGTCCTGGGTATCCTCGACAGACAATAAAGTTTGTTTTGATTTGATTTTTTTTTTATTTTGAACATTTTTTTAATTTGTACGCGTTTAAATGAGGCCAGTGAGGTGCTGAGAGCAGGGGTACGGTGGCTGTTTCATCCACCTCAGCCTCAGCCTCAGAACCAGCCTCAGAACCAGCAGCAGAACCAGCATGAAAATCAGCAGCAGCAGCCTCAGCAGCAGCCTACACCTCAGCGACACAGGAGAAAAATCCCGAAAGAGTGGAAAAAGTTAATGCTAGAAAAAAGTTTTGAGAAGCGTAACTACGTCACTTCCAGCGACATGAGATCATTGTCTACAAGAACGAAGCTAACTCAACGATGGATAAAGGTAGGCACAGTAAACAGCAGTGTTGTCCATAGGAATGGGAATCCCATGGGAAACGTCCCATGGGACGGGATGAGATGGGACAGCACACATTTGTATTTCCCATGGTAGTCGATACTTGATATTGTAAAATAAATTTACGCTGAAATTTGCATTGTCAGACTTTTTAAGCACAGGAAAAATACTTTTTTTATTCCAGTTTCATTATGCCATGACTTTGTTAACATGTGTGCAATGCGCAGTGTTGTCCATATGAATGTTATTACTATGGGAAACGTCCCATGGGATGGGATGGGACAGGCATAAATTGCCATGGGATGGGATAGAAAAATATGTCCCATGGACAATCCTGGTAAACAGGTCCGGTGTCTAGTCCACTAGTTAACTAAACAGTCTTGACTTCAGAGACACGTATTTTAACATTGTGGTTCTTCCTTTCCAGCGCTGGTTCTCAACCAGACGCTACTAGACCAGAAAGCGGCAATGAGCAGCACCACTCTTGTAAGCTATGAAAAGCAGATTAGCTCGATTTGTAAAGATGCTACTAAGGACAGTGAATTAATTAAATTGATAAAACGTGTGTGTGGGAGATATTGTACACAGGGATGGATGGGAGTGCACTAATATGTACATTACCCCCTGTGATAAAGAAATAGTAAATGTCACAAACCAGCTGCGATGTATTTTTGTAAATGGTTTTTTTGTTTCAGTTAGGAAAAGTAATTGAAAAAGGAAGGTGGTAGAAACACCTATTAGTGGGCTGTGAGTGTGAACAGCCTGAGGCGTGCCGCGCCATACAGGGATGGCCGGCCGGTCTTTGTGTAATTAAGTTCTGTTGTTAGTTCTGTTGTTAGTTTTGTTGTTAGTTCGAACAAAGGAAAGAGTGTAGTATTGTTTTGGATGTGTGTGGTGTGGCTGGGTTTTTCTCCTTGACGGGAGAGGGAGAAGGACTAGTCTCCTCTCAGTGGGTCCGGAGTGGACGGGTTTTTGTTTTGTAACCAGTCTTGACGGACTTGGTGTTGGTGTATTTCTGGGTACAAATCCTGAACAGATTTGTATTGTATTATACAAGTCCTGACCAGACTTGGCAGTTACCAGATTTGTTTGTGTCTTTGTATAACATTGAACCTGTTGAGGTGAGTGTGAATCTTTGTTGATTTTTCAGTGAGTGTGTATTTCTGATGATTTTTGGTGAGCCTGGGTTTAAAGTTGAAGAATGGGAAATTTCTTATGAGTGTGATATATTTGTGTATACTTCATGAACATGGTTTAAAATAGTTGAAGTGAATTTGCATTTATCTAAAGAATGGTTTTGTTTTTCTCTCCAGGTCTTTTTCTTTGGATTTTTTCTTTGGATTTTTCTTTCGGATTTTTCTTTTGGATATAACTTCAAAAAGGGGAAACTTTGTGTACTTTTCATGTGGATATATGGTGTACGTTAGAAGCGGAAACATTGTGCTGTTTCAAGTGAGACTTTGAGAGGAACTGTGCAAGAAGATTGAATACTTTTGAAACTTTGGAAGTAACGTGTGTTCGAAGTGTGGGGTTGGGATATTAGGAATTGTTTTGTGTTGTGTTTCTCATTTGATTTTTGTAAATTATATTGTATTTTTAAAACCGAAAGCCGTTGTTTCTCCCTATTTTTACTCAAATCCTTTTAAATTTGTTGAAACTGTCGTGATTGGGAGAAATTACAAAAGAAAAGGAACGGTTAACAAAGCAGAAGGTAATCTACCAGTACACTGCTCCACTTCACGCTCAGGTGGTTAACTAGTAAACTACCTGTACTCAAGACCGATCATCTGACACTTCACACCTATACTGATAAGAGATGGAATGCTGGTGTCATATTGTAAGCATTAGGTAGCTCCTGGGTCACTACTGCTATCTTCACAGCGGTGAGTACAGAGGGCTTCCTGTCGCCGTTTTCCAAGCTAGTGACTGGCCGGCCGTTACGCAAGTGTGCGAGGTCTTTGTATAGATGTATATGGGGTGGGGACGGGCTTATGTGTTACACACACACACGCCCCACACACACCCCACAAAATAAAAGTGTAAAAACTAAAATTTTCCGTACACCAGCTCACTGACTCACTCATTCTGCTTTAAAGAATGATAACACTACTTGTATCATTTCAGGATGGAATTTTGCCTGCGGGGCATTTGGGCAGTATTTAGAGCAGGCCAGAGGTGTTTGTTCAGGCGTCAGGAAGAGCACCAACAAGAAGTACAAGAGGAGCCACAACGACGGAGACGACGACCACAGGGCGTCCGTTCGAAGGCGTGACCAATAACAAAAGGTTGGGCATCACATCTGCCGCTTGATATGATATATGTCAATGCAATCAAATTACGAATAAAATGCCCTCTAACATTTTTATATCGTGGAAGGAATGAGCGTGCGTGCAAGGATGAGAGAGCGTGAATGACGGAAGAGTGTAAGTGACCAACGTTTTCAGAATGCGTGTATGAATGACGTAACAAAGAGGTACCGTGAGGACGATATCTGAAGGCAGGCAGGCCGAAAAAAGCTCCCACAGCAATGCCAAATAATAATTCGTGAGTAAAAGTACATTTCACTGCGGCGTAAGTGGAAAGTGAGAGCGAACTCCTACTACATTTTCATATGCTAAAATCTCTTATGACGATAGACTTAAAAAACATCAGTCTTTAGAGTTTGAATAACACCGCCTCGTTTCGTCACAATTTAGTGTGCAATTCTGTCTCAGCTAATATTTTAGCTAATTTTTAGCATCTATGACACAGTGTAGCGTTTATCTGCTTAAAAATACTACTACTTCAGCCATCGGCCCCTCCAGAACCACGTGAGTACTTTAACAGGCTCTGGAGTGAGTGAGTTTTGTGCATCAATCACCATCTTTTGTGTAAACGTATTTTCTTACTTATTTTTCCATTTTTTCTGTTTTATTTGTATTGTTTCTTGACCTAAAGACTATAAGTGTGAGTTGTCAATAAATGTTTCATCATCTTTTGTTTCGTAAGTGCTTTTCTTGAGAGATCTGACTCTTTTGTTTGTTTCTATGTTTTCAGCATTCGTAATTCTTGTCCAACATTTACCGCTAAAGTCTGACATCAACACTTCCAGTGGAGATTCTTCAAGATCTCCATCTGCAAGTACATAAAATATGCCACCAAACCATGGTTCAATATCAAGCTGCCGAAAAAGCTTCATCTCCCCTTCCTGGAGACCCAACAAAGAAAAATTGGATAAACAAGCCTCTTTAAGTGGCGTCTTATTACATCTTATTCATCGACACACACATCCTGAAGCCTTGTCTGCCCTTTAATCTTGCAGAACCACCCGCCAGACGAAGACGGCGTTTGCCACCGTGGAAAAAAACAATTCTCAATGATTATTACCATCGGGGGCCGTATCCCAGCTCAGCAACGATTGCACTCCTGTGCCAAAGAACGCGCTTGTCGAGCAGAAAAATTCAGGTAGGCACAGTAAACAGTTATAATGCCTAGTCCACTAGTTGTTAACTAAACAGCCCTGACTTCAGTGACAGTTTTACTTTGTTAGTCATATTCTGTACTCTGGAAAAGAGAAATGCTAAACCAGTATTACCTTCGGGGGCGTATCCCAGCCCAGCAACGATTGCACTCCTGTGCCAAAGAACGCGATTGTCGCGCAGAAAAATCTACCGATGGTTCATCAACAGACGCGCGCAACAACGACGCCGACAGCGGCAGTAAGGTCAGAGGAAATGCAATTCAAAAAATCAAAAGAAGGATGAAATCAAATACATTTAGGTTGAAGAAATCTCTCATCAACTGTCTCTCTGTTTTCTGCTTTCTCTGTGACAGTTTTATTTTGGTAGTCTTATTTTCTACTCGGCTTGTCTTCCATAAATCATTGGTGTGTTATATGGGTGTTCTTGTAATAGTAGGTTGAAATATGCACATGTATAATGTCTTCTTTTTTAAAAAAAGCTTGGCTTCTGATCAGTTTGAAGTACAAGCCAAGTGCAAAATTGTTTCTTTAGGATAAGGTTAAGTTAATTTAATGTACCCCACACACATATGCATGCCTAGACACATTATTTAAGTCTTTTTTTTAAATTATTTGCAGACCGATACCAACGAGCCACAGGCAGGGTGGAGTGGTCTTTCCCTCACCAAGGGAGGGGGGAGGAATTGGATAAAGGAAAAGAAAGAAAACAGGCATTTCTTCAGATTTCTTAGATCTATCACTGAAGTTTTACCTGAGGAGATTTTATTGGATATCCACATGAAGCTACATAATGTATGCTACGAGTTTTTAAAGAAATTCAATGCTTCTCATCCGAGAGAGCCGATCGTTACTACGGCAACATTCCAATGCATTCAAATCCATCCAGCTCCCTCAAATCGGTCAGTCCGATCACAACGCTGTACGTCTTATTCCTGCCTACTGAGTAGATTCTGCAAACAAACTGAATGCATTTTATTGTCGCTTTGAGAGGGATGATGTTGGGGAGGAGTTATTTAATGTGATTTCTGCACTGGAGGAGAGAGTAGGGGAGGAGCAGCATGGGAGCGAATTGGATGACTTTGTGATTAAGGAAAACGCTGTTTTATCCCTTTTTAGACGGGTGAATGTGAGGAACGCATGTGGCCCTGATGGTATTTGTGGAAGAGTGTTGAAAAACTGTGCGACTCAGCTGTCTGGTGTTTTTACTCAGTTGTTCTCTTGGTCTGTACAAGTGAGTACTGTACCGAATATCTTGAAAAATCCATCATTTGTCCTGTTCCTAGAACCAAAAACCTCTATTGCCAGTTGTCGTACCACGTCATATAATTTCTCCTAGTGAGATAATAAAGTTCCATTGAATTGAATTGAATTGAATATATTTATACTGTGAAGTTCTAATTAGGTATCTGAGTATGTAGAAAACAAAATCATTCCCACAAAGCTACACGAAACTCAAGGACCTCAAGAACCAAAGACGCGCAAGTCATCTTGCCCTGGTGCCTAATGTCGGAGGTAGGACAAAAACTGAAGTGATAGACGACCGAAGAGAGGGAATCGCTAGGATTGTTGACATTAGGCTGACAATGTACCCTGAAGAGGATTTCCCTTAATATTCACTTTTAAGTGATTTATGTAAGCAGTAACTGCTGCTGTGTGTATGAACATAAGTCTACAATGTGATTGGTATTGACAGCAGCTGCTTTACACTATACCAATTTCTTCATTATGCTAAATTTTATATACTATTTTCAATATATTTTTGGCTGATTTTGACTTACAGCACCTCTAACAACACATACGAAGACACATATTTTAAGGCATTGAGCAATATAAAAACGTATAAAAAGCAGATTAGCTCGATTTGTAAAGATACTACATTACCCCCTGTGATAAAGAAATAGTAAATGTCACAAACCAGCTGCGATGTATTTTTGTAAATGGTTTTTTTGTTTCAGTTAGGAAAAGTAATTGAAAAAGGAAGGTGGTAGAAACACCTATTAGTGGGCTGTCAGTGTCAACAGCCTGAGGCGTGCCGCGCCATACAGGGATGGCCGGCCGGTCTTTGTGTAATTAAGTTCTGTTGATAGGTTGTTTGTTGTTAGTTCGAACAAAGGAAAGAGTTTAGTATTGTTTTGGATGTGTGTGGTGTGGCTGGGTTTTTTCTCCTTGACGGGAGAGGGAGAAGGAATAGTCTCCTCTCAGTGGGTCCGGAGTGGACGGGTTTTTGTTTTGTAACCAGTCTTGACGGACTTGGTGTTGGTGTATTTCTGGGTACAAATCCTGAACAGATTTGTATTGTATTATACAAGTCCTGACCAGACTTGGCAGTTACCAGATTTGTTTGTGTCTTTGTATAACATTGAACCTGTTGAGGTGAGTGTGAATCTTTGTTGATTTTTCAGTGAGTGTGTATTTCTGATGATTTTTGGTGAGCCTGGGTTTAAAGTTGAAGAATGGGAAATTTCTGATGAGTGTGATATATTTGTGTATACTTCATGAACATGGTTTAAAATAGTTGAAGTCAATTTGCATTTATCTAAAGAATGGTTTTGTTTTTCTCTCCAGGTCTTTTTCTTTGGATTTTTTCTTTGGATTTTTCTTTCGGATTTTTCTTTTGGATATAACTTCAAAAAGGGGAAACTTTGTGTACTTTTCATGTGGATATATGGTGTACGTTAGAAGCGGAAACATTGTGCTGTTTCAAGTGAGACTTTGAGAGGAACTGTGCAAGAAGATTGAATACTTTTGAAACTTTGGAAGTAACGTGTGTTCGAAGTGTGGGGTTGGGATATTAGGAATTGTTTTGTGTTGTGTTTCTCATTTGATTTTTAAATTATATTGTATTTTTAAAACCGAAAGCCGTTGTTTCTCCCTATTTTTACTCAAATAAATCCTTTTAAATTTGTTGAAACTGTCGTGATTGGGAGAAATTACAAAAGAAAATGAACGGTTAACAAAGCAGAAAGTAATCTACCAGTACACTGCTCCACTTCACGCTCAGGTGGTTAACTAGTAAACTACCTGCACTCAAGACCGATCATCTGACACTTCACACCTATACTGATAAGAGATGGAATGCTGGTGTCATATTGTAAGCATTAGGTAGCTCCTGGGTCACTACTGCTATCTTCACAGCGGTGAGTACAGAGGGCTTCCTGTCGCCGTTTTCCAAGCTAGTGACTGGCCGGCCGTTACGCAAGTGTGCGAGGTCTTTGTATAGATGTATATGGGGTGGGGACGGGCTTATGTGTTACACACACACACCCCACACACACCCCACAAAATAAAAGTGTAAAAACTAAAATTTTCCGTACACCAGCTCACTGACTCACTCATTCTGCTTTAAAGAATGATAACACTACTTGTATCATTTCAGGATGGAATTTTGCCTGCGGGGCATTTGGGCAGTATTTAGAGCAGGCCTGAGGTGGTTGTTCAGGCGTCAGGAAGAGCACCAACAAGAAGTACAAGAGGAGCCACAACGACGGAGACGACGACCACAGGGCGTCCGTTCGAAGGCGTGACCAATAACAAAAGGTTGGGCATCACATCTGCCGCTTGATATGATATATGTCAATGCAATCAAATTACGAATAAAATGCCCTGTAACATTTTTATATCGTGGAAGGAATGAGCGTGCGTGCAAGGATGAGAGAGCGTGAATGACGGAAGAGTGTAAGTGACCAACGTTTTCAGAATGCGTGTATGAATGACGTAACAAAGAGGTACCGTGAGGACGATATCTGAAGGCAGGCAGGCCGAAAAAAGCTCCCACAGCAATGCCAAATAATAATTCGTGAGTAAAAGTACATTTCACTGCGGCGTAAGTGGAAAGTGAGAGCGAACTCCTACTACATTTTCATATGCTAATATCTCTTATGACTATAGACTTAAAAAACCTCAGTCTTCAGAGTTTGAATTACACCGCCTCGTTTCGTCACAATTTAGTGTGCAATTCTGTCTCAGCTAACATTTTAGCTAATTTTTAGTATCTATGACACTGTGTAGCGTTTATCTGCATAAAAATACTACTACTTCAGCCATCGGCCCCTCCAGAACCACGTGAGTACAGGCTCTGGAGTGAATGAGTTTTGTGCATCAATCACCATCTTTTGTGTAAACGTATTCCCTTACTTATTTTTCCATTTTTTTCTGTTTTATTTGTATTGTTTCTTGACCTTAAGACTATAAGTGTGAGTTGTCAATAAATGTTTCATCATCTTTTGTTTTGTAAGTGCTTTTCTTGAGAGATCTGACTCTTTTGTTTGTTTCTATGTTTCTATGTGGTCCGCGGTCCGAAAAACTTTGAGAACCACTGTTCTAGAATATAGATGCAAATCTACAACTCCCGCGCCAAATCATTATACTTTGTACACTACTAGAGTGCTACATCTGTCTTGTACTGTTGCCTGTTGATGTCTCTGTTTGTTTGCTGCTATGTTTTAGTCAGTGTCAGTATGTGTGATATAACAATTTTGTGTTTGTCATTTTGTGCTTGCATTTTTAAGTTACCTTCTGTTAAGTAGAGAATTGCGCTATATGAATTCTTCAATATCATTATTATTTCATATATATTGTCAAGTATATTTTCCGCGTTGCTTCGTCTTTGGGAGGGTGATATGTGGCGTGTCATACTTTTGTTCTAGGCCTGCCTGATCAGCGCTTGGGGACGCTCCTATATTAGAAAGGTAGCTGCAGCAGACGACATTTTTCAGGTTGGGTTTTTTTTTTTTTTGGTTCGTGGGTAACGTCAAGGCCTTCTCCCGATGACGATAGCAGCGCCGGACATCATGCTCTTGCTACGTCATGCAAGGTCGGTTTGAGTGCGTTTTGAAGCTTGCCCTTCCATGTGAAGCTTTTGAAAAGTGAGTAACTTGTATCTTTACTCCTAACTGTGTGCGTTAAATGTTGATTTAAATGCCTGCCCTTGTGAGCGAAGAAAAATTTCTGTCCTGGGTATCCTCGACAGACAATAAAGTTTGTTTTGATTTGATTTTTTTTTATTTTGAACATTTTTTTAATTTGTACGCGTTTAAATGAGGCCAATGAAGTGCTGAGATCTGGGATACGGTGGTTGTTTCAGCCACCTCAGCCTCAGCCTCAGAACCAGCCTCAGAACAATACTCAGAACCATCCTCTGAACCATCCTCAGAACCAGCAGCAGCAGCCTTGCCCTGGTGCCTAATGTCGGAGGTAGGACAAAAACTGAAGTGATAGACGACCGAAGAGAGGGAATCGCTAGAATTGTTGACATTAGGCTGACAATGTACCCTGAAGAGGATTTCCCTTAATATTCACTTTTAAGTGATTTATGTAAGCAGTAACTGCTGCTGTGTGTATGAACATAAGTCTACAATGTGATTGGTATTGACAGCAGCTGCTTTACACTATACCAATTTCTTCATTATGCTAAATTTTATATACTATTTTCAATATATTTTTGGCTGATTTTGACTTACAGCACCTCTAACAACACATACGAAGACACATATTTTAAGGCATTGAGCAATATAAAAACGTATAAAAAGCAGATTAGCTCGATTTGTAAAGATACTACATTACCCCTGTGATAAAGAAATAGTAAATGTTACAAACCAGCTGCGATGTATTTTTGTAAATGGTTTTTTTTGTTTCAGTTAGGAAAAGTAATTGAAAAAGGAAGGTGGTAGAAACACCTATTAGTGGGCTGTCAGTGTCAACAGCCTGAGGCGTGCCGCGCCATACAGGGATGGCCGGCCGGTCTTTGTGTAATTAAGTTCTGTTGTTAGTTCTGTTGTTAGTTTTGTTGTTAGTTCGAACAAAGGAAAGAGTTTAGTATTGTTTTGGATGTGTGTGGTGTGGCTGGGTTTTTCTCCTTGACAGGAGCGGGAGAAGGAATAGTCTCCTTTCAGTGGGTCCGGAGTGGACGGGTTTTTGTTTTATAACCAGTCTTGACGGACTTGGTGTTGGTGTATTTCTGGGTACAAATCCTGAACAGATTTGTATTGTATTATACAAGTCCTGACCAGACTTGGCAGTTACCAGATTTGTTTGTGTCTTTATATAACATTGAACCTGTTGAGGTGAGTGTGAATCTTTGTTGATTTTTCAGTGAGTGTGTATTTCTGATGATTTTTGGTGAGCCTGGGTTTAAAGTTGAAGAATGGGAAATTTCTTATGAGTGTGATATATTTGTGTATACTTCATGAACATGGTTTAAAATAGTTGAAGTCAATTTGCATTTATCTAAAGAATGGTTTTGTTTTTCTCTCCAGGTCTTTTTCTTTGGATTTTTTCTTTGGATTTTTCTTTCGGATTTTTCTTTCGGATATAACTTCAAAAAGGGGAAACTTTGTGTACTTTTCATGTGGATATATGGTGTACGTTAGAAGCGGAAACATTGTGCTGTTTCAAGTGAGACTTTGAGAGGAACTGTGCAAGAAGATTGAATACTTTTGAAACTTTGGAAGTAACGTGTGTTCGAAGTGTGGGGTTGGGATATTAGGAATTGTTTTGTGTTGTGTTTCTCATTTGATTTTTAAATTATATTGTATTTTTAAAACCGAAAGCCGTTGTTTCTCCCTATTTTTACTCAAATAAATCCTTTTAAATTTGTTGAAACTGTCGTGATTGGGAGAAATTACAAAAGAAAAGGAACGGTTAACAAAGCAGAAGGTAATCTACCAGTACACTGCTCCACTTCACGCTCAGGTGGTTCACTAGTAAACTACCTGTACTCAAGACCGATCATCTGACACTTCACACCTATACTGATAAGAGATGGAATGCTGGTGTCATATTGTAAGCATTAGGTAGCTCCTGGGTCACTACTGCTATCTTCACAGCGGTGAGTACAGAGGGCTTCCTGTCGCCGTTGTCCAAGCTAGTGACTGGCCGGCCGTTACGCAAGTGTGCGAGGTCTTTGTATAGATGTATATGGGGTGGGGACGGGCTTATGTGTTACACACACACACCCCACAAAATAAAAGTGTAAAAACTAAAATTTTCCGTACACCAGCTCACTGACTCACTCATTCTGCTTTAAAGAATGATAACACTACTTGTATCATTTCAGGATGGAATTTTGCCTGCGGGGCATTTGGGCAGTATTTAGAGCAGGCCTGAGGTGGTTGTTCAGGCGTCAGGAAGAGCACCAACAAGAAGTACAAGAGGAGCCACAACGACGGAGACGACGACCACAGGGCGTCCGTTCGAAGGCGTGACGGATAAAAAAAGGTTGGGCATCACATCTGCCGCTTGATATGATATATGTCAATGCAATCAAATTACGAATAAAATGC
This sequence comes from Pomacea canaliculata, assembly GCF_003073045.1. Classification (NCBI taxonomy): domain Eukaryota; kingdom Metazoa; phylum Mollusca; class Gastropoda; order Architaenioglossa; family Ampullariidae; genus Pomacea; species Pomacea canaliculata. Next base: position 3,076,306 of record NC_037595.1, on the reverse strand, counting down.
CCTCTAACATTTTTATATCGCGGAAGGAATGAGCGTGCGTGCAAGGATGAGAGAGCGTGAATGACGGAAGAGTGTAAGTGACCAACGTTTTCAGAATGCGTGTATGAATGACGTAACAAAGAGGTACCGTGAGGACGATATCTGAAGGCAGGCAGGCAGGCCGAAAAAGCTCCCACAGCAATGCCAAATAATAATTCGTGAGTAAAAGTACATTTCACTGCGGCGTAAGTGGAAAGTGAGAGCGAACTCCTACTACATTTTCATATGCTAATATCTCTTATGACGATAGACTTAAAAAACCTCAGTCTTCAGAGTTTGAATTACACCGCCTCGTTTCGTCACAATTTAGTGTGAAATTCTGTCTCAGCTAATATTTTAGCTAATTTTTAGCATCTATGACACAGTGAAGCGTTTATCTGCATAAAAATACTACTACTTCAGCCATCGGCCCCTCCAGAACCACGTGAGTACTTTAACAGGCTCTGGAGTGAGTGAGTTTTGTGCATCAATCACCATCTTTTGTGTAAACGTATTTTCTTACTTATTTTTCCATTTTTTCTGTTTTATTTGTATTGTTTCTTGACCTAAAGACTATAAGTGTGAGTTGTCAATAAATGTTTCATCATCTTTTGTTTTGTAAGTGCTTTTCTTGAGAGATCTGACTCTTTTGTTTGTTTCTATGTTTTCAGCATTCGTAATTCTTGTCCAACATTTACCGCTAAAGTCTGACATCAACACTTCCAGTGGAGATTCTTCAAGATCTCCATCTGCAAGTATATAAAATATGCCACCAAACCATGGTTCAATATCAAGCTGCCGAAAAAGCTTCATCTCCCCTTCCTGGAGACCCAACAAAGAAAAATTGGATAAACAAGCCTCTTTAAGTGGCGTCTTATTACATCTTATTCATCGACACACACATCCTGAAGCCTTGTCTGCCCTTTAATCTTGCAGAACCACCCGCCAGACGAAGACGGCGTTTGCCACCGTGGAAAAAGACAATTCTCAATGATTATTACCATCGGGGCCGTATCCCAGCTCAGCAACGATTGCACTCCTGTGCCAAAGAACGCGCTTGTCGAGCAGAAAAATTCAGGTAGGCACAGTAAACAGTTATAATGCCTAGTCCACTAGTTGTTAACTAAACAGCCCTGACTTCAGTGACAGTTTTACTTTGTTAGTCATATTCTGTACTCTGGAAAAGAGAAATGCTAAACCAGTATTACCTTCGGGGGCCGTATCCCAGCCCAGCAACGATTGCACTCCTGTGCCAAAGAACGCGATTGTAGCCCAGAAAAATCTACCGATGGTTCATCAACAGACGCGCGCAACAACGACGCCGACAGCGGCAGTAAGGTCAGAGGAAATGCAATTCAAAAAATCAAAAGAAGGATGAAATCAAATACATTTTAAGTTGAAGAAATCTCTCATCAACTGTCTCTCTGTTTTCTGCTTTCTTTGTGACAGTTTTATTTTGGTAGTCTTATTTTCTACTCGGCTTGTCTTCCATAAATCATTGGTGTGTTATATGGGTGTTCTTGTAATAGTAGGTTGAAATATGCACATGTATAATGTCTTCTTTTTTAAAAAAAGCTTGGCTTCTGATCAGTTTGAAGTACAAGCCAAGTGCAAAATTGTTTCTTTAGGATCAGGTTAAGTTAATTTAATGTACCCCACACACATATGCATGCCTAGACACATTAATTAAGTCTTTTTTTAAAATTATTTGCAGACCGATACCAACGAGCCACAGGCAGGGGGGAGTGGTCTTTCCCTCACCAAGGGAGGGGGGAGGAATTGGATAAAGGAAAAGAAAGAAAACAGGCATTTCTTCAGACTTCTTAGATCTATCACTGAAGTTTTACCTGAGGAGATTTTATTGGATATCCACATGAAGCTACATAATGTATGCTACGAGTTTTTAAAGAAATTCAATGCTTCTCATCCGAGAGAGCCGATCGTTACTACGGCAACATTCCAATGCATTCAAATCCATCCAGCTCCCTCAAATCAGTCAGTCCGATCACAACGCTGTACGTCTTATTGCTGCCTACAGAGTAGATTCTGCAAACAAACTGAATGCATTTTATTGTCGCTTTGAGAGGGATGATGTTGGGGAGGAGTTATTTAATGTGATTTCTGCACTGGAGGAGAGAGTAGGGGAGGAGCAGCATGGGAGCGAATTGGATGACTTTGTGATTAAGGAAAACGCTGTTTTATCCCTTTTTAGACGGGTGACTGTGAGGAACGCATGTGGCCCTGATGGTATTTGTGGAAGAGTGTTGAAAAACTGTGCGACTCAGCTGTCTGGTGTTTTTTTACTCAGTTGTTCTCTTGGTCTGTACAAGTGAGTACTGTACCGAATATCTTGAAAAATCCATCATTTGTCCTGTTCCTGGAACCAAAAACCTCTATTGCCAGTTGTCATACCACGTCATATAATTTCTCCTAGTGAGATAATAAAGTTCCATTGAATTGAATTGAATTGAATATATTTATACTGTGAAGTTCTAATTATGTATCTGAGTATGTAGAAAACAAAATCATTCCCACAAAGCTACACGAAACTCAAGGACCTCAAGCACAAAGACGCGCAAGTCATCTTGCCCTGGTGCCTAATGTCGGAGGTAGGACAAAAACTGAAGTGATAGACGACCGAAGAGAGGGAATCGCTAGGATTGTTGACATTAGGCTGACAATGTACCCTGAAGAGGATTTCCCTTAATATTCACTTTTAAGTGATTTATGTAAGCAGTAACTGCTGCTGTGTGTATGAACATAAGTCTACAATGTGATTGGTATTGACAGCAGTTGCTTTACACTATACCAATTTCTTCATTATGCTAAATTTTATATACTATTTTCAATATATTTTTGGCTGATTTTGACTTACAGCACCTCTAACAACACATACGAAGACACATATTTTAAGGCATTGAGCAATATAAAAACGTATAAAAAGCAGATTAGCTCGATTTGTAAAGATACTACATTACCCCTGTGATAAAGAAATAGTAAATGTCACAAACCAGCTGCGATGTATTTTTGTAAATGGTTTTTTTGTTTCAGTTAGGAAAAGTAATTGAAAAAGGAAGGTGGTAGAAACACCTATTAGTGGGCTGTCAGTGTCAACAGCCTGAGGCGTGCCGCGCCATACAGGGATGGCCGGCCGGTCTTTGTGTAATTAAGTTCTGTTGTTAGTTCTGTTGTTAGTTTTGTTGTTAGTTCGAACAAAGGAAAGAGTTCAGTATTGTTTTGGATGTGTGTGGTGTGGCTGGGTTTTTCTCCTTGACGGGAGAGGGAGAAGGAATGGTCTCCTTTCAGTGGGTCCGGAGTGGACGGGTTTTTGTTTTATAACCAGTCTTGACGGACTTGGTGTTGGTGTATTTCTGGGTACAAATCCTGAACAGATTTGTATTGTATTATACAAGTCCTGACCAGACTTGGCAGTTACAGATTTGTTTGTGTCTTTGTATAACATTGAACCTGTTGAGGTGGGTGTGAATCTTTGTTGATTTTTCAGTGAGTGTGTATTTCTGATGATTTTTTGGTGAGCCTGGGTTTAAAGTTGAAGAATGGGAAATTTCTGATGAGTGTGATATATTTGTGTATACTTCATGAACATGGTTTAAAATAGTTGAAGTCAATTTGCATTTATCTAAAGAATGGTTTTGTTTTTCTCTCCAGGTCTTTTTCTTTGGATTTTTTCTTTGGATTTTTCTTTCGGATTTTTCTTTTGGATATAACTTCAAAAAGGGGAAACTTTGTGTACTTTTCATGTGGATATATGGTGTACGTTAGAAGCGGAAACATTGTGCTGTTTCAAGTGAGACTTTGAGAGGAACTGTGCAAGAAGATTGAATACTTTTGAAACTTTGGAAGTAACGTGTGTTCGAAGTGTGGGGTTGGGATATTAGGAATTGTTTTGTGTTGTGTTTCTCATTTGATTTGTGTAAATTATATTGTATTTTTAAAACCGAAAGCCGTTGTTTCTCCCTATTTTTACTCAAATAAATCCTTTTAAATTTGTTGAAACTGTCGTGATTGGGAGAAATTACAAAAGAAAAGGAACGGTTAACAAAGCAGAAGGTAATCTACCAGTACACTGCTCCACTTCACGCTCAGGTGGTTCACTAGTAAACTACCTGTACTCAAGACCGATCATCTGACACTTCACACCTATACTGATAAGAGATGGAATGCTGGTGTCATATTGTAAGCATTAGGTAGCTCCTGGGTCACTACTGCTATCTTCACAGCGGTGAGTACAGAGGGCTTCCTGTCGCCGTTGTCCAAGCTAGTGACTGGCCGGCCGTTACGCAAGTGTGTGCGAGGTCTTTGTATAGATGTATATGGGGTGGGGACGGGCTTATGTGTTACACACACACCCCACACACACACCCCACAAAATAAAAGTGTAAAAACTAAAAATTTTCCGTACACCAGCTCACTGACTCACTCATTCTGCTTTAAAGAATGATAACACTACTTGTATCATTTCAGGATGGAATTTTTGCCTGCGGGCATTTGGGCAGTATTTAGAGCAGGCCAGAGGTGTTTGTTCAGGCGTCAGGAAGAGCACCAACAAGAAGTACAAGAGGAGCCACAACGACGGAGACGACGACCACAGGGCGTCCGTTCGAAGGCGTGACCGATAACAAAAGGTTGGGCATCACATCTGCCGCTTGATATGATATATGTCAATGCAATCAAATTACGAATAAAATGCCCTCTAACATTTTTATATCGTGGAAGGAATGAGCGTGCGTGCAAGGATGAGAGAGCGTGAATGACGGAAGAGTGTAAGTGACCAACGTTTTCAGAATGCGTGTATGAATGACGTAACAAAGAGGTACCGTGAGGACGATATCTGAAGGCAGGCAGGCCGAAAAAGCTCCCACAGCAATGCCAAATAATAATTCGTGAATAAAAGTACATTTCACTGCGGCGTAAGTGGAAAGTGAGAGCGAACTCCTACTACATTTTCATATGCTAAAATCTCTTATGACGATAGACTTAAAAAACATCAGTCTTTAGAGTTGGAATTACACCGCCTCGTTTCGTCACAATTTAGTGTGCAATTCTGTCTCAGCTAACATTTTAGTTAATTTTTAGCGTCTATGACACAGTGAAGCGTTTATCTGCTTAAAAATACTACTACTTCAGCCATCGGCCCCTCCAGAACCACGTGAGTACTTTAACAAGCTCTGGAGTGAATGAGTTTTGTGCATCAATCGCCATCTTTTGTGTAAACGTATTCCCTTACTTATTTTTCCGTTTTTTCCGTTTTATTTGTATTGTTTCTTGACCTAAAGACTATAAGTGTGAGTTGTCAATAAATGTTTCACCATCTTTTGTTTCGTAAGTGCTTTTCTTGAGAGATCTGCCTCTTTTGTTTGTTTCTATGTTTTCAGCATTCGTAATTCTTGTCCAACATTTACCGCTAAAGTCTGACATCAACACTTCCAGTGGAGATTCTTCAAGATCTCCATCTGCAAGTACATAAAATATGCCACCAAACCATGGTTCAATATCAAGCTGCCGAAAAAGCTTCATCTCCTCTTCCTGGAGACCCAAGAAAGAAAAATTGGATAAACAAGCCTCTTTAAGTGGCGTCTTATTACATCTTATTCATCTACACATATCCTGACGCCTTGTCTGCCCGTGTGTCGCAGGACCCACCGGCAGCGCTCGTGTACAGCCACAGAGGGTGCGAAGGCCACGGATACAATTCCGGGCTGACCAGCTGCGCACCCTGGAAAGGGAATTCCGAAGAAATCGCTACCCCGGGGTGGCTGACCGCGAAGCGCTGGAAAGAAGGACTGGACTGCCAGAAACCACTGTCCGGGTGGGCACAGTAAACCCGTCCAATGCCTAGTTCAGTGGTTCTAAAGTATTTCGGACCGCGGACCACTTTACTTAAGTACAAAATATGGCGGACCACCAAGGCCTAAAAATCACTCTGCATTATGAATTTTAAGTCTTCTTTTAATTATTTGCAGCAAAACCCAGAAGAGCCACAGCCAAGGAGGAGTGATTCTGCCCCATCAAAGAGAGGGAAGAAGAATATATAAAAAAAGGAGGAAAACAAAGCATTCTTCTCGTAAATGGCAAGTCTGACATCAACACTTCCAGTGGAGATTCTTCAAGATCTCCATCTGCAAGTACATAAAATATGCCACCAAACCATGGTTCAATATCAAGCTGCCGAAAAAGCTTCATCTCCCCTTCCTGGAGACCCAACAAAGAAAAATTGGATAAACAAGCCTCTTTAAGTGGCGTCTTATTACATCTTATTCATCGACACACACATCCTGAAGCCTTGTCTGCCCCTTCATCTTGCAGAACCACCCGCCAGACAAAGACGGCGTTTGCGACCGTGGAAAAGGACAATGCTCAATGATTATTACCATCGGGGGCCGTATCCCAGCTCAGCAACGATTGCGCTCCTGTGCCAAAGAACGCGCTTGTCGAGCTGAAAAATTCAGGTAGGCACAGTAAACAGTTATAATGCCTAGTCCACTAGTTGTTAACTAAACAGCCCTGACTTCAGTGACAGTTTTACTTTGTTAGTCATATTCTGTACTCTGGAAAAGAGATATGCTAAACCAGTATTACCTTCGGGGGCGTATCCCAGCCCAGCAACGATTGCACTCCTGTGCCAAAGAACGCGATTGTAGCGCAGAAAAATCTACCGATGGTTCATTAACAAACGTGCAGCCCAAAGACGCCGACAGCGGCAGTAAGGTCAGAGGAAATGCAATTCAAAAAATCAAAAGAAGGATGAAATCAAATACATTTTAAGTTGAAGAAATCTCTCATCAACTGTCTCTCTGTTTTCTGCTTTCTCTGTGACAGTTTTATTTTGGTAGTCTTATTCAAAAACACTTCCAGTCAACAGAGGACAACAATAATTCCCAAAAGGGACTTCATGCAATTAGAACTGATCGAAAATACACAACCTGTGTGTAAATACTGTTGAGAAACACTTCCGTTCACAACAGCAGACAATTATCAAGAGCAGTCATTACAGTCACCAGAGCAGGAGAATTCACGCCCGCCTCCTAGATACATTAATTAAGTCTTTTTTAAATTATTTGCAGATAAACATAGATGAGCCATCTCCCGGGGGTAGTGATCCTCCCCTCCCCAAGGGGGAAAAAAGAATCAAAAGAAGGATGAAATCAAATACTTTTTTAAGTTGAAGAAATCTCTCATCAACTGTCTGCCTGTGGAGATAGGGATCTCTGTTTTCTGCTTTCTTTGTGACAGTTTTATTTTGGTAGTCTTATTTTCTAAAGCATTGGTGTGTTATATGGGTGTTCTTATAATAGTCGGTTGAATATGCACATGTATAATGTCTTCTTTTTTTAAAAAAAAGCTTGGATTCTGATCAGTTTGAAGTACAAGCCAAGTGCAAAATTGTTTCTTTAGGATCAGGTTCAGTTAATTTAATGTACCCCCACACACATATGCATGCCTAGACACATTAATTAAGTCTTTTTTTTAATTATTTGCAGACCGATACCAATGAGCCACAGGCAGGGGGGAGTGGTCTTTCCCTCAGAAAAAGTTAATGCTAGAAAAAAGTTTTGAGAAGCGTGACTACGTCACTTCCAGAGACATGAGATCATTGGAAAAAAGTGACTTTAGATCCCAACTAAAACCGTGTGATCGTGGCGTGAGGGCCCCGCACATGCCCTTTGATCGGGCCCCGCGGGGGCTAAGAACGGGCCTACCTGCAGGACCACCCGCAAGAAGGGAACGGTGATTGTTTCAGCCACCGCAGACTGATCAGCAGCAACAGCAGCAGCCTAGACCTAAGCGACACAGGAGAAAAAACCCAAAAGATTGGAAAAAGTTAATGCTAGAAAAAAGTTTTGAGAAGCGTAACTACGTCACTTCCAGCGACCTGAGATTATTGCCTACAAGAACGAAGCTAACCCAACGATGGATAAAGGTAGGCACAGTAAACAGCAGTGTTGTCCATAGGAATGGGAATCCCATGGGAAACGTCCCATGGGATGGGATGAGATGGGACAGCACACATTTGTATTTCCCATGGTAGTCGATACTTGATATTGTAAAATAAATTTACGCTGAAATTTGCATTGTCGGACTTTTTAAGCACAGGAAAAATACTTTTTATTCCAGTTTCATTATACCATGACTTTGTTAACATGTGTGCAATGCGCAGTGTTGTCCATATGAATGTTATTACCATGGGAAACGTCCCATGGGATGGGATGGGACAGGCATAAAGGGAGGGGGAGGAATTGGATAAAGAAAAAGAAAGAAAACAGTCATTTCTTCAGACTTCTTAGATCTATCACTGAAGTTTTACCTGAGGAGATTTTATTGGATATCCACATGAAGCTACATAATGTATGCTACGCAGGGCCGTGCTTAGGGGCAGGCGGACGAGGCATCTGCCTAGGGCCCCGCGCTTCAAGGGGCCCCGCGCTTTTGATTGATATGGTAACTAGGCATATGGAAGTGTAGTCAGCCGTATCACATTCTCGCTGGACGCGCTTGGAGACAGAAGGCTGCTGGACACCGAGGATTTATCGCGCATGAACGTTTGTGCATTGAGCTATTGCTGGATTTATGTGCCACTAGGGGTGGGGGGTGGGGGGCAAGTTGGAACTGAGTGAAGAGGTAGGTATGAGGTATGTTACTGAGGTGTGGCCAGTCTGTGAATTGAGCGGATTGGCAGTGTCAATGATAAAAGACGAGATATCCCTGAGGAAAAAAGTGACTTTAGATCCCAACTAAAACCGTGTGATCGTGGAGTGAGGGCCCCGCACATGCCCTTTGCCTCGGGCCCCGCGGGGGCTAAGAACGGGCCTGATGCTACGAGTTTTTAAAGAAATTCAATGCTTCTCATCCGAGAGAGCCAACGGTCCCTCCCCAGAAGACAGGTACAGCTGGTTCCCAGTAGATCTCATCACAGTAATATAACAAATTGCATAGAGAACTGCTGTTTAAAGTACCTAAATTTAGGACACAAGATTCGTCTAAATCTGGCTAAGGTTTCTCTAAAACCTGTATGTCTGAGGTCAGAGAGATATGGACTAGTTGTATGGAAAAAATGTTCGAGAATATTGTCAAATACATCTGCCGCTTGATATGATATATGTCAATGCAATCAAATTACGAATAAACTGCACTCTAGCATTTTATATCGTAAAAGAATGAGCGCGCGTGCAAGGATGGATGAGAGAGCGTGAATGACGAAATACGAAAGTTTTCAGAATGCGTGTATCAATGATGTAAAAATGAAGTATAACGATTACTGTACATTGCCCTGCGAGCCGCGTAGCCGGAAAGTGGGAAGATTGGACAAATTGCAAATTGCCAAGTCTAAATATGTGAATAAAAGTACATTTCACTGCGGCGTAAGTCGAAAGCGAGAGCGAACTCCTACTACATTTTCATATGCTAATATCTCTTATGACGATAGATTTAAAAAAGCTCAGTCTTTAGAGCTTGAATTAATAATAATCGTTTTTAAGGCCGTTTTTAACTAGAATTCGGAACATAGGTGGGAAGAGAAACCTGGATACAAAATATGTCACAGGTGCTACTCTTGTCGGAAACACAGGGGCTTGTGGAGCGGAGCGGATTGCTTCACTTCAGTGCGGAGATACGATTTATTCCGTTTCAAAAGGACTTGTCACAACCATTAAAATGATCCCTAAAATGATATTCTAAGCGTAAGTAATAATTTTTTTTTGTTTGTGTTTTTATTTGTTTAAACTAGAAAAGCTAAAGTAATATGAGGAGACAACAGTAAAATGAAGTTATGGAGTTTCAGCGAGGTGATCAAACTGATTAAAATAGTCATCTCTCTAGTGTTACTCTGTATAAAAAATAAAAAAAAAGATAGAATGACTGAATCGCTCACTGACTCACTCATTCTGCTTTGAAAAATGATTATACTGGCATCATTTCAGGACGGCAGGCCCATCCTTTGTTGGTAAAATCATTGAGGGCGTGGCCTCCACGCTAGATCCGATTCTTCAGCGATTTCCCGGCCAGTCCACGTGAGTACTTTAACAGGCTCTGGAGTGAGTTAGTTTTGTGCATCAATGTTTATGTTTATGTTTATAAGGTCTTGTTATGCTCCCCCTTGAAACGGGAAAGAAAGTTTTCAGAATGCGAGTATGAATGACGTAACAAAGAGGTACAGGGAGGATGATATCTGGAGGCAGGCAGGCAGGCCGAAAAAGCTCCCACAGAAAGTCAGAAATGCCAAATAATAATTCGTGAGTAAAAGTACATTTCACTGAGGCGTAAGTGGAAAGAGAGAGCGAACTCCTACTACATTTTCATATGCTAATATCTCTTATGACGATAGATTTAAAACACATCAGTCTTTAGAGTTTGAATTAATAATTATCGTTTTTAACTAGAATTCGGAACATAGGTGGGAGGACCGGAATGCTTCACTTCAGTGCGGAGATACGATTTATTCCGTTTCAAAAGGACTTGTCACAGAATTAACATTTAATTGTCCTTAAAATGATATTCTAAGCATAAGTAATAATTTTGTTTGTGTTTTTAGTTGTTTAAACTAGAAAAACTAACGTAATATGAGGAGACAACAGAAAAATGAAGTTATGGAGTTACACTATCATTTCACTTTTTATAACGTTGAGCCTTTCCCACGCCCGGAAACAGTGGAAATATTGCATAAAGGAACTGATTTGAGTCATCAAGATATCAAAGTAAGCACAGTAAACAGTTATAATACCTAGTCCACTATTAAACAGTCCTGACTTCAGAGTTTCTGTAATATGATTTTTTTTACATGGTGGGGTTGTTAGCCCTACCACAACCTATTTTACCTCTAGGTGAGGTGTCCACCTTAGTCGCCTCTTACTGGCTGGATGGCAGGGACCCTATTCTTACAATGCTTGCTAGGCAAGCATACCCCAGGGTCCCACAGGGAGCCTGACCAGAGACACGTATTAACATTGTTGTTCTTCCTTCCAGCGTTGGTTTATCGTCTATGAGACAGTGAAGTGTTACTCTGCTTAAAAATACTACTACTTTAGCGCCTCCAGAACCACGTGAGTACTTTAACAGGCTCTGGAGTGAGTGAGTTTTGTGCATCAATCACCATCTTTTGTGTAAACGTATTCCCTTACTTATTATTCCCTTACTTATTTACTTGTATTGTTTCTTGACCTAAAGACTATAAGTGTGAGTTGTCAATAAATGTTTCATCATCTTTTGTTTAGTAAGTGCTTTTCTTGAGAGATCTTACTCTTTTGTTTGTTTCTATGTTTTCAGCATTCGTAATTCTTGTCCAAGATTTACAGCTAAAATCTGAAAGTGTGTAGAGCTCGTGGTATGATCACATACAACTGGTGCAAGATGACAGTAGCAAATTAAACATGTCAGCGTCCTCGCAAAAACATTCTCCAACTCTAGAAGCGCGCCAGGGACTTGGGGGTTGAGAGTGGCAGGACAGCTTCACAATTGTGACGTTAAGGCCAGAACAACAGGCCCGATGCAAGTTAGATAATTAGAGGTGGGCAGTGGGCAGTGGTCAGCGAAAGGGGACAACGAAGGGACGACTTTTGTCCGTTTTTACAAATTGACAGTGTAACGATTTTTTTTGTTGTTGTTGTTGATTGTATATGTATATGATAAATTTTAATGATTTTTTTTGTCAACATTTGTGACAAATTCTTTGCAGTAAATAAATACATGTATTAAAACCATGTGTATCCTTTGCTTCTATATAATAAACTTCATCTGGTGGTTTCATCATGGGGGGGGGGGGGAGGAGATGGATAAAGAAAAAGACAGAAAACAGGCATTTCTTCAGACTTCTTAGATCTATCACTGACGTTTTACCTGAGATTGTATTGGATCTCCACATGGAGCTACATAATGTATGTTATGAGTTTCTAAAGAAATTCGATGCTTCTCGTCCGAGAGAGCCAAGCCCTGCCCAGGACACAGGTACAGCTGGTTCCCAGTAGAGCCAGCAGAAAAGGTCAACCATCATAAAGCCAGTAACTAAGGCTCTAACGTCATAGAGGAACCAAGTTTGTAAATAGTTGAAACATGCAGAAAATGAAAACAGCATGCCTGAGATGAAATCTAAAACCACGACACCCATTTATCTTTATTCATGATTGTAACGGACAAGTGCGAAATAGAGGGGGGAAGGGGGGAAGGTTGACAACCGTGGTTGACCTGTTTTTGGTGGGAAGTGTGGGCCACGGTGGGTATTCAAGCCCGACCGTGAGCGGCCAGTGGGCGGCTGATCATAACTTGGTGGATTTGTGGTTTTTCTTCACCGACTCGCTGCTGCTGCGATCTCTGTGGACGTAATGCTGTGGATGTACATCACTGCTCGTGTTTTCTGGAGTCCGCGTCCTCGCCGTGAGAGCTCTGTGGGTTTGAGCGACACGCCGTGCACCGGCGTAGGCGAGCAACCGACGGACCAGGACCAGAAAACTTTGTGTGAGCAAGGGGGGAGGCTACTCTACCTTTCTTTAGGCTTGCGCACTACCATCCGTCATCCGGAAGGGAAAGTATCAGATCAGCCCGAGTTTAAACCGCCGGTGGAGGGGAGGCTTTCTCTCACCTTCCAACTCACCTACTCTCATCCGGCCAACCACCTGGAAGACAAACGCATGCGCAGGGTAGCGACTTTCTGCCAGCGACCTTTCGGTATTGTAAAACACTCTATTTATGATAAATCGAATTAAAGGCAGGAAAGTTGGTATTTATCCTATAAACAGAGGAGTTGGGAGGATTGCAGTGACTATGATATAATAACGTATGGGTTTCGTCAAGGACTTACATTTAGTATTATAATATTGTGGATAATAACGTTGGAATTTCGTCAAGGACTTACAGCACCGGAGACTGCTGAATACCTTACAGGTGACATTATTTGTGTGAACCAGCTTTATCGTTGTCTTTATTGTTGAATTGGATTCTTGACATTACTTTATTTGTGTGAACCAGCTTTATTGTTGTCTCTATTAGTGCCTTGGATTATTGATATACTATACTGGTAATATATCTTGTATAGGAAAGAAGGAGTGGTACACTGATTATTGATACATTGTTTTAGTTATTTGTTTGTACCCAATAATTATTGGTGCCTTGAAGGAGGGACGCCCACCTTATCTTATCTCTTTTGTGGAAAGAATGCGCATGTCTGCGGGTGGACCGTGACATATTGGTGACCCCGACGTGATCGCTTTAGGGTGAGGCTTTTCGAGGTGAGGCCGGGTTTACACACATTTTTTGGTTGCAAGAGTTTTTCACCTGCATCTCGGGTTTTGTTTTATCCCCCGTCTCCGATTACACGGGTCTGCCGGCGTGTATAGTTCTGCCGACAGAGAGGGCAGTAGGTCTGGTCTTGCTGTTAAATGTGTCTATTTTTCACAGCTCTAGTAACTTAAGCCTAGAATCCTTAATTGTGTGTTATTTGTGTGGGCGTTCCTTTCTGAATTAGACACGTGTCAGTTGTAAATCGATGTGAATGCTAACTGTTCCTGCTTGGACTTAGCATTATGTTCTTTTAGTTGTTATTTTTAGACAGTAACTTTTACTGGGAATTAATTTTGTGATAAAAATATTGTTTCCAATAAGTCTTATTTTGTGAAATGGCAAAGTTTTTATTTTTGTTATTCTTATTATTGGTGATCATTTTGACTATTCTTGTATTGTTTTCAAACAAAGGCTAGGTCAAGGCTGATAGAAAGTTCTCACGCTATGATTTGAGCTCTTTTCTAGACAAGACAAAGGATCGGAAATGTCCTTACATGGACGCATGTATTAACATACTTTGCAGATACCTAATCAGAATTCATGCCAACCATGACGGGGTTATAGGCTACATGTACGAAAGCTCTTCGGAAGTTTTCCAGGGTTCCCAGGGATCAGGGAGGGTGCCAGGTAAGGACCTGATGAGGAGGACCTTTAATGCATTTTTAAGGACCTTAGTGATAGCCATCAATGCGTTAGTTTTTCTCGTGTACGGTAGGAAAGAGGTATTATTTATGAATCTTTGGTCTTGTCTATTTTCTGAGATACATGTATTACTATTCAAGTAATAAACAATCAAAGAGTTAATTTTGATGCATATCTGGCGTATTTAGATAACTTAAAAAATCTCTTTAAGGTGCTGATAACAGGCACCGTTAATGTTAATGTTCCAAGTTTTCTAGAAATCTAAGTAATAATAATTGCAAGACCTGAAAGCCATTCTTTGGTGTAATACAAAAGTCAGTTTATGTCTCTCTCTCACACTCAAAAGAGGAGAGAGAGAGAAATAGAGCTATGCACAATACTAGAAGATCAAGCCTCTGGTTAAAGAAAGAGATAAGTATCAAAAGACCTTATGAAAGAAGAGTGCGTTTTTTGCGAATTATGAAGGGCAACTAGTGTAGTACAGATGTGGAGACCAAATGTTTTATAAATTAAGGTGACTACAAAAATCTGTGCTATTCCATAAAAACAAAAACAAAATTTTTTTTACCTCAGGTGCCTGGCCTTAATTGAAGATGAGGATAATAACAATGTCAGTTTTTAATTTCAGTTTGTTGTAAGTCTCCTTTTTCCATCAGAAAATAGGTGATGAACTGGTTGCAGGGGTGGGGGCGAGGTATACAGTTGTTTGGTATACGGAGGTTGACTCTTTCTGTTGCTGCTTCTTTCGATGATGTTATCTGAAGCCTTGATGCACCCATTGTTCTTCAGTACAGCTTCTGAAGATAATAAAATATGGGAAAATTGGTATTTGTAAATTAAAGAAGGTTAATAGGTTTACAGATTCAAAACAGATTCAAAGAAGTTTCATAGCATACATCTTGTTTAGGATACCCCCACCAAATCCCGTCGACATTTACCGCGTGCTACCACACTAAATTGCTTATTAATTATCGACTTTTAGTTAGTTCGAGCCCCCAAGCAAGCATAACCCCAATGGAAGAAAACTCAAGACAACTTAGTGCATTAAAAGAACGTTATTAATTATTACCAAATGACAAAAGGGAGAATACACAAGTAACTTTGTAATAAGTTGTTTCCCCTTACTTGGCCGGTTCCCTAGGTCGTGCTGATAGAATGCACTGTTAATGTTAATGTTCCAAGTTTTCTAGAAATCTAAGTAATAATAATTGCAAGACCTGAAAGCCATTCTTTGGTGTAATACAAAAGTCAGTTCATGTCTCTCTCTCTCACTCAAAAGAGGAGAGAGAGAAAAAAAAAGAGCTTTGCACAATACTACAAGATCTAGGCTCTGGTTCAAAAAAGAGATAAGTATCAAAAGACCTTTTGAAAGAAGAGTGCGTTTTATGCGAATACGGAGGGGCAACTAGTGTAGTACAGATGTGCAGACCAAATCTTTTTTGAATTAAGGTGACTACAAAAATCTGCGCTATTCCATAAAAACAACAAAAAAATTTTTTTACCTCAGGTGCCTGGCCTTAATTGAAGATGAGGATAATAACAATGTCAGTTTTTAATTTCAGTTTGTTGTAAGTCTCCTTTTTCCATCAGAAAATAGGTGATGAACTGGTTGCAGGGGTGGGGGCGAGGTATACAGTTGTTTGGTATACGGAGGTTGACTCTTTCTGTTGCTGCTTCTTTCGATGATGTTATCTGAAGCCTTGATGCACCCATTGTTCTTCTGTACAGCTTCTGAAGATAATAAAATATGGGAAAATTGGTATTTGTAAATTAAAGAAGGTTAATAGGTTTACAGATTCAAAACAGATTCAAAGAATTCTCACACCACACATTTTGTTTCAGTTCTAATGTGCTTCTGCTTTTTCCCCATGTCTTTCTGTTTTCAGGTGTCTTTAAGCAAGTTTCACACATGGAAGCACAATTGATTCTGACAAGAGTTTAAAAAGATTTTGAACTGTGGAGCTAGCCATGAAAAATGTCAATTTATATTATACAAACATAAACACTTATATCAGCACCTCTCCTTTTTGGTTCGAAAAAGTGTATAAAACAAATCATATTTCTGTAACTTAATAATAATAATATATACTAATATTTATATATCATCACTTACTGCATATCATGGTCTGCACCTTTGAAAGCCCGTTGAAAGCACACTTTTCTCCTCTTTGTCCTTAACAGTTATAAAACCTTGTCGGTCGAGATTCGCCGTATGATTCTTTTCAACCAATTCTTTGCATCTGTACCATCCACGCGAGAGGTTTTTGATCTGCAAATGCATTAGAAAACAGTAAGCACATCTGTCGCAAACTTGGGGCGGGGTCCATAGATTTGGTAGGGGGTACGATTTCTGTCACCTGTTCAAAACACCGTCGATACCCCCACCAAATCCCGTCGACATTTACCGCGTGCTACCACACTAAATTGCTTATTAATTATCAACTTTTAGTTAGCTCGAGCCCTCAAGCACGCATAGCCCCAATGGAAGAAAACTCAAGACAATTTAGTGCATTAAAAGAACGTTATTAATTATTACCAAATGACAAAAGGGAGAATACACAAGTGTCACGACGCCGCTAGTGCCTATAATTTTTCACTCTCTCAAACACACCAGCGGGTCGGACAATTGCGCGTTCTTTCTCTCAGAAAAAAAAATGATTCGCCTGTACGAGTCTGCCCGTGTTTACTAAACAAAAACTCAGAAGAACAAATCCTAACAATAAAGAAAAATACAGTCACTAACACAACGGCTTTTCCTCTGACTAACACAGTCAATCTTTTACTCACTCGCGAGGCACATTGTCTTGGCAAAGGCTCTCTACTAACTCACTCCGTCTTCTCCTTTCTCTCCACTCTCCGTTTTTTCTTCTTCTCTCCCTTTTCAAGTGCACTGTCTCGGCAGTCACTTCTCACTTCCACAACTCAAAACACAATCCCTCTCCCCACAATTAAGCATTCCTTTTCTTCTCCTTCGCCGTTTCTCAACAACTCGCTTTTTTTTCGTCACCACACATTGACGTCATCTCCCCTTACGTCACTTAGGAAAAGTCCTAGCACTCTGACTAGATCTCTGACAACAAGACAAGTAACTTTGTAATAAGTTGTTCCCCCTTACTTGGCCGGTTCCCTAGGTCGTCCCGTTCCCAATTGTTTCCCCTTACGTCTAATGTGTCCAGATAACTAATGAGTCACTGTTCGATTAACCTTAAATCTAATCACACACACAATACACTACTTCGCGCAAAACACGCTCACCACTTATCTCGTTACCAAAAGTCACGTGCAAGTGGAGGCCTCCTCTGTTCGACGTCCCAGAACTGTTTGGGTCACGGTCAGTTAAAGCGGCTTCTCTGTCCCCAGCGCAGAGACCCTGGCACTGTCTTGTTTAGTTGTTTACCACAGACTCACTCGTGGCGTTCTTGCTCCGGTCTTGCCGTGTGTCACCCCTGCTCTTTCGTCCCTCTGGGTCGAAGCGACTCAACTGCAGCTCTCCAGTGCAGAGACTCTGGCACTGTCTTGTTTACCACAAACTCACTAGTGGCGTTCTTGCTCCGGTCTTGCCGTGTTTCTAGCTCAAACTGCTGAGCTTGCATCTAGATCTTTCTGTCCAAAGCCCCGTTCCATTGGCCAGTCATGTCACGTGACATACCACAGCCAATCACGCCTTCACCAGATGCAGCTTTTACCGGTTTCATCAAACGGCTGCCGTACTGAAGCACTATACTCCGTTATAGAGCGGGTCAACGCACCTCTGAAATCAACTGTTAAGTCGACACACTTCTCAGGCAGGATTGCAGTGAAGACTTTAGACAGCTTTGAGCTGACTTTAGTCAACTTTACTCTAGAAAAGTTGCGTGCGAAAGAACCCAGACGCTGATGTCACTCCCCAGAAGTTTCTAGCCCAACGCTGAGCTTGCATCTAGATCTTTCTGTCCAAAATCCCCTTCCATTGGCCAGTCATGCCACCTGACATACCACAACCAATCACAACCAAAGACCCAGACGCTGACGTCACTCCCCAGAAGTTTCTAGTTCAAAACGCTGAGCTTGCATCTAGATCTTTCTGTCCAAAACCCCGTTCCATTGGCCAGTCATGCCACCTGACATACCACAACCAATCACGCCTTACAGCCACCACGAGCCTAAGCTCCCATCCGCACCCGCGTAAATGATGTATTTTCTAGAGAGAGAAACCACTCCATTTCTTGAGTAAAACCATGGACGTAGATAGGTGGACTGATGTCTGTATGCCGAGACTCACTCTCGGCCTCTTGCGAAGTGATCCGCGGTCAGTCTCGGCGAACCAGAGGTTATCGTACTTCCGGAAGAGCAGCGCGAAAATGGAATTTAAGGAGACGTTTGATATCAACAATATAATTACCGAAGTGCATTGCTTGTGTGCACTATTAATTAACCAATCATGTATCTATTTAAAACACAAAAGTATTTGTTTCACTAGTCTGAAATCTTTTGTATGAAATAATAAATAATATGAATCGCATTTAAACTTCTAGATCTAGAATCATGACGTGTTCGCTTATATGCTTCACCTCGGTCTCTCGCTTTTGTATAAAATCCGGTATTTTGTGGTGCTTTCAGGATGATGATTGAGGGGTGTGTGAGCTTCAAAATCATATCACTGGTAATAGTGAAACATAAAATATAAAATTGTATGTCTATGAGCTGATATACTACAACACAACAATAACAAATCAAAGAGAAAATGGAACATCAATTTAGCTATTTTCTATTCTTGAATTTAAATCTATAATACTGGTTTACAGCATACGACACATTTTAAATCATCAGTGTTGGCGTAGGGGTGTGTGAACTGAAAGCACTGATGTTGATCTAGGCCTATTCATATGCAACGAGTTTTTTAAAACAATAAGAATATTTAATCAACTTAATCAATTTAATTTAATCAATCATATTTAATCACTTCTGAAGTGATCTACTGAAAATTTAATGAATGACGCGATTATTAATAACTTATTTTTTGCTTTAAAGGGGATATCTTCCGCTACGTGAAAATTGTCTAAGACAGTGATGCCCAACCTTTTTCGGCCTGCGGGCCAAATCCATTTCCGACACGCATATCACGGGCCACTTCACCGCAAAAATGCAAAAACGAAAAAATATAGAACAGATACCATTTTCATTAGAAACAAGTTGTACTTACCATTAATTATGTAGTAATTAGTGGGATATTTGAAGTTGTTTTTCCGTCATGGCCGCTAACTCTTCTGTAATTTCAAAATCGGTTTGTATCGCGAATAAATACCAAAAGTTGAGCGGTGTCAGACGAGTCGGTGGACTCCTCTCTGTAAGAACCCCATTGTATTATACCTTGCTAGAAAGCCCGGAGTCTGTATTTTCAATCTCTTTAACGACTGATTCAAATATTAAATAATCAAAAGATCACTAATCCCCTGTGGAATGCGGCGTCCCTCGTTCTCAAACACTGGTTTCCGCCCAAGACGAAAATCAAGAATGAAATTCATCGAAAGATTGAGAGACGCCCCTACGTAGGGATAAATACTTCTTCTTCCCTTGTTTTCGGTTTTTTTTTTTTTTTTTTTTAATTACTAACATGCCGATTTCCTATACTGTGAGCAGAAGCTTCGCGGGCCGGACGGCACCGCGTCGCGGGCCGGATATGGCCCGCGGGCCGTAGGTTGGGCATCCCTGGTCTAAGACTTATAGTCAAGATCTAAAACATGTACAGGACAAAGAAGAGTAAGAGGTAAACAATAAGATGCATTTTAATGCATTCTTCTTTAAAGTGCCTTGAACAAATCTTGGCTGTCAATGGATTGAAACTTTTGTCTGAACGGTTTATAGCATGAATAAGAGCCGTTCGCCACTTGTCTTGATCTGTCGATATTCCTGCCCGCGGAAGCGAAAAAAAAGCTAAAACCGAAAGATTTGATACTCGCACAGTGGCATTCTACCAGCAGCAGCATGAACCACCGCGTGCGCGTTTCTTTATTGTTGTTTCTCTTGCAGACTTTGCTGACATAGTCATTGAAGTCATTCGCTAAACCGTGGTAAGCTTAACTGGAAGTTTTTAGCACCCGAGCGTCGTTCTAGCAGTTAAGGAAAAAAATCGTCTGCCATCCGTCCACCTATCTACGTCCATGGTAAAAGAGATGTGCAAACCCACACTACAGCCCTACCCCTACGCTTTCACGACAACATCTGTAAAAAATATTCCACGTCATAGGCAACACTATCTGCGACATCAGATTGTGAAAGGGAATTGACAACAAAATGGAATAGGCAAACCAAAAACAAAAGAAAATAAAGCCATAATATAAAATTGTCTGCATTACCTTCGTTAGACACTCCCTGGATACCGCCTTCTGCTGCTGCAGTTTGAGGGTCTTTGCACTGCACGACTTGCAAGTATTCACTCCAATGTCTCATCACTCAATACACCGACCGTCACACACAAGAGACCAATATCCCGAGGTCTTCTGATTTTTCCTTCTCATGAATGTCAGCACCGGTGTGGTGTCCACGGCAACTTGTCCGTTGTGTTGATTGTGTAGGACATAAGTTGCTTCTCGGTGAGCGCAAGTGCGTTTGAGCGGCTTTAGTCGCTCTTTCGGGATGGACTCCTATTCCCTCAAGACTGTCCGTCGTCCGAGGCCAATGGAGGATCACAGGGAAGCGAAGACTTGAACGCACAAATTTACTTTCGTGTCCTCTCCCTCCGAAAGTCCTAGGCAAAAAGCTCTTCTTTCCGTCCCTTTAGATCTGGGTGTTAACTCGACTGCAGCACCTCTCAGGGACCGACGCTCATACACCAGATTCACCTTTTACTGATTTCATCAAACAGATGTTGGTACTGAAGCACTATACTCTCTGTTACAGAACGGGTCAACGCACCTCTGAAGTCAATTGCTGAAGTCGACACACTTCTCAGGAAGGGTTGCAGTGAGGAACTTAGACAGCTTTGAGCCGACCTCAGACAACTTTACTCCACAAGAGCCACGAAAGACCAAGACGCTGATGTCACTCCCCAGAAGTTTCTAGCCAAAAACGCTGAGCTTGCATCTCGAACTTTCTTGTGGAAAACGCTGAGCTTGCATCTAGATCTTTCTGTCAACATGCTTCCATTCGTCCTACGTCATAACCCCAATTAGATGACGAAAAAAACAAAAATCCTCGCGAAAATTGCGTCAGCATTCGCGCGTCTTTGTACCAGAGACAATACCCAAGTAGAACAAAGGGGAAAAAAACCACTCGCTCGAATCGCGAATCGTTACAGTTATCTGAAGCCTTGATGCACCCATTGTTCTTCTGTACAGCTTCTGAAGATAATAAAATATGGGAAAATTGGGATTTGTAAATTAAAGAAGGTAAATAGGTTTACAGATTAAAAGAAGTCTCACACCACACATCTTATTTCAGTTCTATGGTGCTTCTGCTTCTTCCCCATGTCTTTCTGTTTTCAGGTGTCTTTAAGCAAGTTTCACACATGGAAGCACAATTGATTCTGACAAGAGTTTAAAAAAATTTTGATCCCAGGGGCAATTCAAAATAGTGCTCGTACTAGCAATAGTATATATATATGATATAGAAAAAGATAATATAACTGTACACGTTGAAATAGTGTCTCTTTCACAAACACATTCTCTCTCACGCACATACACCCAAACAGCAGATACAGTTGGTGACCCCAGCCTAGTACAAGATGGCCAGTAGAGTTTATCAAGTGAATGGCATGTAGAATGAATGAGTTGCGCTGACGATTGTACTATTCGCTGGTGGAGTAGAGGTGGGTCATCGGGAAAGTAGGGGTTGGGAGAGAGGGACAGTCAGCGTTCTCATGTTCGTGTCACGCTGGATGTCAGAAGGCCGCCATGTTCGTGCATCAGGTGGTTGGGTTCACTCCCCACTGACAGTGAAAAGGAAGGGATGTGAACGCTATGTGAGCAATTCTGTGAGCTGCAGTCTGTATCACAATGAGTGGTTTATCGGGCCCGCTGTTTTTTGTCTGATTACGTGGAACCTTTATAAGTATTTTTAAACGTACAAAAGCCAACATACAGTACAGAATTTTGTCATTGCACGCCTCGTCACGATGTCATTTGTTCAGTGTCCTGCACGCACTCACACATCTGAGTTCTACTCACACTCCCAAGCACCGAAAATGAAGACATTTCTCTTAAAAATCCTCTTTATTACAAAAATATTTATAGTTAACTGTACAGATACAAGAATACAGTATGTACATCGTTAACACCAAATGGCCGCGGTGTAATTTCTTATGTACATACAAAAAATGGCTTTCATCTGAACAGCGTATTAACGCACGAATATGTGTTGAGTGAATTCAAGCTAAAATTTTGTTTTAGCGGGGAGGGAATGTGACAAAGCCAATCACAGTTTTTATGTAGCGAAACAGCAAAAGGCCGACTGATACTGCTTCTCTAGCAGCCCTACGTTTCATACCGTCCCTAGCTTTTTTTTTAAAGACTTTAAAACAATGTCATTGATAGCGAAACTGCCAAATTTATTTTAAAATAAAATCAGAAAGATTATTTTTTGGAAATTGGAGATCAGTCCTGGGGTTTTAAACCATCTTCCGAGTTTTCGTACTCCAAAGTAATCTGTCTAAAATGCTATGTATACCTCTTAATTTCAAGAGCGATAAAAAAGAACAGTGCTTCATGCATCCGACTCCACAATGCCAGCAACTTTGTGGGAGGCACATGCTACTCATTTCTACCTCACAAACGATCCAAACAGCAAGGTTGCACGATGATCTGTCTTCAACACAGTAAGGTTCCACCTCAAGTAGACTTCACGATCAGATGAATGTACTGAAACACCGAGCTGATCAGTTTGATTGCATTGCTCTCCGGCATCTAATGTTTCCCAGCAAACACTACAATGTTGACCTCATACACGTGGCATTGCTGATACAATCAATGCTCAGTATTAATCGCACAAAAGCTATTCTTTAGCTACCGAAGTGGAATGTGCCACCCACAGCGTGGGTGTAGAGGAAGGTCATTTCCGGCATCTACACAGAAGTAGCTACACGTGACCCTAAGGTGTCCATAAGATATCCTGGCAGGTCAATGACATGTCCTTATAAAATGTTAGCAAGCAATCTACAGTTCTGAGTATTAAGCCCACCCACTCCCTTTACCAACAAACCTGTCATAAATCGTCTCTCCGGTACAAATATCGCCACCAGGCAATCCTAAAATTTTTTTTCATTAACACATCATATAAAACGGTCTTACCGACACCCTAGCTGGAATTTTTTTTAAAATCATTGAACATCTTCGCTGACAGTAACCTGAGAATGATGGAAATGTGTGACCACAAACACAGCATTCTGATATGTTATCACTCTGACAAATGCCAAATTGGATAAAAGGTTAAAGGTTGACACGTTTCAGGCTTTAACATTTGATCCCCATTATGAAAATGTTAATAACAAGCTTACAGTTGTTCATATATTGTTGATACAGATTCTTTTTAACTCAGACAGTACACTTGGCACATAGCAAAAATTAATCTTCAGCAATAAGAAATATGATATGTTCTTTGTTATGTACAAATTTCAAATATGAAAGAAAAGAGGAAACAGGACAAGAACGACGAAAATATTCTAAAGGTAACATGAGAACAGTCAAGGAAATCAGGTTGTATCATCAAGATCAGAATTTTTCGAGGCAATACGTATACAATAAGCTAATGATCTGATGATAATGAATGAACGATGGTTTAAACTTTAAACAATGATGATCATGTTCTCCCCCCACCCTCAAAAACAGTTTCTATAATCATCCTGATACCGTGTGAATGAGATACAGCCTTATCGACAATATAATGAGCAAACAATGTACATTTTTGTTTGTTATGGATCAGCAGACAATATTCAACTTGCAGTCAGAATTCTCTCCACAACTCTTTATCACACCTCACAAGTTTCACTCTACACTGCTACCACAACAACTGTCCAACTGCCATGGCAACTACCAAAACAAGACTTGCTGTTGCTGCAGATGCCCCAGCGATACGGCATTTGAGGGTGTGGTACCTGTAAAATAATTTACATAATTAGTCCCTAATCTGAACAAATGTCTTTGCTTGTAATACTCTCTCTCACACACACACTCTACATGTCCGTGTTTCTGAATGGCTGTGACAGGAGCGGCTGCTGTGTAAGATACAGGTGCAACATGCACAGGTGCAACGTGCACAGAAAGAACTGCGTGCCCAAGATGAGATTTGACAGCCGGTCTTCATAATATCTGTGACAAGCGAGAGACAGAAACTGCTCATAGCCTCATATGCATCCAAGCTTGCCAGCAAACACCTACTGAACGATCACGTGCACCCTTGCACATCGTTCTTGTTGGGTCTCACTACCAAGCCTTGTCTCGAAAGTGGAAACATGTTGTTTGTTTGTTGTTGTGCTTTTTCTTGTAATAAAATTGCCGACGTAGCACCAGTCCACCATCACTCACCTGTTCGGCTCCCCTCTTTTCATTTTGCCATGTTCCTGCTCCATGGTCTGTCCGTCGAAGAACCAGGCCAAGTCGTTAAACGGGTACTCGTACCCCTGGCGACAATCGCACTTGTAGCCACCAGTGTTGAACCGCTTGCCCTCCAATGCCACACACTATTGAGAACAAAGGTAAACATACACAAATTATGTACTTCTACGATCGCAATGAGCACAATAAAAGCTTAATTGGCTATTGACATGAGTTTGCGAAATCAACGTTTACCTAAATAAGTGTGTGTTATAAAGATGGTAAGATTTCATGTAAACAATCATATTCAAAACAATCTAAACATAATCAAAGTCTAATTCTGTTTATATACATAATTATAATCTTGACCTGCTGGTTCAACATGAAACCCCATAAATGCCAAAAAAATAAAAAAATAAAAAAATGCCTAATTAAAAACCCACTAAAGAAGAAGTAGCCCAGCTCCATCTTTAGCACCAGAGAACAATCACTTCTGTGTCACGTGACTATTCCGCCAGTGCCAAGGGCGGCAATGGGATTCTCATTACCAGCAACTGCACCAGCGACGCTTGTGTGTCCATATAAACAAAACATCATCAAGTATATGTCCGTCTCTCTCTCACACAGTTCCTTCCATTACATTATGATTTATATAAGCCTAGTGAAAACAGGTAAAAACTAAGACGGCGGAAAAAAGATCTGACTTTCTTTTTTTGCTTCATATAAAAAATCAAACAAATACTATGTCCATACTTCGCATAATTCGTCTCCTTACTCACCAAGATCCTCTCCCCCCTCCAAAATAATAATAATAAAAAAAATCCTAAGGTACATACACTCTTATTTTTACTTCTTACAAAAGGCGTCAATACCGACTTGGCGGGTCACGCTATACAAAAGGTCACCACCAAAAATAACTTGTTTGCCTCGATGACCGAGGACATAAAGCGATCATCGAAAAGAGCGACATTAAACTGTATCCTGCCAGGCGATTTGTTGGCCAACGTGTTATGTGGGAAAGGTAGCCGATAAATTGGCAGCAGGTTCGGCCCCTTCCTTTCATCTCTCACTTTTTCTTTCTTTCTGGGTACACAAGTTGTCGGCAGAGCTCATTAAATTCCGGATGTGGAAGGTGCCCTCTACCTGGACCGAGAAGTAAGCCAGACCAATTTATTGGACGTGGCCCGATGGGAAAGTAGGCCATATTCCCACCCACCTACCATCACAGTGAGAGAGAGGTGGGGGATATGTATTTTGGATATTTTAAGTAGGAGCGCCAGGATGAACAGAAACAGCTACATCTTGTACCGGGTATCTTGACACGTTCACAAAAGGAAGTCGGTCTCGATGAGATGGAGGACTAGACCCACAGAAAACGGCGCGCGGGTTACTAATAATAATAATACAATGAACTTTACTTGGGACTTTACAGGAAAAAAATAGACATACACGGACGCACGTAACAGAACATGCAAAATGACAGTAAAGATATGTAATAAGAAGCTGCTCCGGCATGCACAAATCTTTTGAAAAACTGTGATCCAGGCTGCAAATGATCCTCACACCACAAGCTCATTTAGAGAACGGATTGAATAGTTCTAAAACTTGTAATTCAGCTCCACGATGTCAGTATTAATCTGTGATGAAAGCCCATCAATACATAACTAGAATTAGTTCTTGTCCATAGAGCACATCATCGTAGCAAAGCGGAGTGTACATGATATACACGTAGCAAATGACAAAACTGAAGTCGATCTGAGAACAAGAACGATGGAGATGGAGAGATACAGTAAAAACCAGAATAATTGTCGTGTACAACAAAGTCATAATTAAAATAACTGCGCGCTAGCAAAATACTCCGATGAGAGGTTCATTTGGTCTCCGTACGGAAGGAACGGCGAGGGTGAAAAAGTAATGGTTGACAGAATGGGTTACAGAAATATAGCGATGTGCGGTGGACGGAACAACAGCCAAAGTTTTTCGTTAGAATAAAAACGTGATGAAATGACAAATTCTTCCTCCCTGCCGAATGTACCTATTTAATCATAGGTCATAGGTCCCAGGCGTCGACAAAGCCCTCGTCAAGTTTTCATGACGTCAAAAAGAACATTACCGCTTTGCTGGGTCAAGAAGGTCATGCCAGCAGCAACTCAGGCGTGCGGAACGTGCCCGGACACCTGGATGCCAATTAGGCGCCTGAGTTCCCTTCACAATAGCCTGTGCTGCAGTAATGGACAGAGGGTGGGGGCGTGCTTCTGGTCTCCTCCATGTCACGTTCAAGCGATGTGGTGGGATTTTTTTTCTTTTTCTGGTCTTCTCATGTCTTTCTTTCCCCTTCTCTCTGCTCAACGTCTATCTTCCCTCGAACCCCAGGCCAAAAAAAAAATTCACATAAATTCTCGAACATTCATTGTAAGACTGAGGGCGATGAAAAGATTATCCTTTCCTCGGCGATTCATTCTCTGAAGATGTTTGAGAAATAAAATAAAACTCACGTATTGGGATTCGAAGTCGCAGCGCGCTGTGTTCTTGAAGGCATTGGCGACAAAGAAGTTGCCAGGACACTGGTTGATGTCCAGGTAATCCAGCTTGACTTCCACCATCACCACACCCCTGTAACACGTCAGCAAGGCGAGTGTACACGTGTCTATGCGTCTTCTTTGTCAGATCATTCACTTCCGGTTCTGATTTTCAAACAATTATAGCCAAGTAATCTTAAATTGATTTTTTATGATTTTGATTTGTTCATATTTTCATAAATTCTTCACGCTGGGGATGTGAGATAGGAACCTTTATCTCTTAGAAAGTACTTTACCTCAAACTAGTGCTGCCTTGGAGACAAGGTAAGACTTACTGATCATGCCCCAAAATTTACTCACTTAAACTCTAGCCTGCTTTTCAGGTCGTTCATCCCGAAAAAGGGCGCCAGGTAGGTAATGACCCAGTCATCCACACGGCCATCACACTTGAACTCCGGTCTTAGCCAATCACCGTCTTCGTAGTTAGCAGCGCGATAGGTGATTGGGTAGTACTCAAACCGGATGAGACTGGTTCCGTTGTAGTCGGATCTGTTAGAAGAACAACCATAAAGAGCTGAGATCATGTCACAAGACACCAGCACATTATCCAAGGATTATTCGCCTTTGCATGTTTGTGTACATTTACCGCAACACAGCAATCCAGTGCAGGCTAGACAACACGCATGCGCACACCCACCTGATCATCGGCTTGGCGACATATTTCTTCAAGTCGTAGAAGTTGGTGCCCCAGCGGGACTTGATGTTCTGAAACCACGACTGATCGGTGTAGTAGGTGTCGAAGCCGGCGAAGTCCAGGGCGTTGTAGGTGTCCAGACCGGCTTGCGTCGTCGTCTTCCGCCACGCGTAGGGCCCGAAGAATTCTCGCGTGATCCCGTTCACGAAGCGGGGGTCTGTGTTATTGACTGGGGGCGACATGCGGAACTTGTAACGGTCGAAGAAAACGCCAGCACCCAGGATCCTACCAACAGAGATCCGCAACGTATGAGGGTGCCAACAATGATACATTTTAATTAGCAATGATTTTATTAATAATTTAATTAGTAATAATTTTATGATCAGTGTCTGGGTATGCCCCTATACTGACTGAGACACCTGAAGAAACAAAAGGTAGTTTGATCTTTCTTGTCGAAGATAGTAAGTGGCAAAATAGTATAAAGCTACTGGACATAATGCAAGAATTTCTTAACCGAGTGTGAATCTGTCGAGGTGACAACGATACTAAATCTGTAACATACAAAACATTATGCCACCACAGTTTAATGTTTCTTTTTCTTTCAAAACAAAACTGTGCAATCGTTTTACAATAAAGTGATAGCACGTGCTGTAACGCGTGCAGTAGTTTGTAACGTCTATCCCTACACTGTGATAATTGTATATAATGTTTACACATCAAGTCCTACCGGAAGTCCCCCATGACGTTGGCAATGACCTCGCCGAAGATCTGTGTCTCGTTCAGGCGCCGGTCGCCCTTGAGGTCACCAAACTCCTCGTACTCGTCCACGTTTTGCAGAAAGTTGCTCAAGAAGTGAGCCAAGCGCAGGGCAGTGCGACCCTGGGCTTCGAACTGCCTCTCCACACCTGATCATGTGACATCGTCATTAGCAGCAGAAAGCAGGTGGTAAAAGAAAGAAAGACAAGTAGACAAGGATCGTTTGTAAGTATTAGGGTTCTGATCGAGTTCTGTTTTTTTAAGTGCACATATTAAATCCAACAAACCAAAAAACCAACAAAAACAAAAAGGAGCCATCCAGACAAACTAACGGCAGGGTGGCGAGCTAGGGCAGGCGACTGACCCCACACGTGGTCACGTGCTCACCGAAGTTGACGTCGCCAGGTAAGAAGAGCTCGTAGGCCTTCCTGTCCTTGCAGTTTAGTTTGTTGATCTGGTACTTTCGCTCCATGATGTTGTTCATGCGAACTGCCGCGTCCTCGTCCACTGCGAACCGCTTCTGGCGGTGCAGCACTTCCGGCATCGTCTGCAATAAGAAAAATCACGTGACCGATCATGAGTTTTACTCTTTGACAATATTACCAGTGTATATCGGCATAACAATGACGTATCGAAACAACAACAATAATAATAATAATAGTAGAATCTGAAGTGTCAAGTAGCTAGAAAAGCTTGCTAGTGGGAAATTGAACATGCATGGATAAAGATAAAGAACTGAAGATTTAAAAAAACTACTTAGCACAGCTTTTCACCTTCTTGTTGGCCACGAAGCGTTTCTTCAAGACCTTAGGATGTTCTTCTGCAACCTTGGCCTCCTGAGTCAGGCGGGCCATCTGCTCGCGGTGGGCCTTGAGGGCGTCCAGGACACCGCGCTTCTCACGTGACAGCAGACGGCGTGTCTGAAGTTTTGGGAGAGAATCGAAGAACTTCTGCTTGGGTGTGTACACAGACCGCTTGCTGCGGGTGACGAACTCCGGAGCCACGTTGGGAATCAGCATTCTCTCTGGGGGACAGAACATAACGGATTATTGGTACTCAAGGGGACGTAACACATGTTCTGGTGAGTCGGCCAGGACACATGATGGCATGATGACACATGATGACACCAGTCGTACAAAAACTTCCAAACAATTCGACAATGTGAAGCATTAAAAATGCCCTTTAACAAATGGATCCCTGCGATGTTGACACTGTAAACACTATTCTCTCTGCATGCTTCGAGCCTGTACAGGTATGGGCTTGTCGGGGAGCAGGGCGGGCACACGGACACCTGTGTGTAAAACAAAAAGGGTGTGTTTGTGTGTTTGTGTGTTTGTGTGTGTGGGTGGCGTTCAGTGTTTGTGAAAGCACCAAGCAGGACAATCACGAAACTGTGACAATAGAAGCGCATAGTTAAAAAATTATTATTAGTCAGACGATGGCAATGATCATGGCGATGATTAGAGTTCACTTACGCTCCACTGTCAGACAGTCAAAGCTGTAGTCATACTCCTCAAAACTGGACTGCTCGATCTCCAGTCCCTGGAAAGGCCCGTCGTGCCACCAGGGGTAGTAGAAGCCGGGTTGACAAACGCACTGGTAGCCACCCCGTTTAAAGCCGAAACCCATCAGCGGCTCGCACTGCGGGGCACAGACAAAGCATATGGTAAGCATAACAACATGGTAAGCATAGCAATATGGTATGAATATGGTGTGCATAACAATAATGGCGCTGAGAAGGAAGGTATGCACTACACCTTCACTGGCAAGGCACGCTCTTGAGATCAAAGCTTTGTATCTCGAAAAAGAAGAGCTCATGAGAATTAGCACCTTGTAATGAAACAAACCCACGCAAATGAAAAATAATTCACTCCAGAAGTGGTTTTTGTTTTGTTTTTTCTGAATAGGACAGTATTTTTTAAGGGAAGGGATGAGGTCTTTACCATATCCCCAAGACGTGCTCATTACCTCAAAATTCATCGCAACATTGTCTAGCCAACCCATTTTAAAAATCTTGTATGCCAATATTCAGCGTGGGATGCAATTTATATGTATATATTTTTTTTCTGAAGAGACTAGACAGGCGCATCACAAAGTAGAAGTGACCCTGAAATGTGTTTATGGTTTTCATACTGCTTTCTTCTCTAACGACTATCACAAACCCTACTCAGATGTTTCCACCCTAAACATCTGTTGTCTCCTCGGACAGAGATAGACAAACGAAGTGTGTGACTTTGGTTTGCCCACTTTAAAGACCCTGCAGCTCTCATTCTCTCTCTCTCACACACTCACTTACCATTGTCGTGGGTCTGCACCGGGCAGTGCCGGCAAAGAAATTGGGTGCAGGGTTGCCCTCGGCTAGTGGACACTGGTTCATATCTAGCCTCTCAAACTCAATGTCTGTGGTTGTCACGGCCACAAATCTGCACATATCATCATCGACATTTCATGAGAGAAAAAAAAAACAGAAAAAAATAAAAGAAAGAAAAAAGACTTGACTGACACAATCAAAATTTCAAATGACACAGGAACATATACTATAATCGATCAAACGAGAATATATGGTTGTCAGTTATCTCAGTATCTTTTTGTGTTATTTATGAACAGGTAGTTTCTCTCAAGTATGCGATGTTCAAAACTACCGGTTGTTCAATAGACAGCGTAGACGGCAAACCTTGTACATGAGCACTTCCTGCTGTTTTATGTCTACCCTGGTATTTGTTTTCAAGTGTGCACACCAACGGAGGTCAATGTCTTAATGAATAAAATATCCACGTTAATGCTCCCTCCCTCTCTCTCTCTCTCTCACAGTAGTCCACCTGATTTTTTAAATCCCAAAATAGGTATGAACCTAGCAACACACTATTCTGAACACTAAAAAATATTGTAAGTCGACTTTCATCCTTTCAGCGGTCCCGTAACATAAGAAAAGGATTGTAATAAGCATAACCTCGTACTGAAACTTCTATCCCCTCCTCCACTCACTTCTCTCGCACAAGACTTTTTCTGTCGACACAAGTACAGCCTTGTAGCACACAGGACCTTCATTATATCCTGCTGAATGACAATCAACAAAGAAGGAAGGGATGAGGGTGGGGTAGTCAGTGCGGCATCGACAATGGAGAAAAAGAAACTTATATTCAGGATGAGTTAACAAAATATCGAATCCGACCACACAGCCTGTTAGAACGGTCATCGGTCGGCACTCCAGGAAGATTTTTCTGTGCAACCACTCAAAGATAAGATCCATAGAACTTTCTGGACAAAGTGAACCCATCAGGCGCTTTACTCGGGGGGGGGGGGGGGAACCTGATATGAACAGCGAGAACTTGGGCGGGATTTTTTAAAAAATAAATCCACATTCCTTCCCTTTCTTGTTCTTTTTTAACACCGATACCTGTTCACCATCTCTTATCCGCAGATGTCACAGGAATTGACCTTTGTCGCATTGCAGTCAAGGAAGAGTTTATCACAACCCATGTGGCCTCGCATGGAAACAATCTTTATACCTTGTGGCACTGTCATTAGTAATCACACCAGTCTTTGGCGCAGTCAGTTTTTTCCGCAACAATTTTCCAAAATAAAACACTACCCCGGGATTCTTACCAGCCCCATCATCCAGAGGTTAATTGTGTGCCTCCGACAAGCCCCCCGGAGTGACAAGGCACCTCAGCCGCGCGGCGTTTCAAAAAGGGCGTGGCACACTCACATCGATCTCTCAATGAGATGACGACCCTCTCCACCCTCACCTGTACCACTACCTGTACGTTCACCTGTGTAGTTTTTTGTGTCAGGCTGCAGCGCTGCTCTGGTGTCGTGACTAGGCTGAACACGTGACCGAGCCTGCTCCAGTTAAACAGTTTGACAGCAGGTATGTGTTTTTGGAAAAAAGAATCGAAGTACTGTGACTGGGAGAAATACAAGAATCATTTATGGTTGTTGTTCTCACAGACTAGCATACTGCGACTGTCATAGCTCAAAGTTGTGTATGCACGCGCGCGCGCGAACTCACACACACACCTACTGCCAGGTGTAGCAGAGTCTGATCGGCAACAAACCAAACTGCCTATCGACGGCCATTGCTGATGTCATCCACTGAATCGCAACAAAAATGTTAAGACCTACTTCTCCGAACAGACTAAACGATACAACAAAATATTGCCAGGTGTATACAGCTGCCTGAATTGCCACAGCCCCAACGAGCACCAGAAACGGTCACAAGTCCATCGCGCCGACCATTTAATAACTACTTTGATCAGACAGTCCTCAATTCTCAGCACCAGAGAAATAATCCCAAGATGCTACCTTGGGTACATGGATGTCTTAGAGCAGCGGCCAACTTTTGACCGTTGACTAAATATTATCGTTTATACGTGGTGCTTTCGTCAACTACCACCTAATGATACGTGTATTGGGGAACAAGACAATAAATTTCTGCCAAAATATTTCTGCTACAGAACGGAAAGCTGCGATTGAAAAGCGGCAAGTTAAAAAAAACAACTACTTCGTAGGGTGCAACTGAAAAACTTTTGAGCCCCAACCCCCCACGATAAACATACCTCCCCTACCCCACCTCAAGTGCCGTTCCAAACCCCTGCAGAGCCCAAACCAAGCTTGTCACATACCGACTGGCACAGGAAACTGAAGAAGACCTCAGAGCGCCTGTCAATAAGGTCAGGTCAATAGTATGTTCCACGGAAGCAGTCGTTCATACGGGCCACAGAGGTCGACACTACTGCAGTACTAACCGTTGCTATTGCCAGGTAGAGCACCTGATCCTCCAACCTCTTGCTGCAGCTAGCGGCCTCGTCATTCACACCCGATCGTCGCCTGGGTAACCTCCTTTCTTAGGTCGCTGCTTCGATCCCTCCGGAAACGTGGCAGATGACTCGACATTTATGCGAGCTGAATCCAGGTTCACGAGAAGTGATTTCACAAAGCCGATTTAGGATTTGGAGATGGGGTGGAAAGCTGTCGGCTGAAGAATGGAGTTTGTTGAGCAACTCCATGATGAAATTCGCACTGACGAGGGACAGGGACCTGCTGAGTCCCATAAGCAAGCGCATGCTAGCCCCGCTCCTCCTCCACACCCTAGCACCGCCGTCTTCATCCGCGCTAGTATATAGTACGTCGTCACTTGGACTCCTTTCCCCGAAATATCATGCACTTGTTTCTTGTGGCTGTGTGCCCAAGAATCCACCAGCACCCTTCCTCCCCAGCACTCGCCACCAGTCGAGGGGTACAGGCTTGAAGTAATGACAAGGGGAACGCCAACAAAAGGCTGTCGTCTGCTTCCACTGGGGAGATGGAAGTGACAAGGACCCGACCCTAGCAGTGCCCCCTGGAACACGAGTGCCTTGCCAATCCAGCACGGGCACCTGACAGGGGATAGCAGCGTTCCCACGCTTGTAAGGGGGACCGACACAATGCTGATTTCAAGGAACGCAGCCAGGTGGGAGGAGTAATAGAACAGTGCGCGGTGTGTGATGGTGGGACAGGAAAGGGAGGATACAGGTAGCGGGGTCGGTGTGGCGACTGAATAGATCGCAGGTACAAGTAGGCGGAGTGAGGTTGAGAAGGGATGGGGTGGGGAGGTGGGGAAAGGGAGGTGTCAGGGGCTTTAGGTCTACTTCACTGACGTGGCACTCAATAGGACTCCGGAGCCAATGAACACCACTCTGACAGAGGTCGGGCATCAGGTGAGTAACGAACGCACCTGCAGTACGCACTATCGACCCCTTCCCCACCACCACCACCACCACCACCACTACAACCACCGCGACCAGCATCGGGCCAGACGCCTCGTGGTCGAGCAGCTGCTTACACCCAGCAAAGTCCACCACCTCCATCACCACACACACATATATTTATATTTTCTCTCGTAGCTCGAAGAAATGGTTGATGAGATCTTCAACGATCAAGTCGATAGAAAAGGGCGCTGCTTGCGATCGTTTTGAGCGTTGCCCTACTTTCATGCAGATGAATGACCCCGCCCTTCCCCTCTTGACGGCTCAGTACCCCTGACCTGTGCAGGTCAACTGTACTGATAGTCGGGGAATGGTTGGGTGGACACAGCAGCTGATAAGGTTAGCCACAAAGGCAAGACCCGCGTGATATGATCAGTCCAGTCCACTCCTTTGTGCTCGCCAGCAAATTCTTTCTCTCTCGACGGTTGACAAAGGACAGTCTATGGTAAATACTAATACTACCCGCCTCGAGCCCAAAATTAACAATAAATATTTCACAACAGCGAATTTATTCTCTTGACATATACGAAAGTGTCTGGTTACGAATACCCTGATATTAGCAGCAGTCTGATAAGTAAGGGGTAGGTATATCGATGGCAAGTTTGTCAGCGAGGCTGCCTACTCCTTGACGTCAAAGCGTCGAGCGCGGTCGATCTGTTTAGTCACGAGCCTGCTGCTTCTTGTCACTACTACTGAGGGCCTCTCTTCATTACATGTTTGTCATTTTTTGCTACGCACTAACAAAAGGTAAGTGACTCGACAAGATTCACTGACAAGTACCCTCGAGCACAGAAGACAGAAGGGTTAACCGTCGGGTGGCTGGATAGCTGGACACGCCGGACACGTGACATTCGGGGCTCGCGCAGCCAACTGCTGTCGAAGCTCAGGTAGGAGGATGGCTGGGGATTGGATGGTGAGGAGAACCGGCCATGTCCCATAATACATAGCAACACAGTTACCGTGCTCCGTGCCATCTCCACAGGTGTCACAATACAACCTGGTGCGTTTTCACACTCACGTGCTACCGCCGTAGGAGGGGGAAAGGCGGGGTGGGGGAGGGCCAACTAAACACCCCCTTCCTTCAAAACAAAAAAAATAAAACATCAAAGCAGAAGCCTGTGCATGCTGAGGGTAAAAAAAAAAAGCCGATAAAGGAATGTGCTGCTGCAAACTTTTGGGAGATTACAGCCATGCCTTTAAACACTGCTATAATCATAGCCTACCTTGGCCTAGAAAACTAACACCACAGATTATTCCAGGTGTGGAGGGATACGTGAAGCCTCCCACACAACTTGCTATGGTCGAGTAGTTATTTTCCAGCATTTTTGGCAACAAGGACAGTAACGCTGAACGCACCAACAGTTTTATGATGGGGACAAAAGACAGAGAGAAGGAGGAGGAAATATCCCACAGGCAGAGGTCACGGCGACAGGGAACTGTAAGTAGGGTACTTTATGTGGACAGCAAAGCTCACCCATTTCCGTCCACCGCCATTGACCTTCCTGAGAAGGGTTGTGATGAGGGTTGCGGGGCAAAATGAATTTTCGCGTCGGCAACGCCATCCTTCTGATCGTCAAGAAATCAGTACAGCTACTCTCTCACTCTCTTACACACGCACACGCACACACCCACCCAGGATGCGCCGACACCAACGTCAGGAGACAAATATTGGTGTATAAAGAACATAATTTACCGGAGTTGTATAATTTTCACGAGGTGTCTCACTTCGGCTGCCTCCTGAAACATGGCGACACCCAGTGCTCTCAACGAGATCCAGATCGTCCCGTAACTGGTTTCCTTCTTCGGATTATTTTTGGACCAGTCGTAGGGGACCAGCCAGCTATCCACATTCCCCCTCCCTCTTCTTCCCTCTACCCTAACGGCGCGAAACACCCAACAGGCATTACCCTCCATGTACGACTATGCTGTCCACAGGCGTTCCACACCCTGACGATCTCAGGATAAACCACGTGTCAAGCATCAACAGACGGGTCTGCTGTTAGTTTACAAACGTATTTTTTTCCTCCAACTGTCGTACGTTAACACGACTAAACACACTACTGTCTTTAACTCGTACAAGTTGTCCAGCAGGATGCAAAACTAGTCTGTCACACAAAACAAATAAATAAGTGGATAAATAACGCTCCTGTCAATGTGGGTTTTTTTTTCTTCTTCTTCTTCTTTCTACATTCACTCCGACAGGCTGTTGGGTTTAAAGAGATTGACATTAACCACCCGAGCATTAACCTACGACATATCCTGGGATTCAATTGCTCCGTGACAAAAGCCGCATTTTTGTCGAGACTCACATATGACGCCACCCTGTATCCGCCACAGGCCTGTGCAAATCGGGTATGTGAAAACGGGAGCTTATTGGGTGGAGGTAACCTTTTCTCGGTAAGGGGAGCGAATTCCTGCGCATCTCCCACCTGTAAATAAGAAACGGTAAAAACACCGAAAACATTAAAATGAATGATGGGGAGGTGTGGAGAGTAGGGGATCATCTGAACAAAAACCAAAGACCAGTCAAGCGTAACCAGTCAGGTGTCCGAGAGCAGACCAACCACTGGGGGAGGCAAGAAACAAGTGATCTCCCTTACATCACTATTGGCGACGGGAGGTCGTTATGATGGAGGTGTCGCTGCGCTCCATGACAGACGTGACACCATTATACTAAGAGCGACTCACAAAACTAGCCCACCTGATCAATATGTACAAAAGGAGAACTTTAAGAAAAGCAAAACAACGAACCCGATAATGTCTTCTCACAATTATTTATGGTTTTACAATAATCAGCGTTGTACAAGTTACCGCAAGTAATGCGTGCAGTTCAGCCTGGTACCCACCCACCCAAAAACAAAACAAACGCTGATACAGCAACTAATCATAATACAAATATAGCATTCTAGCACACATTTTGGGATATCCGTTACAGCACGTGACAATTCTGTATACGCTCTTAATTCGTTCTCGACAGCTCTCGTAAGGGAGTGGGAGAGAAGATTAATGGGACTTGATAATGCCGTTAAGAAGACTCGCTGATAGTCATCGATCCCACGATGTTAACCAAGTTCACTGTCTTCTGCTCTCGTACAGGATTTTACCCGAGAGCTACCCGACATCTCTATCCAAAAATCAATGTGCACGATCTTCAGGGAACTGCAGCAGCAGCTGGGAGGCTGCTCTGGTTAGCGAACAATTATCCGCCTACGAGAATCTTTGCGGAGAGTGACGAGATCCAAACACGAAAAGCTAAAATTAGAATTCCGTAGTGCACATCAAAAGACCACACAGACAAAGGAGGAAGAAAATACAATGACAAGACTTGTTACTGATACGATGTCCAGAGTCAGGCTTAACGGCTTGGAGTAACAGACGCCAACCCACCGCGATGACGTGTCGTGTTTTACAGGTAATTACAGGTAACAGCATCATTATGATGGTCAGCTCTAAGTTACTCTTTACGTTAGAAGCTTGTCTGAGCCCTCGACTTCATCCTAACACCAGGTGCATATTTGAGTAGACCATAATTGTCTCATTCATGCACAGATAACTACACTTTCAAGAACGTACAGCAATGGAAATTTTGTAAATAAAACATACTTAGCTTAAGTCTACGAACAATGCCAAGAATATGTGTAGATTTTCAAAAATCAAACGCACACCTGGACAGAGGAGAAAGCGCTGCCTAATGGGTACCTTTAAAAGTTACAACCTTATTTTCTGAATTAAAAAAACCCATAGCCAAGATGTATTTCAGACCTACATATAGTTTGACCTTCCACCCTTTCTCTCTCACACAAAATGTTGACTTTGATGATCCTTTATATTGTATTATGGTATACGTTACCATATGTCATTTCATGTTATTGTACAAGCTGTGCTCATCACCTGAACGTTGAGGCCACGTGGTCTGAGGCAATAAAAACTTCTCTATCTCTCACATGCGCGCGTGCTTGTGGCATAGAGGCACAGCCTGTAGGAAAATAGTCATCGCGATTCACGATGTTCTTGATGGTTCTCTGAGCATTACTTCCACGGTAATATTCCTAAACGGATTCTCTACGTCACTGCTATAAATGGCAGGGTTATCACACCTCCCCCACCGACCTCATCCTGTGCAGCACATGCATGAATGCACCCATGTCGGTGAGACAGGATGATTGTCCCCCTTGCCTTGGAAACGTCAGGCTGTGTTCTTTCCCCTTGCCTCCACTCACTGGGTCGCAACCATGCACACACGAGTAGCTTTTACAATATGTAGCATTATGTAATATTTCTAATGGATTTCAGCAGCAGGTGACCTGCTTCCAGCAAGGTCCAACAAGACTAATCTGTTCCGTTTTGTGCATGTGGTATGGCTGTTCTGTCTGCGTGCAATTTATTTGTGGGTTAATGTCTTTTAAAATAAACTTTTGCCAAAAAACAAAATATATAATTACACGTATATGTAGGTAGAGTCACTATAGTGGACACACACACCACGACCTGATATTGTTTAACCTACATACCAGATGTGAATAGAGAAAGAGAGAGTAGACAACCTTCACAATTAACAATCATGGTATATACTAATAATCACAAGGAAAGTAGCCTGTTTCACCATGTTAGTTGATGAGAAAGAACTTTCACTAAGGTCAATGGTGATTCTGCACAATGCAGAAAGGAGATAGTGTGTGGGAAATGAAAGTAAACTTAAGTTTATGATGTCTCTTCGCAATATGAAGCCCTAGGAACTTGTGTCACATCCAGAAAAAAGTGTATAAATCTCGAGACTAGCCCCAAATCCAGGACTTTATTATAGCCTGGCTGACTGTACTGGTAGAGAAAATCATCTTTTCAGCAACTTATCAAAATCGAGTGTACCTGATTGGACAACACAACCAATCACAGAAAAACTGTTATTTCTCTCAGTATATCACATAAATAGTGCAACACTTTTAGCAGGACTGGGGATTTTCTCCAGGTACTCTGGTTTCCTCCCTCCCCTCCCTTTCCCCTCCATACTGCAAAATTGAGGCAAGATAGAAGCACTTTCCTGCTAAATAACCCAACAAGCTTGCTCTGATGAATATCAAATGCCAAAATATTTTAACATTTGTATTTCATGTTCACCTCTCTAAATTGTCAGTTTCATGTACAGATCAATGAAGCAGTTTTGATAAATTGTACTTTACAAGAGCTACTCCTTATTCTCATTATCATCATTACTATTTTTATTTCTGGAAAGAATATGCACCTAGGCAATCAATCTTGTGCTAAAGCCTGAATGTCTTTACAGTTATGAAATACCAGTTCTCAAGACTGGCCATTGAGGATGGACATCAGGAAGGTTTTTTTTTTTTTGGTTGTTTTTTTTTACAAGGGGGACAATCTGTAATTGTCACAGTCATGTTGAACACATCCAACTTCAACCTAACCGATGATATGAATTTTTTTTAAATATCCTAAATTTTGGACAATAGTCATTATACCTAAAACAGATCTGCAGCAACAAGTATCATTCTGAGAGAACAAATTGTTCAAGCAGTATATAATCATACTAACATACCCTAGGGGCGGAACATACTATATCATCTAAGACTGAGACACATTCTGATTTTAAAGCTGTACACAAAAAACCTGCTTAAATCAGTAATAAAGATCTTGTAAATTTTCTAGAACGCAGTAAGACTGATTGCAATTTTCAGCTTAAACAGTCTTAATTTGTTTGCTGGTAGTAAATAAACAAAATAAATGTAGAAAATAATCTATTTAGTTTCTTCTTAATTGTTTGAATGGAACTAAAGATGTCTATGCCATCAATAATCAAACTGATGATGCTTTATGTTTAGGAAAGTCAATGTAATATCTATTGTAACAAATAGGCTGAGGATTTTAATGACTGCTGAATGTTGATTGTTGAAGTTATGCTTTCCTGATGGATGTTATATCCCCGTCCCCCCCCCCCAAAAAAAAAAAAAACAGAAAAATTGAGACTTTTCCCACAATACCAGAATGAGTCAATAAGTCATTTTGACACACATCTAATAGAATTAAATAATTACAATACAAAATACTTTACTCCTACCTTTAAAACCCTTATACTACCAAGAGTCCTGATCTTGAGAGGACTGTTTCTTATTAGATTTCTTAGCATGTTTACAAATTTATGTCTATATTGTAATCACACCTATTTATCATTAATGCAGTGGAAAATTACCATTAGAACATTTCCTTTACAAATTGTAAACAGTAAGTGATACAAATAAGAACAACAGTGAAGTCCACTGAACATTTATTTATAATGTATTAATTAATAGCTAGCACACAGCCAGTATCAAGACTGCAACTAAAATGCCCAAACAATATTTTATAAGGATAAAAATAATCACAGGGACACAAACACACACACACCTTGAGCTACACTGCCGAATAAATAATAACAGGAAAAAGAAGATTTTATAGCGCATTTCCCACTTTAAAATAAACTTAATATGATATATAAAAATAAAAAAAGTAAAATACACAGATATACAAACATAGACTGAAAATAAACTTAGAATACACACCCAGACTGAGCAACAAATATACATTATCACTTGAAACAAGATTTTTGGTCTCATGCAGTAAAGGCAAGATAATGAAGATTTCAACCTTCTAGTAAAATAATGTCCGAACAATATGGCCAGTTTTTCTTAATGCAGTTTGAGTTCTGATTACCCTACACCTCAACACAAGATACTCAACATACATAGCAGCAGGAAACCAGTTCTGCATAATGCTTGGTACTAAACAATGTTACGTCGGTGTTACTTTATAATGGGCATGTACTAAAAATATTTTTTTAATTCAAAACAGATCTGAAAATATTTAGAAAGTGTTTTCCTAAAATGCAATGCTCACTGTTACCAGATTGAACACATATCTTTTAAGCCATCTAATCCATCTTTTTTTATTATCTCATCAACGAGATACCTAAACAGGTAAATGAAACATGATATCTTTACAATTGTGAGCATATGAACTCAAAGAGATGAATCATAATCTTGCCTCACACTGTCCTTTGTTGTCTCTATGTCCCAACACTATGCAAGTATTGTGGCTGCAGAAACTCTGACAACTAATTCCAGGGCAATCACACTTCAATGCCGTAACTTCTTCAGGGAAAAATAGTAAATAGGGAAGAAATGTCTTGGAAAATTATAAAGAGGTGTCCAGATGCACTGGGCAGAGATAAAACAACAGCTGTGGGGTGTGAACACTATAATTCTGGAAGCAAGATTCTGTCTTGAGTTTCTCATGTTGCCTTCAATTGGTGACTAAGGCACCCTGTCTCTATCTTCAAATCTATAGACAAATTTGATGAGACACCTATTTCCTTTGCCTAATAGGTTGACTGGGGCAGTTCTCTGTTTTGTCTGCAATCTGTTCTGGCTTTATTGTCATCAACATGTGGATCTATATTTTCCTTTAGTTTCTTGTGTTCTGGATTGCCTTTCATTTGCTAACTGGTTGAAGATGACTTTTTTCCTACTTTATATTTTCTTTGCTTCATGTTTGTGTTTCTTCATTGGACTGTGATGATCTTCCTGTGCAGTGCACTGAGCTTGTCTTTTTACAGAGAGACAAGTTATACAAGTGCACTCTTGTTCCTGTAAAGTGCCTAGAGTCCTGCTGTGGCTTGAGAAAGGTGCTGTATATATCTGCTTATTAATATGAATATTAAAACACTTGAAAAGTGCTTCCTAAAGTCTTACCTTTTGGCATTTAATTTATTTAAATGTCAAAAGTAGTCTATATTTTATTTTGGACATCCAATACAAATAGTCAGATGCAAATCTGATGGCATGCTTTTTAATATGTCAAGCATTATGGAT
The DNA here is from genome assembly GCF_003073045.1 of Pomacea canaliculata. Classification (NCBI taxonomy): domain Eukaryota; kingdom Metazoa; phylum Mollusca; class Gastropoda; order Architaenioglossa; family Ampullariidae; genus Pomacea; species Pomacea canaliculata. Next base: position 3,034,279 of record NC_037595.1, on the reverse strand, counting down.
ACTTACAGTTCCCAACACATTGACAATAAGCTGCTCACTAACTGTGAAAATCCCATTTGTATGAGGGATAGGGGGATTGAGAAGACAGAAAAAGAGAAGGAAAGTAAATGAATGCGTCTTCTCTTTCACGGAGAGACAAGAGGAGAGAGAGGGAAGACAGTACTTGCATATGGGACGAAAAATGAAATCCACGAAGAAGGAAATCTTACCTTCCTCGTCTCATGTGGATCCAGGGTGAGTAACGAGGCATGTAGTCAACCACTGGTGAGGATGCTGTGACAATCCACCTGTCCGAGCGGCCGCAGTCAAAGTAAGGTCGAGAGATCAAAACCGGAAGTGACTCCGTCCCCGACGTCTGTCCAGGTTGGGGCGGCCCGAAGAAGGAATAATCTGTGAAATCGTTTTTGGTGAAGACACCTGTGGCATTGGAATACTTTATACCTACAGCGTACGTAAACTTCCGAACCGAGTCATCCTTCTCAAAGAGATCCGGCAACCATGCCTTGTACCACGGGTTGCCTTTGTACATCGGGTGGGAATAGTTTCGAATCCGTCCGGCCCCGTAGTCGTGGATATCGATGGTTCTGTTCGTGGGTTCTCGAAGCCAGTTGACAGGTTCATTGTAGTCGTCCTCCCTCCACGCGCGAGGGCCAAACAAGGGGATTGTGAGGTTGAAATTTAACTTCTTGTACCAGTTCGGATAGGTGCAGTTGTTGTCAAAAAAGATGGAGGAACCGTTGATGAAACCCGGGCTGGCGGAGACGTCTGCCGCGTGGGCCATGTAGATGTAAAACAGTCCGGGCTGGGTGCTGAAGTCGTAGGTCTGGTTAAGAGTTTGGTACATGAAGCTGTAGAAGAATGCGCGGTTGAGAGCCAGGTTGTGAGCGTGCAACAAGGCCGTCCTGTTGGAGTATATGATGGTGCTCAGAAGCATGTTGTACCGCGGTTTTTGTGCCACCGCTTCTTCAGGCAGCATCAGGTCCTCTTCCCGCTTCGAACGACAATTCTCACCTGTGATGCTGTAAAACTTGTCGTTGGCCACATCGAATCTGTCCGGACGCATCCATTCAAACGGTGTGTCCGAGTTGACCAAGTACAAAGCTGCCAAAGTCAGGAACACGTAAAGACATAGTCTTGTCGCCATTTTCTCTATTTTCTGGCTAATTTACCTGAGCTGTCAAACGTGTTCACATATTTCACAACCCGCCAGCAGGTCCACACACCGATCGGATCTTTACGGTCCCTGGAAAAAGGACGGTAGTTTTCTAAATTACACACTTCCGCACTCCCTTGACAGGGTCTACCTGTTCAAAATGGCGACGGTGTGTCTCACCTTATTCAAATGAGAGAGGGGACGCTACTGTGACGCTGTGCGAATGTGCCCGGAGTCTACAGGTGTGCTGTTTGTAACTAGGTCACGGAGGCACACAGCGAACGCTTGGCGACGCACGACCAGAGGCAGCGCGCGAGCAGTCTACGTCGTGACACGATCGAGCTCACACGTCACCCATCGACAGCACCCTCAGCGAACACTCAATCCACACAACACAGTCAACAGCACTGATTTACTTAGTTTCCCCACTGCTGAACACTTTTAAACTCATAAATTAATTTTATTTTCACCGATAGAGCAAACGTTGGTACAGGAGTGGCGGGGGGAAGGGGAGCGTATGAATACCACGCCGGGACAACTTTGAACACCTGGTCGCGTCACTCCAGAGCCTTGCGCTGTGACGTCTGCGGAAGTGAGGAAGCCGATTTCACACAAACAACAACAGAACTATGGTTGTAAAAAGTATGACTGAGTTTTAATTTTGAGAATTATTGGAAGTGCATGAGTCCTCCTCAAAGTTGAGAAAACAATCAGATGTTTACTAATCATTTGTGTTTATGTACACACGTGTCGAGCATATATTTTGTTCTTGAGTACAACTCTTCAATGCAAACACATTCATTTGTCACTACCTTAAAAAGAAACAGATTTCTCAAAAACATTTCAAGAGCATGAGTAAAGGGTTATTCATGTTCTCCACAATGGTGGAGTGAGACTATTATAAACCGGTCTATTTTATTCAGTTTCTCATTGTACTTGCAAATGCAGCAGATGTTGGTCAACAAAATACAGAAATGGCCAGCTGCATGCAAAAAATGTCCGAATAGAGCAATTAAAAATTGTTCAAAAGGAAACGCAGTCGATCACAATGTGGATTGAGCACTTCTAAAACTGATGAGGTTTGCAGGGTTTAATAAGATATTCTTTATCAACGTTTCCTATAGGCCTGCTATATGTATAGTATGTACATATACTCTATACCACGAGAAAGGTGTCAATAGTGTTGAGATATACCTACTATATGACGATGGTGAGGTTTCAAAACAAAAGGTATAGATGTTGATCGAGGGACACCCCCTTTTGGAGAACTCTTGGGTTCAGGTGGCAACCATGAGCTGACACCAACGTACATTGTAACAGTTGGAGCCACCGACTACGCGACGGTGAGAGTGTGATGAGCCCGAGGCTACGGCAATCGCAACCTCTGACCATCTTCACGTGCTCATTTACCCGGAGTTCACGACACGGATCAAGTGCCTAATGGGTCTTTCTGTTGAGGAAGCATGTGAACACAGAAGAAAGAGAGTGAAAAGAAAAGGGGGCAACTCTCTTCGATCCATCTATGGTTTGCACCATGATGATAATGCAGCAGCAGCATATGATTATCACACAGAACAAGATTATCACACACAATGTCAGGTTAGAATTTTGTAATGCTTTCGATCTGTGAGAAATTCTAGAAGACGTAATTAAAGAATGAAAATTCGCTTTGGAGAAAAATCATCTACACAGATTGAAGGCAAAAAGGCAGACCGATGTAAAGGAACAACATTTTTTCCTGGGTGAAGGTGAAGAATTTGATTAGATTAATTGTCTTTTACAGCGAACTGCATGGACTTAGTAGACAAAATAATGTTGTAGGAGACAGCCTTTGGAACTCAAGACTTTAACTTTTAATTTAATGAGAATGTATATGCTGAAGTAAGGGAGAAAGGTAACAGCTTCTAGGACTAGTAAGCCATATATAGGCTGTCTCACCTACTGTCGACATATAAGGGGGAAAAGTCACAAAGTAAAATGAAAAAATATTTATATAACATAATTTGAAAGGACTACAATGTTGAAAATAAAATGAGAAAACATTTTAAATACCTTATTTGAAATGCACTGGAAAGGGTAAAATATTATTTTTCTCTGATTTGGGATTTTCATATAATCACATATAATATAATAACTCAAAGGGGCACTTTTGAAACTTAGAGCACTCCAGAGCAACTCACAAATTTACATATCCCGAGACCTAATGGGAAAAAAAACGATTTTACCCTTCATAGTGTATTCCAAATAAAAAAAATTTAAACATATTTTAAAAATTTATTTTATTTTCCATGTGCTTGCTTAGATATGGATCATACTGGTGTTGTCACCACTATGGTACAGTGAAAATCCTATTTAGCTCGTTATGCGCTAAGGAGGTGCAGCTCAACGTCTCCTCAGAACAGTATCTTGCCCTCCTGGTTCTTAGGCCAGTGTTATACCATCGTCAGTTTTCCAGTACAGTCTTGGACTGTATAACACCAGCTATATATAATTATATACGGGCTTCAGTCAATAGGCTTTGAACTGCCCGACAGCGCTCATCAGACACATGTACATGCAGTCATAGGCACATGAAAATTATTCAAAAAGAAGATCGTGGAAACCATGCCCGCCTCTAGAGCGGATCGAGGTCTGCACGAGTTTGCAAGTTATTTTATTTAATTGTTATTATTTATTTGTCAACGTTTGTCATTAGGCCCGTGCAGTATGTATACATACTCTTCTTCCACGAGAAAGGAGGTGCGAGTGGTCATGCAATGTACCTACGATGACGATGGTGCTCTCGGCTTACGTCATAGCCTCATTTCAAAACAAAAAGTAGATATTGATCGAGGGGCAGCCCCTTCGGGGAACTCCCGGGTTCCGACGGTAACCATGAACTGGCACCAACATTCTTGGGCACAACATGGAGCTGTCTGCAAGAACCACCATAATAACTGGCAGCAGGTAGGATCTTTTCTAGCATTTTCGTCAGTGATCCCTCATTTCATAGCACGACGCTTGGATGTGGCTAAAATGAACAAAATTTACAAGTGTAAATTAAGTGACCGTACAGGGCTTCTGCCACAGTCAGGTACCTCGACTCCATGTAAATATCCCACAGATGGCACCCATGCTGTTATGGTTTGATGACAATGTAAGCAAGTTAATCGATCAGTTTGCAGAAGTATCAGACCTATATAGATCATAGAAGTATATTGATTATATATATTATGAACTCTTGATATCACCGCCATTTGAGTTTAGAAAATTAACATCCGCTTTGTTACTTAAATAAAATCGAGAAATCTTTTGTTTACAGACTTACAGTATGCTATCAGTTTTCTAAAAACAGTTAATTGTGAATAAGTGTATGGCGCTGTTCCTGCTGCCACACAACCAAAAGAGATATTGACCCTGTAATTTCTGCCGTGCCTCGGTGCATATCACAAATAAAATCTTTGGTAAAGATAAACTTAGAAAGTAGGTGTCGCAATTAACCTTGTATCAGCTTCCCACCATTGTTTCTGTCCAAAGTTTCCTGAAAGCGAGGAGACGACTAACTAAGAAGTGAAACTTATAATCTCATACATGTATTTATGTTAAATAAAGTATATATAATAATCTGATGTTGTTGTATAATGGCCAAAAGATACATTTAAGCATGTAGAAGCATAAGGGCAGATCAGCTTTAAAACATATCTTAAAAAGTAATCACAGTACTGCTGTTGTTGTAAAGCCTGGCAAGAGTGTTAGACATGCACTATACATATTGGTAGCTGCTAATGCGCATAGTCCACTATTCATGCTGACTAGAAATGGCAAGAGCAGCTATAGCGACCAAAAGGGGATGACTGAGGTCAGGCTAGTTACCTACATTTTGTCATTAAAACTGTTAAAACTGCGTTGACTAGTTCTCTTTGAACCTATGATGGATGAGCTTAGAATCTTAACTAATTATGATAAATTACAAGGTAGGAAATCCATTCGTATGTGAGCTTGGTGAAAAGCAGGCATGGAAGCTAAAATGGGACAGACGGGGACTAAGGGAGCAAGTTTATTTGGTTTCATTGTCTGTAATTCTTAAACAGCTACTTCAGTATAAGATTTTAAAGGAACTCCAGTCTTGGCATGGAGGCAGAGAAAAATGATGAGTAACTGATGTGTACAAGGAGTTTTTGGCTGATCATCATTTTCCAAACAAATATCAGGTGTAGGTGAAATGCCAGGCCATCAAAAGGAGATAAGTTATAATAGCAGGTGTCTGTTCCCAGTCTCTTTAGTGTTTTCCATCCTCTCATGCTTATTCTAGCACAGCGTGTTACAATCAAGAAGTTTATGTTATCATCAGCAAACCTCTAACCTATATTATTATGAGCATTAAATTATGACAATATTCTGGTCAGTACAAAGAATGTGCATTGCACATAAAGAGACCGTTTACAAGTCTTATAGACTGTAAATATACAAAAAGCGAGGATGTATACTTGCATTTTTATTTTTAACATTTATGTCACTCGTGAAGGTAGTCCTTCATATATTGTCATCTTTATTTTCTTGTTTGTCTGCATCATACTTTCAGTTTACTCCTTCAGTCTCTGTTCTACCTTTTCAGGTTCATGGCAGCATGATTGGGTCAGAAAACTTGGCATGTCGTATAATGAGCTGTAAACTCATGAATAACCTCATAGACTGATGTGGCTGTCAGTCTGATCCATATTTTCTTCATTCACTAACGCCTAACGCCTCTGCAGGATGGGTTCTGATTTCAAAGAAATCCTGCGGGCAAATTTACCATACCTCGAAGAACATCTGCAGGTCGATGAAATTGTTGACATCTGCTACTCCAAAAAAGTACTTACCCAGAATGACCGTGAACGAATAGTTGCAGAGAGATCACGCCCAGATAGAGCAATCAAGTTTGTCAATATACTTATCTGTAAAAAAGACAAGGATTATCAAGAATTCCTTGATGCTCTTATTCACGAAAATGTTAAACAGGATTCTGTACGCAAACATTTGGAAGCCGCGTCTGTCAGCGCAGAATCTTCTGCAGGTAATTGGTATAAACATGGACATATAAGTGTTTTTTTATTTTTACTGTCATTAAGTTTGTTCGCCTCATTTGCACCTCTTTAGAATTTTGGTGAAAAGTTTATGATTAAGTCTAAAGCAGCTGAAAAACTAACCAGTTATTGTATTTCTGCAGGGCATCTTTTTCATATAATTGGCTTATGCTTACTTGTAGTAAAAGAGTATGCTTTATTCATAAAGAGTTGTCACAATGCAAAAACATGCTATTAGAATTCATTGCCTAATGTTAAGCGAAGCTGTGTAAAATTTCTGCACTGGTGAACTTATAGAACCATATTGCAATAGGTATGATTGTATTTTTAAAGAACTTGATGATATCAATATATATCAATGGTTGTTAAGGTCATGATGAGGAGAGGCTTGTGGAGCAGATTTTGAAGGACTGCTTCGAAGTGAAAGAAGGAGAGAGCTGCCCTGCAGATGAATTTCTCAAGTATGTCAAACTTATGCTACGCAAGCAACAGAAATCTCTGGAAATGGATGATAATGCAGTCTTTAAGTCTGCAACTCTTTACCACACGAGTGTGCAGCTCAAGAAAAACAGACGAAAGAATGTGTATCCTTTGATTTGTCTACACTTTTAGTCAGACAGTAATAGCCTTTAAAGGATATATTGATAACAACATGTTATTTTAACCACATTTAACTCTAATAATATTGTAAAGTATAATAGAACAATTTAAAAAAATAGGCATTTTTTCTCTGCATTATATTATTTAATTGCAGTTATTAGATTACCATGTGATGTCAGCACAGTTTAATACAATGTATACAAAAATACTTGGCTGCCTTAAGCAGCTTTCCCTTAACTATCACCAGTGTAGCTGTTCAGAACTTGATTGTCAAGTCCAGCACTTTGTATTTAGCCGATGTCTCCAATGAGGGTAAAGTACTTTGTAATTTTAATTAACTGATATTTCTGTATGATAGATAATTTTGTGTGGGTGATAATATGTTGCTAGGAACCATCTTATTTTGATGCTTATACAGAATATGTTTACTCTATATTATTTGTATTAAAAAGCTGTTACTGTCCTTTCTTGCATTGTGAGTTCACCTACATCAATACAACATTAATCCAATCATTTGTTTTGTCATGATCAATTTTTTTGTTTTTTGCTGCCTTAAATGCATCACCCCATCCTAGTACCTCCACGTATTTTAGAATCCAGTTATTTGTTTGTTCATTTCTGCTGTTTCCTATATTTTCCAGACTCATTGGAGGACACGCTTGACATTCCAGAGTCTATTGCTTTAGAAGACATAACTCCAGTTCAAGTAGTGAAAGCAATGAGATGTCAGCTGGAGAAGATGAAACTTGATGTGACTCTTGCTGAACGCATGGAGGAGGAAGAAGTGGATGGAAAATCTCTGTCTCAGTTTACTGAGGAACATATCAAAGAAACATACTCACAGCTGAAGATAGGGACCAGAATCAAATTAGCAGAGGCCATCAGGCTCACCTTAGAGGATCTAAAGAAAGTGCCTTTTACTAGAACTGCAAAAGCTGAGATCAGGGGTCCAAAGAAACTCGAAACATACCGCAAATTTGACACACGTCCTGGCCTGAAGGATGTGTATGAGAAAGGTTATGTTTTACCAGAAGAGCAGTCAAGGCCAGGTCAGCTTCTTCAAGTTATTCACAAGTATCACATGGTAAAGAATCTTGAAACAAAGCTTCTAGCTGAAGAAACTGTAAAGTTTGCTGCTGCCTGTATGAATGAGAGAGTCAATGGCACCATCCACTTTGGGGTGATGTCAAAATACAATGGTGGAAATACATCACATGCAGGCAGTATTGTTGGTTTGAACCTTGATGAACAATTGTGTGAAGTTGCTATCACAGAGGAAATCTACAGGGCCTTCTACCCAGACCAGAGAGACATTGCACTGAAGTGTATCCGAGATCCTGTGTATATACCTGTTGTTGGGAAGGAAGTTGGTGAAAATTCAGACCTGTATGTGGTTGAAGTGGATGTTGTTCCGCACACTGAAGTGGTAATGAGTGAAGCTTTCTTTTTGAGTCATGTGAGTGGAAAACGCAGTATACTCTTTCGCTATCTTGAAGGAAGTCCTGTGGAGGTTTGTGGACAAGAATTGCTTTCTTTCATGGAATCCAAGGGAAAATTAAGTAATCTCAGAAGAGAAAGTGAAAAAGCTGTTCATTCTCAGCCTTCTCTTAAAGAACCAAATCTGCATAAGAAACTTCACCATCTTTTTACAGATGGCAATGATTATAGCTTAGTTGACATATTCCCTGTTCTCTTATTGAGTTCTCGTGCAGCTGAGATGACTAATGATTACCTAACAGAGCATTTTGGGTGCATCAGAAGCTTGCAACCCATAGCAGTCTTTGATTTTGATCCATGTATGGGAGACCAAAATGGTCAGCCGCAGGGTCTTTACAAAATAATGGAGACACAGCACAACCAGGTGTATAAAGTTTTAACCACTGACAACTTTGACAAGAACAGTGACGAGAATAAATCCAATGAGAAAACCGACTCTGTTGGCAAGCTGCTTGAAAGTATTAAGGATTCGTCATTGACATCATGGATATTCTGCAATGGCTATGAACCTCTGAAGAAGATGGAGTTACAGGCTGCTGCATGGAGGAAAAAAAGAGCGCAAGGTTTCAAGGAAGCAGTGAGATTCTACAGTGAGCAAATTCCTGCTGAGAAAGCACGGATTCTGATTTTTCTCCTATCAAGAAATTATGATGTCATTCTTGGAGCACTAGATGAGATTTTTGTGAAGTTTCCTGAACAGTGGATTATTCTTGCTGAATCTGAAAAAGTTGCTGCTGACCTGATATCTGAAGCTCTTCGCAGGTCATATGTGGAGAAAGAGATGTTGGAGGAAAGAACTGTTATTGGAATGCCATGGTCACATGTTAATCAAAGCATTATAAACATCTTTGGCTATGACACCACCACAGGGTGCAGTCTTCCATCATCAACTGGAACACCCTGCTTGATGAAAGAAAGCAAGAGAAATGAATTATCAGATTTGGAAGTGCTTAGTGCAACAGAATGCAAGGATGAAGACATAGTTCACAGCTGCAATGCTAAAGCTGTTGAGGAGAAAAAGAGGCAGATGGAAGAGGACTTTTATCGTGGCAAGGAAGTTACTTGGTGGAACTTCTGGTTTCAAGATCAAGTTCTGCAAAGGGCGCAGTTCAAAGATCTCCTGAAACAAGTGAAAAAATCACTGGATGGCAACATTCCAGAAGATGAGAAGGTGGCTGTAATAACACTCTACCATCAACCTGGTGCAGGGGGAACAACTACAGCAAGAGAAATTTTGTGGGTAATGAAAGAAGAGGTTCGCTGCTGTGTAGTCAAGAAAATCACTGATCAGACCTGTGACCAGATAGCAAAGTTCAGATCTTTTGAAGAGCAAGACAATCCAAAGCCCCCTCTTGTACTGATTGATAATGAAGATGAAGAAAAAGTGTTTCAGCTTTGTTCACACATGAATGAAAAAGCAAGACGTGAAGCAAGAGACACAAGAGGCACCCCAAAACTCTTCTGTGTCCTCATCATCTGTATTCGAATGACGGCCTTTCCCAGACACAAAGATGGAATCATTAAGCTTGGCCATGAACTTCAGGAAGAAGAGAGACAGTGGTTTCAGTCAAAATATCAGATTTTGGAGAGGAGATACACTGAGAAGAAAGGGCCTCATCCAAAGCTTTTAATCTCTTTCAACATTTTAAAGGAAAATTTCAGCCCTAACTACATAAAGCGCACAGTGGAAGAATTTGTTTCAGAGATTGGTGAATTCAAGGAGAGGAGGTTGCTTAAGTATATTTCCTTGATCAACAGCTTTGATCTTGACTTTCAAGCTATTCCCACAAGCTGCTTCAATATCATCATGACTTCACCCAACAAAAAGAAAGCAAATCCACAGCTCTTGAACAGACATGGCAAAAGTAATGTTCTGTGGGAAGCTTCTCTTAGCCAGTCCATTAACATTCTTTTGAATAGGACTTCAAGACAGTGCCTTGGAGGAGATATTCAGGCTCTCAGGATCATTAATAACAACTTTTCCAGGGAGATACTGAACAACTTAAGAGAGCATGATAAACAGACTGTCAGTGATGTAGCTATAGAGCTGCTGCATTGTGGTATTTTTAGGAAGTGTTATCAATCAAGTGTTCAAAACCAGCTGGTCAGGATCATCAAAGATATGCTGAAAAAGAGGGGTCCTTACAAGAAAGGCCGTCAAAAGTTTTCACCCATTGTGACAGCCATTGGCGAAGATGAAGGGTATGAAAAAGCAGCTGAAGTGATGATTGTTGGTTTTGAGTTTACCGATGACCCCATGATAGCTCAGCAGATTGCACGAGTTTACATTCATTGCCAAAACTGGAAGGAAGCAGATAAATATGCCAGAATTGCACAAGATATGAGACCAACCAACTCATACCTGTGTGACACTTATGGGCAGGTCAGCAAAGAAAAGCTCATTGGCATGTGGCAGGACACCCTTAAGAAAGAAGAACTTTTAGAGGGTGACAAAGCAAGAGAAGCCATTGACCTGGCATTTCAAGCCATTAACATTTTCCGTCGAGAACAGAAACTTAGTGATGAGGATTGTACCACAGGCTATAACAACTGTGGTTATTTTCAAGAACTGAGGCTTATAGTTACTCTTTTAGATATTTGTCGGTTTCTAAAGCCTTTCAAGCATGACAAAGGAGCTATTCTGCATAAGTTTCTTGTTGACAAAATGTTTATCCCAGATGGTCTTTCAGAGGAATTGGGGCAGGAACGCATAAAGATGTTGAAGGCTTTGTACCTCGAGTATGAAAAACCCATGCGGCGACTGGAGGATGAGCAGATACAGCTGAAGGAAGACTCTTGCTATCAGTACAGTCCAAGCTACTCCGACACTGTTAGAGATCGTCGGATGTTTGTCCATCTCCAGGAATGCCTAGATACTTATTTTGGAGAGGAATCTGACCACATACCAGAAGGGCTTTCTATTGAGGAAGAATGTGAATTCAGAAGAAGGAGGGTAAAAAGAAAAGGGGGCAACTCCCTTCGCTCCATCTATGGTTTGCGTGATGATGATAATGCAGCAGTAGAGTATGAAGCCATGCACAAGATCATCATCAAAAATGTGAAGTCAGAATTCTGCAATGCTTTCGATTTGAGAACTGTTCTCAATCTTACACTGGCTCGAATTTCTTTGAACAAACATTACTCTAGGGAGATATCGATGGAATGTATGCTGGACTGGACACAGAAATTGTATGATAAGAGGAATATGGATTCTCATCCATCTTTGGCAATGCATGAGAGAAGGCATGTAGATTCTCATCCATACCTGGAAGCATTTTTATATTTTGTCATGTTTCACTGGCCAACAGACTGGAGAAACAGCCAAAATCTTCCCTTATGCTCCTGCACCAAGATAAAAGATGTGATTAAGGAATGGAAGAGTGCTTTTCAGAATAACCACCCTGCGCAGATTGAAGGAGAAGGCAAGAAACCAGACAGACGTAAAGGGACAACCCTTTTTTTCTTGGGTGAAGGTGAAGGCTTTAAGGAGATAGTTTTCCACAGTGAACTTCACAGATTTGGCCGACAACAAAAAATTGTAGGTGACAGCATCTGGGACACAGATTTTGCAAAGAAACGGTTAAAAAAACTTAATGGGACGCTTCTTTATGGAGGCGGAGAAATGTCTGTTACTATTTACTCAGCCAAACGTAATGCCATACAAATTGAAATTCCAACTTCTTTTCCAATTAAAGATCAGTCCTTGTGGCAAAAGAATGTGCGCTTTGCGCTTGGCTTCTGCTGGTCTGGACCCAAGGCTTTCTCAGTGACCCGAGATGATGATGTTGATTTTCGTTCTGTATCCATACCACAAAACCTGACTGTGGTCAGGCGATATGACCGTTCCAGAGAAAAGATGGTATCTGAAGAAGTGGTTGAGAAATTCTGGCAAATTTATTTTAAGAATCAAGCTGCACTGGAAGTGTTGGAAAAAGATATGCATTTGCATTCTGGCGATAAGGTAAGTGTGAAGTTAGTCTACTATCCTTTCAAGTAAAATGATATTGTACTTCATGAATGGCAGTGTGAAAGTAAACTCTGCAAAAGAGCAAGAGAGAGATTTTGATTTATTCACATTAGATTTTTGTCACAATTAAAGTATGAATAAAAATGCGAAAAAGGCACTATTGACAGTGAAACAAAACATGTCCAATTGCCAATATTCACCTGACATATGAGAGATCTACCCTGGTCATTATACATAGTTAAAGACTTGTCTTATGGGCCACATTTATAAAGTTCATAACAACAATACATTGCATGCCCTTTTAATAGTCTTATTTTGCAAACATTAACACTGAAGCAAGCTTAACTCTTTACAAAAGTGTCCTGTTAATCTGTTTGTAAACATGGTTGTCATACTCTGCATGTTCAACCCAGCTGTCAAGATTTAAAGGAATT